>NC_137910.1:28930883-29183383 GCF_963457725.1 Sprattus sprattus
GATTCAGGTCTCGAAATTGGGCTGGCCATGACAGGGTCCTGATCTGGTGGTACTCCATCCACACCTTTACTGGCCTGGCTGTGTGGCATGGAGCATTGCCCTGCTGGAAAAAACATTTCTCAGAGTTGGGGAACATTGTCAGAGCTAAAGGAAGCAAGTTTTTCTTCCGGGACAACGTTGTACTTTGCCTGGCAGAGGTTTGTAAAAGACCATAAGGATTGAAAAAAGCGGACTGGAGGGTCTTCTAGTTCGTCTTCTCTGATGAGTCCAATTTTCAGCTTTGCCCAACACATGGTCGTCTGATGGTTAGACGGAGACCTGGAGAGGCCTACAAGCCAGAGAGTCTTGCACCTACTGTGAAATCGGACTCATCAGAGAAGACGAACTTAGAAGAACCTCCAGTCCGCTTTTTCAACCCTTATGGTCTTTTACAAACCTCAGCCAGGCAAAGTACAACGTTGTCCCGGAAGAAAAACTTGCTTCCTTTTGCTCTGACAATGTTCCCCAACTCTGAGAAGTGTTTTTTCCAGCAGGGCAATGCTCCATGCCACACAGCCAGCCCAGTAAAGGTGTGGATGGAGTACCACCAGATCAGGACCCTGTCATGGCCAGCCCAATTTCGAGACCTGAATCCCATAAAAAACCTCTGAAATGTGATCAAGAGGAAGATGGATGGTCAAAAGCCATGAAAAGAAGCCGAGCTGCTTGAATTCTTGCGCCAGGAGTAGCATAAAGTCACCCAACGGCAATGTTAAAGACTGGTGGAGAGCATGCCAAGACACATGAAAGTTGTGATTTTAAATCAAGGTTATTCCACCAAATATTGATTTCTGAACTCTTCCTAAGTGTAAGCATTAGTATTGTGTAGTTTAAAAATGAATATGAGCTTGTTTTCTTTGCATTATTCGAGATCTGAAGACACTGCATCATTTTTGCTATTTTGACCAATTGTCATTTTTCTGCAAATAAATGATCTAAATGGCAATATTTTTATTTGAAATTTGGTAGGAATGTTGCCAGTAGGTTATAGAATAAAACTAAAATGTACATTTTACTTTAACACATACCAATAAATAGTAAAACCAGAGAAACTGATAATTTTGAAGTGGTCTCTTAATTTTTTCCGCGGCTGTATATACTGTATATATAAATATTACTTTATTTAGTACTTACCCTAGTATTTATAGCTATTTAGTTGTTGATGTCAAGTGTTCTATGTTGGACTGTGTTCCTTGAGAATATGAGTTTTGTTCCCCTGTATGTGTAACACTTGCATCAATTAAATTACTTGACTTGGGTGATTGAATTGTCATTAGCTCGGCTGCCTTTAAGGTCCCTTTAAGGAAAGACAGCGTGTGTGGTGTGTCTGATTCTCTGCAGCACAGTGGGGCACCGAGGGCTGGTTGATGCCGACTTTCTCTGCCCACAGCAAGAGGATGCGGAGTGTCATCTCCTGCTGTCACCGTTTCAGTCGATGAGGTGACTCTCACCCAGAGTGCTGGCACTGCATTCTCAGTGAACGAAGCCTTTTCAGAAAAGAGCAAGATATGCAGTGTGTGTGTGTGTGTGTGTGCGTGCGAGTTTATGTGTGTGTGTGTGTGTGTGTGTGTGTGTGTGTGTGTGTGTGTGTGTGTGTGTGTGTGTAGTCCCATAAATCTATATGTTTGTGTCCGTGTCGGAGTCAATGGAAAAAATTAAATCAAGTTTTCACCCCGTTTGAGTATGCGGAGAGGTTGCTTGCACGCCCAACACTCAAACGGACCGTGTGTAAACACCAGGGGAGTCGGGTTGGGAAAGCTGCCTGTTGGCCGACCCTGGCCATCCCGGCCTCGTTAATGGGTTGTTTTCTCTCGGTTAAGTGGGTTAGATGGCGCTGGTGTCGGGCCCCTGGTGGTAATGAGCAGTGGGGAGCAGCAGTTAATGTGAAGCCCCAGGCGCTCCTGACGCTCTGAGGAGCGGGCCAGGTAGAGGAAGGGAGAGGAACGAGAGGAGAACTGCTCCACTTTCTGCTACTCCCTCTCCTCCTGCTGCCTGAGAAAGGGTCTTTGAATTTGGCAGGTATATGGAAAAGAGTAAATGGAAAAGGTTTTTCATATACTCTCTCCTGCTCTCTCTCTATTTTTCCTTTATGTATTTTTGTTTGTGTGTGTGTGTGTGTGTGTGTGTGTGTGTTTGTGTGTGTGTGTGCGCATGTGTGTCTGCATACATGCACACACACATACACACACACACACACACACACACACACACACATACGTGTTTGTTCTTTTGCACTGGCACACATTTGTGTGTATATTTAAACAGATGTGTGTGTGTTTGTGTGTCTAGATCTCCGTGGTGCCTCTGGCCCCAAGCCCCTGACGTCCCAGCGCTCTCTGCCGGGCACCCCCGTGACTCTGAAGCAGTTCCCTGACCTGCGTACCTCCATGGACGGCAAGTACAAAGAGATCGCCGAGGTAAGAATGCCCTTCTCTGATTGTGTGTATGTGTATGTATGTTTGTGTTCATGGAAGTGTGTGGGTGTGTGTGTGTGTGTGCCAGTTCACATGGAGTTGTGATTTCTGTAAGCATGGCAATCACTACATAAGTGTGATATTTAAGTGTACAAGTTCTTGTGTTCTCGTCTATTTAATTTTTAGTTTGTTAGTGTGTATATCTTCAGGAAGTCTTACAATATAAAAAAACTATTTTAGCTAATTTCTTAATTGAACAAATAAGCCTCAACCATTAATGTGTGCGCATGTGTATGTGCGATTGTTTGTGATGTGTGTGTGTGTGTGTGTGTGTCTCCTCTCCACAGGAGCTGTTCTCGCGTAGCCTGGCTGAGAGCGAGATGCGAACGGCTCCATATGAGTTCCCCGAGGACAGCCCCATCGAGCAGCTGGAGGAGAAACGACACCGCCTGGAGCGTCAGATCAGCCAGGACGTCAAGTGAGCCACCCACCCGACACACACACACACACACACACACACACACACACACACACACACACTCCCTCAGGGAGTCTCCCTGCCCCACAACACCCCCACCCACTGCCTGAAACCATACATCCCTCCAACTTCTCCTTCTCTCGCTTTCCTCCATCTCTCTCTCTCTCTCTCTCTTTCTCTCTTCTGTCCATCTCTTTGTAAGCATGACCTTCAGATTCTCATGTCTCACCTCATGTCCCAGACCAACCACAGTAAATCATTCCGTTTTCCTTCTGCATGCTAACTAACTAGCATCAAGAATAACAGGCAGTATTGTGTACTGACATTACACTGATATTACAACTGATATTTAATCTAAACAATCGCATGTGCTGGCACTATAACAGTATGTACTAATACTAAACTATCTAACAGCAGTAATTTGTACTGACTGCTTATGTACTGACTGCTAGCATGTAGCATGTGGAGTAGCACTTAGTCACATGTGTGCTGATGCTTACTTTCGCATGTATACTAACATTTAGGCTCGTCCACAGAGAGCACAAAACAGGTCCCTGTGAGTGTCGATGTGTGGAAATCACAATGTCACTGTGTCCGTGAGTTTTTACCAAGTCACTGTTTGTTTGCTCTGTTCAGCTGTAGGGGTCTGATCAGTGTGAACTTTGACCTCTGAGCTGCTGCCACTGCAGTGTCATGTGACCAATCAGGAAACAGCACTGTGTTGTTCTGATCGTGTTTTCTCTTCTCCTCTGGCTCCTCACCCATACCTCACCTCCCCCCTTCATCCACGTGTGTGTGTGTGTGTGTGTGTGTGTGTGTGTGTGTGTGTGGCTTTGCCCGCCTCACCCCCTCTGCTCCAGGCTTGAGCCGGAGATCTTGGTGCGCGCCAAACAGGACTTCATGAAAATTGACAGCGCTACTGACCTGGAGTGAGTGAGCTGCTCTGCACGCAGACCAGATGCCCGCCCTGCCTCTCTCCCGCTCCTCTGTACCGCTCGTCTCTCTCAATCTTTCTCTCACTTTTTTCATCATACACTCTTTCAGACACATTATCATTCACATACTCCTGATTTATTCATTAGCCTCTCTCTCTCTTTTTCTGTCTCTCTCTCTGTCTCTCTCTCTCTCTCTCTCTCTCTCTCTCTCTCTCTCTCTCTCTCTCTCTCTATATATATATATATATATATATATATATATATATATATATATATATACTGTACATATCTGTCTCTCTCTCTCTTTCGCTGTCTCTCTCTCTCTCACACACACACACACTGCCCACACACACATTAACCCACAGACTTCTTTATGCCTCTTCATATCTTATCTTTGCATTGACTTTGCATCTTCTCTCTGTGGTCTCAAACCTCCTTGCAATCATTCCTCATGCCTGACCTCCCTCCTCCACATTGGAGTGTCGCATGGTTGTGACAGTAAGTGCATGTCTTCCTCTGCTCGTGTGCTATGTGGCATCCGTCTGGCTTTCAGAAGTCCGTGAGTGACACAGCGGAGCAAAGGGTGCCCTGTTTGATGACTGGAGACAGGAGCGGACCTTTACACACACTTGCAGAAAGGCCAGCCATCACACCTATCCCCCCCGAGACTTCAGTGGGGCTAATTGGCCTCTATAACTCACACTCATTACATCTAGGTGTATCTCACTGACACACATTTAATTCATTTATTTGGAATGACCAATACTGATACAACACCACAGCATCCAAATATTAGTAAAGAGCCGGTTATGTCTTACACAACAACACAAACACTGTGCAAGTATTTACAGCCAAGTAAATCGATAGATGAATACATATCAGGGGTACAGATGGCAGCGCCTTCTCCATAAATGCAGACTTTCTATGATTGCTGACACAGAGCAGTATTTGGCTATTTGCTTAGAGTTCGTCTTATTAAGTCCGGCAATTTGCAAACCTCTAACACAGAGTCGATGTACATGTCCAAGGCTACCATAAATTAGTACAACTAGTTTTGTATGATAACCGCCTACTGTCAGAGCATGAATTAATGGCTGGTATTTAAAAAAAAATTCAGAGAAACAAAGGTCCATATACATATCAAAACAACAACCCACTTCCAGAATCACAATAGTTTTTAAAATATCATCAACAACAACAATGTCAGGAGTATTTGGAGAGTCTCTAAGAACAGTTTCTAAGGAGTTATCAGTTAAATGTTTGAACCAGTTCAGTTGTATTTTTTTGTGTGTGTGTATTGCGCTTTGTCCATGTGTTTTGCGTAATTCAATCGCACACACACACACACACACACACACACACACACACACACACACACACACACACACACACACACACACACACACACACACAGCAGTCTAGCTTAGCTTTTTGATCATCTGATCTATACTCTGAAGAGGGTGTATGTGGAGGCGGTAATGATAAGTTCCAGAAGCTTCTTCTGTCCTCATTCTCAGGAACAGCCACCATAGCCCCTGCCCAGGGCCTGCTGGTTAATCCACATGACACAGCACTCACTGTCACTGAACAACCTGAACTGTCTGTCCATCGCTAACTGGGTTAGCTGCCTTTACAGGTTACTGTTGAAAACATGACCATCTCGTCTGCTCATGGTCTCGTTCATGAGCTCGTCCTGTCTCTCTTCTTCTCTCACCTCACTGTCTCCCCCCTTCCTTCTTCCCCTCCTCTTCCTCGTCCCTTTTCACTACCCCTTACGTCATTGCTCCTCTTCCTCCTCCTCTTCCAGGTTCCTGAAGGAGCAGAGCATGGTGACAGTGGACCACGCTCTCAAGGATACCATCGTGGAGCGCGAGTACCAGCGCGTCTCCATATCTGGAGAGGAGAAATGCGGGGTGAGACACGAGCTCTGCCGTCAGCTCACAGGGACGAGTGGATTTAGACTGGAGACAGATTTTTAGCTTCATTGAGGGTCTATTTAGCAGGGTTGTGTAAGTCGATAAGTAAACAACGAGAAAAATGCTGCTTATTTTCATTAGTCCCTTTCCTTTGTGGTCAGACAACTTTTGACACTTGATAAATGCAATTTATTCATTAAACCAAAGAAGAGGAGTCCTGAAAAGACAGAGGCTGAGCTTTGTTGTGGTAGCGTGCTATTTCAATGACATCATGTGATGTTTCGGTCAGAATTAGACCTGTGTGCTCCTTTTCATGAGCTCCCTCTCTCTCTCTCTCTCTCTCTCTCTCGTGCACTCGCTCTCCCCCCGGATTCCTGGGGCCAGAGTATGACCTTAAATGGGTATCATGTTGCATCGCATGGGCCAGGAGATGGGGTTTTTCTGCCTGTGGCAGAGGCCTGTGTAGCCAGCCGGGCTCCTTGTCTGGGCACCGCGGCTCACTCTTGGAGCTTCACATGCAGAGCATGGCCGACGCCAGCATCACAGAGTTTCACAGGGTCCATGCCTGAGCACTGGATAGATGGTATTCAATGTCCTGGAGGTGGCTGTGCTTTAAAAAGAACTGGGAATAGAGGTGTTGTTAAGGCCAAGGGGAGTTCCCTTCATATAGTAGTCTTCACTCCACTAGTCACACAGGGCCAGATGTGGCTTCATCACTTTGTTACTAGGGCGCATACAACCTGTTGAAATGTTCTCCTAGCTTGTTTTAGAATCTATAATGACTGAATCTTATTGGCCCTTGCGGACGGGCAGTGTGAGATTGCTAAGAGCTGTCCTTTCACACACACGTAGCCTAGACCAAGACGTGGTGCGAGGCAACTGGGTTCACACACTAGTTTGACATTATCCGGGTGTTTTTGTTTCTTCCGGTTTTGTTGATTTTCAGTCTCGCCTCGCATGATAAATGTCATCAACGTGCCCACACACTGAGTGCGAAAGGTCTCCGCAATTTACCAGGGTGGGTGCAAGGTAATGCCTGAATCCATGTTGTGTAATGACAAGACAATGTCTGAAAATTATTTCTGCAACAAGGCAGTAATGACTCAACTGTTATCAACACCATGACAGTTTTATTATTCAGCAGTTGCCCTCAATTTGACCAACCTGATTAAAAAAAGGTAAGATTGGTTTAAAAACGTCAGACACTGTTAACCATCAAATTGTTCCCAATATTACTTTAATCAAATTCCCACACGGTTGTCTCCGGAGGTGAATGTAATTTACGAGAACACGGACACCCAAACATTTAACTCTCTCTCTTACTACCTTAATTTCTCTCTCTCTCTCTCTCCTCCTCTCTCCTTCTCTCCTTCTCTCCCCCTCTCCGCCCCCCAGGTACCCTTCACAGACCTGGTGGATGCGGCCAAGTGTGTGGTGAAGGCCCTGTTCATCCGGGAGAAGTACATGGCCCTGTCCATGCAGAGCTTCTGTAAGACCACGGCGCGGACCCTGGGGGAGCTTGGCGAGAAGCCCATGGAGCTGCGTGTCTACGAGGAGATCCCCGAGACCCCCGTGGACGCAGGTGAGACCCCTGACCTGGCACATTTACCAGCCCAGGAATAGGAGTGAGTGAGTAGAGGGCCTTCTGTTTTGTTTATATATTGTTTCTTCCTCTTGTGACTCTTTTCTTTTTTCTTTCTTTATGTGTTTTTTCTTTCTCTATTTCTGTGTTTGCTCTGTGTTTTGGTGATGTTAGATGCCCCAGTGCACCCCCCTGCCTCTGACTTTCACCCTTATGACGGCCAGGACCTCAGCAACATGCCCTCTGACACGGGCTACGGCTGTAAGATGGTGGATGGAGTCGTCCATGTCTACTCCAAGAAGAACCACATGGACAAGTAAGTAAGCATCAGCTGCACATGCAGCAGTCTGTGTGTGTGTGTGTGTGTGTGTGTGTGTCTGTCTGTGTGTGTGTGTGTGTGTGTGTGTGTGTGTGTGTGTGTGTGTTTGTGTGTACTTTTGTGCAAGCATGTATGTTTGAGTACTGTTTTTAAAAGAATGTGTGAGTACTCCCATATGATAGTGTGTGTATGTGTTTGTGTGCGTCAGTAAGCATCATGAACTGTAAGGTGCATTCATCCATGCGTTGAATATACATATGTGTGTGTCCAGTCAGTGTGTTCTCCCTGTTCTGTTGACAGTAAATTATATTATAAGGTAGAGTGAAGACGTCACAGCTTCACTGTTGGTTCTGTACACATGCCATCTCCCTAGGAGCACCGAGCTGGACCTGCCCTACACAGACCTGCAGGAGTACATCGAAGACATGAACGTCATGATGGCCCTCATCATCAACGGCCCTGTGTGAGTATCTCAACCCTGATGGACTAACTGTTAGAACGTTCAGCCAGTAGAACCAACGGTCCTGTGTGACCCTGCCCCCTGATGGCCTAACTGCTAGAACTTGCAGCTAATAGAGCCATTCATTAGTTGGCACTGCCACTGTTTTTATCTTCAAGATGGGGAATGGTGACATGTTGACAGCATGTGTGCATTACAGACACACACATCGTTGGTTTATTGCTTTATTATGGGATGCTCAGCATCCTCTGTGGTGGTCACCACATCACATGACTGCGCTGCCCGCACCAGAGGCACACATTATGTCCGCCCACAGTCCGACTCACAGACGAGGCTAGGTCAGGAGATTGCTCTAGAGGGAAATTCATTTTTTGCTGCATGCAGCATCTGATGCTGAATGATAAATGTGGATCGATGCAGTCAACTCTGGGATTATAAAACCGAGCCACGAGATCCATTACGGTACAACAGTAGCCACGCCACAGAGAATGTCTGATACAATTACTGAAGACAGTGTCTGTTAGAGTAAGTCTGGGCTTTTTCCCTTTCATAATCAAATCCTTTCCAATTAAGTTTGATACACTGCTTTAGTAGATATGAAAAGACAATAGGATTTACGCACACAGAAGAAGTACTTCAAATACATAAAAAGGTAACAGGATTCACATGATGTTTTATGTATCAGGGTAAGAGTGGATTTCTTCCAGCATGGGGGAATTACAGTAAGCATGTAGTGGAATACATGCACTAATCCTTGATAACATCTAAAGGTTTGAACTAGTTCTGATCTAACAGAGGTTTTTGGCAAGACCACATTGACTTCCTGTTCATTTCCTGTTGCCCTGTTCCTTTACAGGAAGTCCTTCTGCTACCGACGCCTGCAGTACCTGAGCTCAAAGTTCCAGATGCATATCCTGTTGAATGAAATGAAGGAGCTGGCTGCCCAGAAGAAGGTCCCACACCGGGACTTCTACAACATCCGCAAGGTGGAGCACATCAGCTCAGCATTGCCACACAGTGACTTAATGAGAGAACAGCAAATCACAGGGTCCTGCTGTTTTATGCCGCTTTCATTACGTAGCGCCTGTTCAATCTGTTGGAACTCCCAAGGAGTTATAGCTTTTTAACTACTGCAGACCTAATGGGTTTAGTTAAGTTCTGGTTGCCGTTGCCCTCCATCTTGCTTTCTCACACTTTGTCACGTATTCCCTCTCTTTCTCTCTCTCTTTTTCTTCCCTTCTTCCCTTCTTCCCCACGTCTCTCTGCCTCCCTGTTGCCCCCCCCCTTCTTCTTCGCTCTCTCTCTCTCACTCTCTTACTCTCTCTCTCTCGTTCTCTCTCTCCCTCCCTTCCTCCCTCTTTCAGGTGGACACCCACATCCACGCCTCCTCCTGCATGAACCAGAAGCACCTGCTGCGCTTCATCAAGCGCGCCATGAAGAAGTACCCCAAGGAGATCGTGCACATCGAGCGCGGCCGTGGCCAGACCCTCATGGAGGTGTTTGAGAACATGAACCTCACGGCTTTCGATCTCAGCGTAGACACCCTGGACATGCACGCTGTGAGTAGTGTTCAGAGGGGGCAAAGGTCAACCTCATGCACATACGAGTTCTGTACAAAGCAAATTTGGTAGCTCAGTCGTTTTGAGAGGGGGCACTGTCCAACCAGAGATACTCAGTGTGGAACCCTCAGGATATTATTATAGAATTCAGACCTGCAGGTTGAGATTTTATTATTTCATTCAGAAAAATGAATTGATTTCGTATGAAAGAGTGTTTTTAGTGTTTCACATCTCCTGATCCAAATAAGTCCAGTGAATATACGCCAAGGTGCTAAATGGATACATTCTCATGTGAGGTCCGATTTGGTGTTAAGCTTTGAAGGTGGTGTATAGCGGCCGTTCTCTCTGTGTCCGCAGGACCGTAACACCTTCCACCGCTTTGACAAGTTCAATGCCAAATACAACCCCATCGGAGAGTCCATCCTGCGTGAAATCTTCATCAAGACCGACAACCACATCGAGGGGAAGTACTTCGCCCACATCATTAAGGTACAGTAAAGACATGAAGCTTAACTGTTCCTGCCGGTCTTCTAGCGTTGGTCTGCCTGGAGCAGATGTCAGCAGTCATGTCTGTTTGCCCTTGAGGCTCCCGAGAGCCAGCTGACTGTGTGCTGACACATGATCAGCCTCACTGATGCGTGTTCCTCTGGTCAGCGGGTCCACGGCTATTAAAGTCCTAAGCAAACCCGTTTTTGAAGACCCTTGGCAGTACAGTAATTAAAGGTCTCTAAGTAATACAGTATTTGAAGAGAGTAGTAACAATGGGTATATTTCATTTATATGTACACTACCGTTCAAAAGTTTGGGGTCACTAAGAAATGTCCTTATTTTTCAAAGAAAAGCACTGTTTTTTTCAAAGAAGATGACATTAAATTAATCCGAAATACACTCTATACATTGTTAATGTGGCAAATGACTATTCTAGGTGGAAATATCTGGTTTTTAATTAAATATTTACATAGGTGTATAGAGGCCCATTTCCAGCAACTATCACTCCGGTGTTCTTATGGTACATTGTGTTTGCTAATCGCCTTAGAAGACTCATGGATGACTAGGAAACCCTTGAAAACCCTTGTGCAATTATGTTAGCACAGCTGAAAACTGTTTTGCTGTTGAGAGAAGCTATAAAACTGGCCTTCATTTGAGCTAGTTGAGTATCTGGAGCATCACATTTGTGGGTTCGGTTATACTCTCAAAATGGCTCGAAAAAGATAACTTTCATGTGAAATTCGCCAGTCTATTCTTGTTCTTAGAAATTAAGGCTATTCCATGTGAGAAATTGCGAAGAAACTGAACTTTTCCTACAACGGTGTGTACTACTCTCTTCAGAGAACAGCATAAACAGGCTCTAACCAGAGAAGAAAGAGAAGTGGGAGGCCCCGGTGCATAACTCAGCCAGAAGACAAGTATATTAGAGTGTCTAGTTTAAGAAAAAGAAGCCTCACAGGTCCTCAACTGGCAGCTTTTTAAATAGTACCCGCAAAAATGCCAGTGTCACCTTCTACAGTGGAGAGGCGACTGGGATGCTGGCTAGGCAGAGTGCCAAAGAAAAAGCTATATCTGAGACTGGCCAATTAAAAGAAAAGATTGATATGGCGAAGAAAACACAGACATTGGACAGAGGAAGATTGGAAAAAAGTGTTCTGGACGAATTTAAAGTTTGAGGTATTTGGATAATACAGAAGAACATCTGTGAGACGCAGAACAGGTGAAAAGATGCTAGAAGAGTGCCTGAAGCCATCTGTCAAGCATGGTGGAGGTAATATGATGGTCTGGGGCTGCTTTGGTGCTGTTAAAGTGGGAGATTTGTACAAGGTAAAAGGGATTTTAAATAGGGAAGGCTATCACTCAATTTTGCAACGCCATGCCATACCCTGTGGACAGCGCTTGATTGGAGCTAATTTCCTCCTACAACAGGACAATGACCCAAAGCGCATCTCCAAATTATGCAAGAACTATATAGGGAAGAAGAAGGCAGCTCGTATGCTGTCTGCTATGGAGTGGCCAGCGCAGTCACCGGATCTCAACCCCATTGAGCTGTTGTGGGAGCAGCTTGGCCGTATGGTACGCAACAAGTGCCCATCAAGCCAATCCAACTTGTGGGAGGTGCTTCAGGAAGCGTGGGGTGAAATTTCTACAGATTACCTCAACAAATTAACAGCTAGAATGCCAAAGGTCTCTAATGCTGTAATTGCTGCAAATTGAGCCTTTTTTGACGAAAGCAAAGTTTAAAGAACAAAATTAATATTTCAAATAAAAAATATTATTTCCAACCTTGTCAATGTCTTGACTATATTTTCTATTCATTTTGCAACTCATTTGATAAATACAAGTGTGAGTTTTCATGGAAAACATGAAATTGTCTGGGTGACCCCAAACTTTTGAACGTTAGTGTATACGGTATATATATTTTTATACTTAATTTCTGAGTTGTTCAATGAGTTTTGTTTATTCATTTTGTCTGTTTTGTTTTGTTATGGTTTGTTTATTTATTGTTCTTCTTTATTCTGTAGCCTCAGTCAGGGCATTGCTGCAAAAGAGCCCTGCGCTCAGTCAATTCTCCCTGAATAAACAATGATGATGATGATGATATGTGTCTGTGTGTTTATGTCTACTGCCTGTCTTGATCTGCAGACATGGGCTACATCTCTAAATTATGTTAAAATGCGCCGTGCATTTAATGACTATTAACGCACTGGTCCATTGGCGCTGTCTGTGTCCTCAGGAGGTCATGGCCGATCTGGAGGAGAGTAAGTACCAGAACGTGGAGCTGCGTCTCTCCATCTACGGCCGTTGCCGTGACGAATGGGACAAGCTGGCCAAGTGGGCCGTCACGCACTCCGTCTACTCTGACAATGTGCGCTGGCTCATTCAGGTGCCGCGCCTTTTGTGAGTACACCTGTCCGCCAGGTTAGGGCGTAGCCTCAGTATGGCTGTCTCCGTCAGGGAGGAGGAAAATTAAAGAACCTAAAGCCGGTCTGGACTGAGGTGGTTCAATATGATTGTCTAGTGTTTTTAACCAGGAAGTAACAACAAAGCTTTTAGTTTGGGAGGGTGTTAACAGCAAAGTCATAGAAGTGCTTTTGAGGCGGTTTTCTGTGTCTTTATGAAGAGGCTAACAATGGTTAGTGTACTGCAGAGGAAAAACTAATATTGGGGTCATCAGACTTGTAAATTCAAGTACAGGGAGAGAGGTGCGAGTTGCTAGAGGGTTTCAGTGTTCAGTTTTGGGTTTCTTCCTTTTGCTATGTTCAGGTATAATAACCTTGCTATTAAAGAAACATTTGTCTGAATGTGACCATGGCAATACTGAGCCCACTCTTGTGTGTGCTCGCAGCGATGTCTACCACACCAAGAAGCAGCTGGCAAACTTCCAGGAGATGCTGGAGAACATCTTCATGCCCCTCTTTGAGGTCACAGTGGACCCAAGCAGCCACCCAGAGCTCCATCTCTTCCTCCAGCACGTGAGTGACTGTAGAACTGCCTGCTGGGGGAAAGTGCGCCCCCTGCTGCTCAGTGGTTAAAGCTGCCAACCTACCGATGGCTTTGAAATGTTTAGTTTAGATAAGTTGATTTGAGTAGGGATAATGTAATAGAAAGAGCAATATTACTGCTTGTCATAACATGCCCATGTGGCTGATATACTGCATATATAACATCATCTGTATAACATAATCTGTGTTATAATCTGTGTTCATATGTTTTCTGTTGGTTTAATGTGTGTGTGTGTGTGTGTGTGTGTGTGTGTGTGTGTGTATGTGTGTGTGTGTGTGTGTGTGTGCTTGTGTGTGTGTTCTCCTCATAGGTGGTGGGCTTTGACAGTGTGGATGACGAGTCCAAACCAGAACACCACGTCTTCAACCTGGACAGTCCTTTGCCTGCCAGCTGGAACGAGGAGGCCAACCCGCCCTACTCCTACTACCTTTACTACATGTATGCCAACATGACGGTGCTCAACCACCTACGCAGGTCAGGCTCTCAACCACACCCCCTACAAGTCAGCCCCCTCTCAGGGCTCTTCCTCCATACCAAGACTAACTCCAACACTCCCATTGCCTCATTCTCAAACTAGAGATTTATCTGTGAGGAAGTTCAAATTGTTGTTTTCTAAGTTTCAGCCAGTCTATTTATAGACAAAATAGATTTTCTAGTTCAAATAGAAATCTTTAATTCTGATTCTGATAGCTGATTTGTGGTCATGAAGTCTTAATGATTGTTTATTGCTCTACAGGAAGCGGAGCTTCCACACATTTGTGTTACGACCTCACTGTGGGGAAGCGGGGCCTATCCACCATCTGGTGTCGGGTTTCCTGCTGTCACAGAACATCTCCCACGGACTTCTGCTCAGGAAGGTGAGACACACCACTCTGACATCAGACAGATGCTTGTTTCAAGCTGATGTATGTTTGTGTGTTTGTAGTGTGTGTGTTTGTGTTTGTGAGATAAGGAAGGAGAGGGTTACTTGACATTTAGGAGAGTTGACTCTATTTTGAATATTAATTTGTCTTGACTTATCATTTCATTTCTATTTTATGATGATAAAACCGTTATTTACCGGTTTTTTTTCTTTCTCTTTCACTCATTTCTCCTCAGGCTCCAGTGCTGCAGTATTTGTACTACCTGGCTCAGATTGGAATCGCCATGTCGCCACTTAGCAACAACAGTCTTTTCCTTAGTTACCATCGTAACCCCCTGCCAGAGTACCTGTCCCGCGGCCTTATGGTCTCCCTGTCCACAGACGACCCCTTACAGTTCCACTTCACCAAGGTCAGCACAGTACGAGTGAAACCTGACTTCTACTATTACTGTTACTGTTACTGTTCCTACCATTACGCAGCAGAAACGTCTGAAAAGCCTACTGTCTCAGCTTTTTTGTTTTCCATGTGTAATTTTATATTTATACTACCGTTCAAAAGTTTGGGGTCACCTAGACAATTTCGTGTTTTCCATGAAAACTCACACTTGTATTTATCAAATGAGTTGCAAAATGAATAGAAAATATAGCCAAGACATTGACAAGGTTGGAAATAATTAATTTTATTTGAAATATTAATTTGGTTCTTCAACCTTTGCTTTCGTCAAAAAAGGTTTCGTTTGCAGCAATCACAGCATTGCAGACCTTTGGCATTCTAGCTGTTAATATGTTGAGGTAATCTGTAGAAATTTCACCCCACGCTTTCTGAAGCACCTTGGACACATTAGATTGGCTTGATGGGCACTTCTTGCGTACGGCTAAGCTGCTCCCACAACAGCTCAATTGGGTTGAGATCTGGTGACTGCGCTGGCCACTCCATTACAGACAGCATACGAGCTGCCTGCTTCTTCCCTAAATAGTTCTTGCATAATTTGGAGGTGAGCTTTGGGTCATTGTCCTGTTGTAGGAGGAGATTGGTTCCAATCAGGTGCTGTCCACAGGGTATGGAATGGCGTTGCAAAATGGAGTGATAGCCTTCCTTATTTAAAATCCCTTTTATCTTGTACAAATCTCCCACTTTACCAGCACCAAAGCAGCCCCAGACCATCACATTACCTCCACCATGCTTGGCAGATGGCGTCAGGCACTCTTCCATCATCTTTTCACCTGTTCTGCGTCTCACAAATATTCTTCTGTATGATCCAAACACCTCATTCAGATTCATCCAGAACACTTTTTTCCAATCTTCCTCTGTCCAATGTCTGTGTTCTTTTGCCCATATCAATCACAAGGCACAAGGGTTTTCAAGGGTTTTCTAGTCATCCACGTGTCATCCAAGGCGATTAGCAAACACAATGTACCATTAGAACACTGGAGTGATAGTTGCTGGAAATGGGCCTCTATACACCTATGTAGATATTTCATTAAAAAAACAGATATTTCCACCTAGAATAGTCATTTACCACATTAACAATGTATAGAGTGTATTTCTGATTAATTTAATGTCATCTTCTTTGAAAAAAACTGTGCTTTTCTTTGAAAAATAAGGACATTTCTTAGTGACCCCAAACTTTTGAACGGTAGTGTGTATATATTTATACATATATATATATATTAACAAAATAATATGTGCACATATTTTTGAGATTATTTAAAAATGTGTTTATGTGTGTGCATTTTTGCTGAGGGTGTGTGAATGTGTGTTTGTCTGTTTGTTTCTGTATGCGTGTGTGTGTGTGTGTGTGTGTGTGTGTGTGTGTGTGTGTGTGTGTGTGTGTGTGTGTTATCCATTTGCCACAGGAGCCCCTGATGGAGGAGTACAGCATAGCCACTCAGGTGTGGAAGCTCAGCTCCTGTGATATGTGTGAGCTGTCCAGGAACAGTGTGCTCATGAGCGGATTCTCACACAAAGTGAGTGTGCACTCACAGTCCACTACACTTCCTGTAGTTTACTCACAGTCTACTACACTTCCTGTTGTCCACTCACAGTCTACTACACTTCCTGTAGTCCACTCACAGTCCACTACTCTTCCTGTTGTCCACTCACAGTCGACTACACTTCCTGTAGTCCACTCACAGTCCACTACTCTTCCTGTTGTCCACTCACAGTGTACTACACTTCCTGTAGTTTACTCACAGTCTACTACACTTCCTGTAGTCCACTCACAGTCCACTACACTTCCTGTTGTCCACTCACAGTCTACTACACTCCCTGTAGTCCACTCACAGTCCACTACTCTTCCTGTTGTCCATGTCGATGCCGCATCGTAGTAGTTACCGGATCGTAGTCGCGCATGCGTAGTAGTTACCGGATCGTAGTCGCGCATGCGTCACTTTGCGACACTGTTACAACGAGCCAGGTAATCCACCAAGGTTAATGATGTTAAGCTTCATGTTTATTGAATTATTAGTTAAGCAGTGCATCCATTACTAGTAACAGTAATACAAAATAGCCCCATATGTTGACGTTGAGCCTTATGCTGTTTACCATTTACAACACAATTAAATATAACATTAAATGTACCCGTATTATGCGTTAAGAGCAGCCACATATGTTGACGTTGAGCCTTATGCTGTTAACCGTTTACAAAATTATAAAACATTACGTCAAATAAACCTACATTATGCGTTAAGACAAGCCAGATATTGATATTGATATTATGCTGCCTTATGCTGTAAACCGTATGTGTTTGAGCATGCGCGATATGTGGGACTACGATGCGTTAATGACTACGATCCGGCATCGACAGTCCACTCATAGTCTACTACACTTCCTGTAGTCCACTCACAGTCCACTACACTTCCTGTTGTCCATTCACAGTCTACTACATTTCCTGTAGTTAACTCACAGTCTACTACACTTCCTGTAGTTTATGCACAGTCTATTACACTTCCTGTAGTTTACTCACAGTCTACCACACTTCCTGTAGTCCACTAACAGTCTACTACACTTCCTGCTGTCCACTTACAGTCTACTACACTTCCTGTAGTTTACTCACAATCTACTACACTTCCTGTAGTCCACTCACAGTCTCCTACTCTTCCTGAAGTCCACTCACAGTCTACTACTCTTCCTGTAGTCCACTCACAGTCTACTACTCTTCCTGTAGTTTACTCACAGTCTCCCACACTTCCTGTTGTCTTCTCGTCTTTTTTTGCCTTTTCTCTCTCTAAAAATGTGTACTGTGAAAAAATACAAAGTAACTGCTCCACCGTTCAGTCAGTGATTTGGTGAAGTAACTCACACCCATCCACTTTTCCCCACATTTTAACTTATTTGTCATGTTATTCCAATAAATAACAGACACATTCAAAATCTTGTAGTGAAATCACATCTCCACTTGTAAATGACGCCATGTTTTCCCTTCCTGCCCTCCCAGACCAAGAGCTACTGGATGGGGCCACGCTACCACCACGAGGGCCCAGAGAGTAATGACATCCGCCGCACCAACGTGCCGGACATCCGCGTGGCCTACCGGCACGAGACACTGAACGAGGAGCTGCACCTCATCACGAACGCTGTCCGCACCAACGAGCAGGGCGGATTCGGCGAGCTGGAGGACACCCTCTCCATGGCCTCCTTCCCCGGGCACCGCCTGTAGATCACAACGACGCAGCAGAGGCAACGACTGCCAGGTGTGAAGCCACGAGAAAACCAAACAGTTGCTTCTTCTTCTCTCTGCATCTTCGTCTGTTCCAGCATGAGGCACTATGTGATGGTGTGGAGGAGAGGATGAAGAAGAGGAGAGGTAACACTTTTACTCATCACCTTCCTCAAAAAACACCCTTAGCTGCTCGCGTCCTTAAAAATTCGAAGCCGAGGAATAAAAAAATAAATAATGATAAAATAAACTGCAGGGTCCCCTCCCCAGGGTTATATGGGGTATGTTTTTTGGTTTTAGTGGATGTTCATTCGGTTTTGTTTTTGCCCCTAAGCAGTGGTCCCCTCCTTCCTGCATCTGGATGTTTCCCTCCTGTTTGTGTTTTTAAAGTAGTTATGGACTGTCTGATCATCCAGTTCTGCCCGTTCCACTGTGATGTGCTTTATATTTTATGATCACCCTGTAAAAGTTAGCTGGATCTATCCACATCATTCAGTATGCCAACTCTTCTCCAACGACATGATTGGAAGGAAACTTTAGTTTTGGCTGGTGGTCATTTGGGGTAAAAACCCCACCCAACTTCCCTTCAACTTCGTCATGTGACGGCTGCATGTAAAGGTCTTGACCAATCAGGAACTGTTTTGTCCATCACCTGCCCGTTGGCTCTGCAGGCTGTGCCCAACCATTGGTCATGCTGCCTTATGAAATCAAACGCTACCTTCAGCTTCCATGCTCTGTAGCAACAACAAAAGAGGATCATTTAGCAAAGTCAATATCAGCTGCCTTATACAATACACAGTCACCCCTCTATTCACATAATTCAACTGAACTGCACATTAATACTCACATTCGCATGAATTCACACACACTCACACACACACACACACACACACACACACACACACACACACACACACACACACACACACACACACCACACCACACCACACCACACCACACCACACCACACCACACCACACCACACCACACCACACCACACCACACCACACCACACCACACCACACCACACCACACCACACCACACCACACCACACCACACCACACCACACCACACCACACCACACCACACCACACCACACCACACCACACCACACCACACAAACACACACCACACACACACACTGTGTCGTAGAGGGGACGTGTTGAAGAAGAAATGAAAGGGGTGAAACTATGTCACCGGAGCACTTTCTCAATCTGCATGTTTCCAGTACTCTTCCATCAAGATTTGAAGGATGGACAAAAGTGAAAGAGGACCAAGTCTGTAGCCTGGAAGAAACATTCCAAAGTGTGAACATTGTATAAAAGGTTTTAGTTTTCAATTGTAAGAATAAAATATAACCTGTAGATACCATAATAAATCTATCTATTTAAAGCAATCCATGTACCCTGCTATATGCAGCTCACAAGAAGGAAGTTAATCTAGTGTATAGAAACATGGTGTATTATCTGTGTATTAACATATACAGTTTGTACTGTACAGTAGACCAGTCTGTGGTAGAGTGGATATCCATTCTGGGAAAGTCTTTCACATTTGCACATATAAATAAATCAAGACGGCAAAAGTGACAAGTTTTGCTGTCTGAGTTTGCAAAGTTTGCATGTGTGAAGTGCAGCATGTTGCATCTGGCACAGTTTGAACCGTGAGGGGGTGTGTTCCTTCCACCATTACCTCAACCTTCCCAGTGAATCAACCACGCCACCCACCGCTGAGCCTTGAGACCTTCCCAGTGAAGAGATTTGGAGTTGGACCTGTGCTGACACCTCTGCATGCTCTCTGATGTGATCTGTAACAAAGCAAGCAAGCAAGCAACCAACCAACCAAGTAACCAACGAAGCCAAGAAATCCCTGTGCCTTTTTTGTTTTGGAGTTTGTTTTCAAAAAGGCCTTCTGTGAGGTTCAGTGTTTGAGAAGTCACTGTCATTGCAAGTGTAAGATAGATGTGCTCTCAAAAGACTGAAAGAGGTCACACTTATTATTTTTTTCCATTTCAGGACAAATATAGTGAGAATCTGCTAACTGGCCAAAAAAAAACCTTTTGGGGTTTTTGTTTTTTTACATTAACTGTCAGCAGAAGCTCAGTTTTTGCATGCGTCTGTGATGTGTCCTTGTGGACTTGGTGGAGGTGAATGGACAGAAACACTGTTTACAATGTAATGTCAATGTGGTGATCCAATACAGACAGTGAGTTAAAATCCAAACTTCTGATCTTGGAATGATCCTGCATGATGGCTATCGGGGTATTTCAGTTTCACTCCCATTCGGCCTCCCTTTAATAGTCATACATAGACACCTACATACTCTTAGGTTGCTATTTACCTGTCTAACTTGCGATCACTCTAATATTCCGCACTCTGAGAGGGGGTAAGTACCCTCTTTGTCTCTAACCTTTGTCCATCTTGGACTGATGAATCCACACACAGGTCATAGGCCAGAAGGCCATAGGCCATTCACTCACTCTGAGGACCCTGTAAAGGGCTCTCCTGTTTGTTTGTGACTGGAGATGACGCTGTGTACAAGTACACATACCCCTCATTTCAGCCTAGTTGTGAGGGCCACACATGTCCACATCATGGCTCCACTGTTTCAGTGTGAAGACGGTGTAACAGGTCCTCGCTGTGCTGGGCGGTCTCACTGTGAAAGGGTGTCATGTGTGGAGACTTCCACTTGGATAGCTATGATTTAGCTTGAATATAAAAAAGTATTTTTTTATATAACAGAGAGATAAACAGTTTATACAGACCATTTATTAATTCAAGTAGTGAGTGGTAGCTGCAAAGACGGTGAACGTTGAGTTGTCGCAGATGATTGCCATCGTATGTTCATGGATTAACAGACAAATTTTGACTTTTTTTCTTTTTTTAAATGATGTCACTATTTTAAGTTTTTATGTATTATTTGTTTGTACTGATTTCAGAAACTACGTTATGTTCACCAGGATGTTTTTTTTTTTCAGTCTGTTTTTATTTCAAAACAAGCAATCAACCTCTTTCCATGATCACCCTCAATAGAAACAATCTTTAGATCTGAGATGGAGATGTGCTCTCATTTCAAATGCTTTTCGAGGAGATATAAGCTCTGAAGCCTCGGTTTCCAAATGGATGTTCAACTATTTAACGCTCATGGGTCATTTAAAGACCCAAACACTTGTCCAGTCTCCGGGATCACTTGGGTGATTGCTAAATTGTTAGCTTGCCTGGCGAGCATGATCAGCTCTGTGTGATGCGTAAGACTTGCATGTGGCATCCCAAAGCCAGACGCCATCTGTGAAGATTTGAGCTTCGCCAAAGGGGTAAACCAAACTTCTGTTTGGAAACGCTGTGAGACACTTTTGAAACCTTCTTTGATAAATCAAGCTGGTTATGAAGTTATTCTCTATATCTCTCTCCAAACACCCGTTTATTGAATTTAATCATCTTTTTATTAATGGGAATCCTACGGAAGCTTACTCTCAAATGTCTTTTCTGTTCTAGTTTAAGGGGTTGTGTGTAATATGTGAAATATGCACATCAAGATATTAAGGCAACATTTCTAAGAGCAGTGTACATTCACATCACACTCCTGTCACCCTGACTGTAACCAGGGTGCCCTGGAACACACACCGTGGTCAAATTAGGTGTGATCCCAAGCCATTACTCTGTCTAAAGAATTCACAATTTTACATTGTATACACGTAGAATGTTTCTTTGATTATGTTTAGTGAAATGATAAACTTACGAACCATGCTTGTGTTTGGTTTTCCTGTATTTTCGAAACAGCTCTTTTCTATGCTGTTTTATGTTTCGTCGTTTAAGTTTTGCTTTGTTTAGTTTCATGTGTGGGTGGGTATGAGTGTTTTGTATGCTCTTTTCAAGGTTATTGGTTTGATTTGACCTGTTTGCTTTTTTTTTTCATGTAGCCACTGGTATGCTTTCGCACTTAAAGCAATGGTTCACAGACTCCTGCCCTGGAAGATTCTGTGCTGGTACATGTCCACATGTAATGCTACAATGAAATAAAGCATGTATATTCATCCGTTTGCCACTCATTTCCTTTTATTCATCAACTCGTAGTAAGACAATTCTGGGTAAGAAAATTCACGTATGGCATTATGTTGAGACTATTTTAAAAATAACAACATGCAACATTTCATTAGTGTTATTTTATCACTGCAATATCATGAAGATGAAGAGGTAAATATTTAAATCTGTACTGCAGTCTTAAACATTTATGGTAAAATACAGGTAAACATAAATAAAGGGAAAGTGTCTTTTATGTGTGAATGAAGTTGTACATAATTGAACATGAATAGGATGTATGTGCTTGTGGCATCAGGTCTGATCATTTTTTCAATGGGAACAGCAAAATGGAGGATCCCACAGGGCGATTATTCATGTTACAATAGCAAGGAGAATAGGAGTACCAAGAATTACAATCTCATACCTAAATTAGCATTATACATTAACAGCAAAGTACAGTGTTTCCGATGAACCTTTCCAAACTCTTTTTAAACTATGTGTGCAAAAGAAGGTGTGGCCATAAGTTCTGGAGAATAATTCCCATATCCAAATGGCAGAACACTTAAACTAGTAAGGTTCTAGTCCTACAGATTCTCTGCCTGGTCCAGTTCATCTTGTTGAGTAGTTACTCCAGACGTCTGATTTCACTTGCCAACTAGAGTGAAAAATGAAGAAGAAAAGTTGAATAAAGAGCCACTCTGTGGTGGGTGGTTCCCCTCTATGAATTGTGCGGTTGTCTGAGGTTTCCATGGCTACTCACGGCATTTGCTGACTTCACATTCTGCAGCTGGAAGAACACCCGTCCCCCCTCGTCGGGACAAACCATCTTCAGCTCCTCACGAGTCATCCCGAGGAGAGAGGCGCCACTGACCATGCTCAGACAACGCACCGTGCTGTGGGAAACACAGGAACGGCACAGCTCAGGATTAGCTAACAAGTCTACGTTATTTGCACACACAAACATACAGTAAATGCATGAACACATAACATACACAGAACGTACATCACAATTTACACTGTAATTAATTACCACTTTAGCATTTACTTTGTCATGATGCTGCTGCTTGATTAAAAAGCCATGCTACTATCAGTCATATCTTACCACTTACAACCACTTACACTTTATTGAATCCCTTGTACTCCAGCCAGGCCTTCACTTCTGCTGGTTTGGATTTCTTGGTCAAGTTTGGGGTGGCCACCACTGGCTGTGGTTCCTGGCATGGACAGGAGCAAAGTAAAGCATTAGGATGACATCACTACCCTGTTTATTGGAATAATATGCCTCTTGGTCTTTGGACAGGTCATGCTGGTGGTCATGTTGTTACCTCATCCTTTTTGTATAGTGGCTCCAAGACGTTGTTCGGGACATAGCCTTCCTCTTTGATGTCATTTCGCACTTTCCACCATTGTTTGGACATGTCCAACAGCTGTAGATGTATGAGAGGATAGGTCTCAAGGCAGTGCCTGCAGGATGCTGCTCTTGTTTACATGTGGATTTGCGAGTATCCATGCCATTTAGTGCTCCCTTATTAATGGTGACCTAATATGATTTAGGGACACATACTGTACATCTCCCTGGCAACCAGTTTCTAATTTTAATAGGTGGGGTTTGCAAAATGAGCATTATGTAATGACTCTCTCATCCCCTCAGTCTTACTGATTCAACTTCTTTTTAATTCACCTGGACAATTTCTCCCTTTGAGATGCTGAGTTCGCTCTGGTTCCTGGCAGTGAAGTCAAAGATCACGCGCATGTTGTTGGCAGGGGCTTCCTCGTTTTCCTCGAGCCTGCAGTGAAACACAGAGGCATATGGTTGTGGGTGAGACAGACACTTGAGTAGCCACAGACCAAATGATACAAGCAGAAATCCAGGGGAGGAAGAAGCAAACATACTCTGCTGGTGGTTTCCACGGCGTCTGTGAAGAGATGGCAACACTTCAGTGTGATGGTGTGGCAAGACTATAGCATAATACCTGAAGCTGGCCTTACTAGCTAATTATCTCATTCTGAACATTGGATTCATTATGTCCAAATTTAATAAAGAGCATCACTTCCGAGTTTGATTTATTGTGACTGTATGTTAGACAGTGTGTGTGTGTGTGTGTGTGTGTGTGTGTGTGTGTGTGTGTGTGTGTGTGATTGTGTCTGTCTGTCTGTCTGTATTCCTGTGTGTGTGTGTCTTTGACCTGCACTGGCTCATTCCTGGTGCGCTGGCTGGGCTGCCTACTGCTTGGCTTGCTCTGTGGCTGGCTTGATGGCTGACTCGGTGGCTGGCTTGATGGCTGACTCTCAGACATGACGTCCGGGGGCTGCCAGTCATCATCAAACACAGGGAGGTAATCAGCAATGTCGTCGTCTTCCTCCGGCCACTGTGTACTGACGGAGAACATCACACACACGTCATGAGTAGGCAGAGGCAGACACACTGTAACAGAAATATTAACACCTCCCCTTTCCTCAATATGGACTGTATACTGTATTGATTCTTTGAATTGTGAAGCTAGCCCATCATATATACTATATATATATATATATATATATATATATGATAATATGATATATATATATATATATATCAGAAAGCACTAGGGTACAGGTGCAGAACAGCCCATCTGGTACATAAATACACCTACGCAGGTACGAAGCCAAGCACACACACCCCAGCAGGGCTAGTCGTGACACCCCCCTAAGCTAGGGCATTCCCTGCTTTGAGATGTGCTCTTCCCTTGAAAGTGTCCAACAGTGAATTGATGCCATTTGGGGATGTTCCCTGTTTTTGGCCATTCCCTGTTCTTTGCCCTGAGATGTTCCATGCTATATGCTTTATGATCCCCAACTGTGCAACAATGCCTGCTAATGAGATCTCTCTAAGGCAGTGGTTCTTAACCTTTTTGGAGGTACTGAACCCTACAAGCTTCATCAGTGCATTCGCCAAACCCTTCGTAATTTGAAAAATAAAATATGATTTCTTCAACACGTAGGTATGTTTAAAAACGGCCCAACATTGCTAGTGTGAACCGGGCTATACTGTGTGTGTCTTGACCCCTGCCGAACCCCTGAGAGTGGCTTAACGAACCCCTGGGGTTCGATCGAGCCCAGGTTAAGAACCACTGCTCTAAAGGCCCTTATACAGTACTCAAAACGGTCGTGTCGGATAGTTGGACAGTGGGCGGGCGGCAGGATAGTACGTACTAGTTAGCATTTGTGTCCCTTTATAGTACTCCAACGGCTGTGGGTGCTGAAAACAATTCTCTTCCAGAACAGTAGGGGGAGTAACGGTTTAAGTGCCGAAAGACAAGCTACCCCATGACATTTTCGTGCGATGGAAATCGTTAGTTGGCTTCCCCTCTCCTCCACTACTTTTAATTACTTCCCTCTCACCAGCTGTCGCTACTGAAATGCAACAGGTATCAGCAGACACACACCTTTCATGCTTTGTCTAATGTTAGATATACACCTGAAAGGGCAAACTTATCTCTTTCATGGTAGGTATTTTTTGTGGGAGAAATAGTTGCGATCTACAACAAAATGATATGCTTATCTTACACTATAGAAACTGTTAAAAAACGATTAAATTAAATGAATACGTTCTTATTTTCCTTGGTATTTTCGTCATATTCAGATTTGCAATGATTTCTGGGTAATTTTTGTAATCTCTATTTGATCATGTGACGAGACGATACGATATAGGCACAACATCTGAACGACTGACAGTGTTGTACAAGTCCACACCTTTCATGAAATAGTTAAAAGTTCATACAAGTAAACATGAACTATAGTAATTATTTCCCCCAACGGCAGCGTGTCTCGAATTGTGGTGGAAGCCCAACTTGTGGGTCGCAGAGACGTGACAGGTGGAGCACAATGAGAAGAGATTCAGGAGATTTTCCCGTTGCAATGCCTTCCTTTATATACAGTAGCCTAACTAGAATATCGCACTAACCACACTCAAACAAAAGGAATATTGTAGGCCTTTTGTTAGAACAATAGCAGGGCAGAGCACACGGATAATCCATATTCATCATCTTGGCAAATTGAAATACTGCGGCTGGCGCGATTAAGCATTGAACATTCCATATTTGAAATATCTTTATAAGTAGGCTAGTGAAGTCAACCTGTTGATAGTATTCCCAACTAATTTGTCCTTCATCCTATCACCGTGTTTGAAAGGTATTGGTTAGGTAATAGCCGAGTGACCGCTGTTTTCTTTCTGATTTGACAGTAGCCTAGGTACTTGTGTGTTTTAAGCAAATCAAATGTGTAGCAATGTTTACGAATGGGGCAACTGCTATCGTTAATTATACAGTAAATACGTTGTGAAATGAAAGGAAAACACATCACAGCGAGTGCAGTGCATCACAGCGAGTGTGAGCGAGTGCATAGTATATGTTGATGCCGGAGTTAAATAAAGGCAGGCTATTCATAAAATACGTCAATGTGTCAGTAGTATGAACAGTTGAGACATTGACTCCGTGGGGCTCAGGTCGTTTGGACAAATATTTTAATTGCTGTCGCTCGTGCTGGTTCTCTGGCAGTAGGCTACTTACTTTCAAGGAAAGGATCTGCACCTTTGACAGTGGCTGTTGTTCATATATGGATATAAAGGTAATTAAACAGGAAACGCTAGGTCCAGAAATGTTAGTTTCCGGAGCTGATGTCGTATTGAAATGATGTCGTAGTGGGCCAATCACGGCCAAGGAGTATCCGTCGCCATGAGCGGACCGACAGAAATTTTTGCGGGGACACGGAGAGCTGTCCGACGGCTCTGGAGAGCACGGAGAGGGCGTTTCAGCTACCTGAGAAGGCGTTCCAGCTACCTGAGAAGGCGTTCCAGCTACCTGAAGGCGTTCCTATGTGCCTAAAAACGTGTCGTACGGAGTACCATAAAAAAGCCTTAAGGGCTGTTCCTTACCTGGTGACTGTTGTAGAGAAACAATCTCTCCAAATGTTGGAGTTGATACTTAAATGAGAGTCAGGCGACTGAATGCCATGAATTTAAGTTTATTTACTCTTGCAGACTTTTATTCAAATCGGAGTGGTGGTCCATGGAGCAGCTCAGTCAAAAACCAATGCACTAACTTTGGAAATGGTATATTTCGTCACTATGCTTTTCCAATCCAAAAGCCAAAACATATCCAAGTTGAACCAATCTGAAGATTCTCTCAAACCAATTAATTTTATCCAAGGTCAGCCAATCAGAATATTCTGCTCACTAATGCCGAAGCACCTTTCAAGATGCTGACTTGTAATGAGCAGCTATGTCCTTATCTGAAGTTTCACCCCTCCCGTATATGACATATGGGCTCCACGCGCTTGTGTGTGTGTGTGTGTGTGTGTGTGTGTGTGTGTGTGTGTGTGTGTGTGTGTGTGTGTGTGTGTGTGTGTCTCCCGGTTATGATATATTGGCTCTGTCTTGGGAACTTCTACCTGCTCTTTGATGAGTTTCGCATCCCCTTTGCACAAACCTTTTCATTTATATCTGGCTGCCTTTGAACAACTATGTCAACTGGGTGGTCATGGTTTAAGAAAACAGGCCTCTCTGTTTGGCCTGACCTTCATCTCTGCACGTAGGCCTCTCTGCCTGGCCTTACATGACACTTGTTCCTGCAAAACTGCTTCATGTTCACCACACCACTGTATTATAACCATGATTTTCTACAGTTACCTTTCTGAAGATATAACCTTAACCCACAATGTTCCTTGTCAGAGAATGTATGTACCTGCTGCTATTCTCTAAACCCTGGATCCTTGATTCCATGTGGATTTGCATTCCCTCTCCTGATATGTTATATCAACTACCTGTTGAAAACTCTATGCTACCTGCTGACAGTCTCTAAATCTAGTATGCATCTTGCCATGAAGGCGTTACCTCCTCACCCCTCATCTTACATCAAGGACTCTTAGGTCCGGAAACGCAAACCTGCTTGCAGTTCCCCGGACAAACATGACCAGAATGGGAGATTGTGACTTCTCCTCGCTGGGGCCACGACTTTGGAACAAGCTCCCAGAGAACAATAGGGCTTTAGATTCCCTCACTGCTTTTAAATCACACCTAAAAAAAAAACATTTATTTATATCTGCCTTCGCCTAAAGTCCTGGTTTCTGTTTTTATTTCTTTTCTGTGTTGTTTTTAGAATGCACTGTTTTAATTGCTATTTTTGCACTCCTATTACCTTGCATTATTTTTGTTGTGACCATGTTAAGCACCTTGAGACCTCTTTGTATTTTAAAGTGTGCTATAAAAATAAAATCCATTATTATTATTATTTATCTAGCTGCTGATATTGTTTTAATCTGGGGTGTTCTCTACCTGGGGATGTTCCAGGCGTCTCCCAGGGTCTGCCAGAATGCGTCCTCCTCCACGGTGGCTTCCTCACTCAGCAGCCGGATGCACTGTGGGCTCAGGAGGGGCACGACGACGGACGGGGGCAGCTCTTCTGGACAGTAGTCCACCAGCTGCAGCGGGACAACCACAGATCAGATCAGACGCATCTCAGTGAGAGGGAGAGCAGGCAGTTGCTATCACAGTGATAGAACAGGATAGTCAGTGTGTAAGCAGGATAGTCAGTGAACACACCAACCAAGGTACCAAGCTATATGTACAAGATGGTTTTCAACATCCAGAGCCATCCTGAGAATTCTGCTATAATGCTTGACATTCAATGATACCACAACTAGCAAAAGCAGTCAAAAAAACAGATCATCTTGTCCCTGGGCCCGAGCAAGAAAGACAGTGGGCCTGGCTGTATGGTTTAGCTTTGACTTGAGCAGCCCCAGCCTATTGGTATCAGGGGTTAAGCAAGGCTTAAGTTTGGAAAACGCTTCCGCTTCGGTATACTAGAGAGAATAGTATAGGGAAGTCTTCAACTTACATAAGTAAGAATGGAGAAGAAGACATGAACCAGATCAGTGGCACTTGGATCGTTGATCTTCCCTTCTAGTTCTACCTGACATCGCAAGACAAGGAAGAAGGGAGTTCACTTGACAGTGTATGAAGAAGTACAAGTATCATTAAAGGTTTATAGTGTCAGTGGAAACCTACCAGAAGGTTGAAGCCAAATTTGATTTTTTGAAAACAGACCTCAAACTCATCTGGGGAGGGCAGGCCTACAATAACTAAATGAGAGAGACGGAACACAGAGTTGACTAAAATGCAACTCCTTTTGCTTCGATATAAACCAAAAATGAAATATATGTCTGAAAACTGCAATTAGTATTGCTTCTTAGGCCAATTATTATTGTAATTTTACCATTAGTTTGGCCCACATGGGGGTTAGTGTGAAATCATCTATTATGAATAAAGTGAAATACATGTTTCTGTTTTTATTGTTCTATTGCAAATGATATATTATGTCTCCTGAAGTGTTTTACCTTTTGACTTCTTATTCTTATTCTTTTTCTTCTTGTTCTTCTTCTTGTGCTCTTTGGGCGCCACTGCGGCCACCCTGCCCATGAAAGCCTCGATGTCATTAATCACGTGATTCAAGATATCCTGTAGGGGGCGCACACAGGACAGACAAATCCTCAACCCTTTGCCCACCAGGGCGCTTCACTGAGGCTGTATATGTATTACATGGATGCTTTACTGTCAAACAGGTCTTAAACAGACCACTCAGACCAACCAGTCAGGCTACATCCAAAGGGCAAGGGGCAAGGGGCAAGGGGCTACGGGTTCTGAAATGTTTTTGTACGTCCAGGCACTGAGAAGTGTGTTGTGGTTTAGATGGTTTAGCTGTAACAGGTTTAGCTGTAACAGAGCCTAGAGGAGTTGCTGCATTTCAAACTGTTTCATCACCGGGTAATGTGGGAGCAGAAAGTCACTAAGGCATGGGTCGGGAACCTATGGCTCGCGAGCCACCACTGGCTCTTTTGCTGATGGCCGGGGCTCTCGGACGATATGGGTTGGAGAAAAACACGGAGAAAAAAAACGTGTAATCAAGAGATCAGCCTAGGCCTAGTAGAAGGCTTAAATAACAGTCAATACTAGTTATATTAAAATGACAAGGCTTCGTGACAAATACGTAGGTCTATCTGAGTTATTTAAATGTAACTTTCCACCTCACTTTACTCCGTAACCATAGCCTGCAAAATATTGTTACATTCGCGGCTGGTTGCCATGCCAATATCTAACAAAATCACAGATTTCCCTACATTTCCGTCAACGAGAAAACTTCCATTGTTAAAGTTGATAGGCTAGAGAAAAATATTGAAAAGGAAAAAACGTATTGTGCATCCCTGGTGTTTCTATCGGAGATTTCGAAATAGAGGTTGCCGACCTGACCTCGTCTGGCATCTGGGTGGGCAAGTTCAAATCACTGAACGATCAGCTGGAAGGAATCGCACGTCAGCGAGCACAGCTTGCGAGCGAACACAAGTGGACTGACATGGGAAAGCTTCCATCTCAAGACGAACTGCTTCTAAAAACATGGAATAAACTGCCCATTTCATATTGTAAATTGCAATATGTTAGTATTGCCGTGTTACCCATGTTCCGTTCCACTTATGCATGCGAGAAATCTTTCTCACATATGAAAAATATAAAGACGAACCTGCGCTCGCGTTTAAACGACGAAAGCCTCAATGCTTGCATGAAGCTTCACCTCACAGAATATGAGCCAGACTACAAGGCCATCAGCAAGTCTATGCAGCACCAGAAGTCGCATTAATCTCTGGTAGGCCTAATGTTCAATTTCGAGTGTTGTGTTGTCAACGTTGTTAACTTCATGTTGTTGTTACGCTGTAACGTTGTTAACTTCTGTCATTTCCCATTGCCATTTACATTTCAAGTTACTAGTGCAATAACTTTAAAAACTACTAGAAAATGTATTTAAAATACTCTGTTGAATAAAAGTAACTGTTAGTTAAATATCCAAACTTTTTCTTGTAACTGTCTTTTTGTGGCTCTTCTGAGATAAAAAAAAATGGTAAAAGTGGCTCTCCAGGCAAAAAAGGTTCCCGACCCCTGCACTAAGGCCTTTATCAAGGGAATAAATGTTATGGCTTGTCTTCCTAATGGGTTCAGTAAATTCAATGAAAATGAATAAAAAACAGACCACATTTCTCTCCCTCTCTGTGTAGGGCTGGGGGGTGGGGGTCCTCTGCGGTGGAGGGGGTGACGGCTGCGGTTGCTTTGGCACTGGCTTGGGTTTGTTGGTGGGGGGCGTAGGAAGCGGGGTCACAGGAGTGGGTGTGGGCACAGGGCTATCATCTGCAGAGAGAACACATCAGCACCCAGCATTAGCACTGCGTGCCCCTCCTTCACTAGATAAGCATTACCGTCTTACAGATACACATACATCCACCCAGTCATGGTAAGTGCCTCTTATCAGACAGCACACAAAACAACTGTACGTATGGTGCCATCTCGCAACTACATCCCACAGCTGCTGTTTTACTTCTGTCTGAACCTCATGAAGCCTTAAATTCTTACTTAAAGTAATCACGGTGGAGCAAATTATGTACTGCATCTTTGACAAGAAATGCTCTTGAATTGTTTTGATATGGATTACCCAGACACACCCAGGAGGAGTGGGCTGAATCTTTTATTACTGTACAAACCAATTAATCCATGATGAAAGGGGAACCACCTCCTAGTGAGTTATCAAACATTATAATCTCACAGTCTTATTCCAATGTTACTTAACAAAGGCTAATCTGGTTCCCTCTCTCTCTCTCTTTTTCTCTCTCAATTCAAATTCAAATTCAAAATTCAAAAGAAGCTTTATTGGCATGACCATAACGTTCTACAGTATTGCCAAAGCATTTGGTTTGGATATATATATAAAAAAAAAAATGATTACATAAACAATACATATAAGTGATTACATAAACAATACATATATCTATACATCAGAAGGGGAAAGGGGGAAGTGGGAACAATAATACATATTAACTATCATCAGGGGATTAGCACAACAATTAGCTGTCCCTCAGTTTATGGCAAGAAGATACATATTGTGCAGCTAGGACAAGGCACTGCTCATTCTCTCCAGTGAGGTATGTAAGCCTCTCCTCACTGCTCGCCAGCAGGAACTCAGGGAGGACCTCACCAATCTTTTTCAAATATTTTTGTCTTATGTCCTTATATTGGGTGCACTGCGTTAGGAAGTGCAGCTCTGTCTCTTCTGTCCCTTGTTCGCAATGGGGGCAGAGTCTGTTTTCCCTGGGCAGCCAGGTTTGCCTGTGCCTACCCACCTCTATGGCCAGGCTGTGTTCACTGAGTCTGTACTTTGTCAACGTGGTTCTCAGATTTTTGTCTGTGATCAGGGTCAAATAGGGTGCTAAAGTATAGTTTCTGTTTAGGGCCAGATAGAATTGCATTTTACTTTGTGTCTTTGTTTGTGTTTCCCAATGGGTTATGTAATTTTGCTTAATTGTTTTTCCAATTTGGCTTATCCTAATTTCAGGTGCCTTTCTGTTCTGATCCTGAGGTGTTAGTAGGGGGTTAGTGTATGTGTGGGGATCTGAAGAGCTGAAGAGCTCAGGACCAGCTGAGTGAGGGGACATGTATCTTTGCTCAACTCTTGGTATTGCAGGGCTTTATAATGATGGGAGTTGGGGTCACTGCTTTTTAAGTGCTTCCCAAATTTGATTGCCCTTTTCTGTATTTTTGTAATCAATGGATATTGGCCTAATTCTGCCCTGCATGCATTGTGTATGGCACATCTGTGAACTTTTAAAATGCTTTTGCAGAACTCAGCATGCAAGGTCTCAATCGGATGCTTTTCCCATTGAATTCTCTCTCTCTCTCTCTCTCTCTCTCTCTTTCTCTCTCTCTCTCTCTCTCTGTCTGTCTGTCTGTCTGTCTGTCTGTCTGTCTGTCTGTCTGTCTGTCTGTCTCGAACATACAGACAGCCTTTCTGTTTCCAGGAGGCAGAGTCATATTCCCCTGATAAAGCTTTATCTGTTTGCTTACCGTAGTCTGGGGCGTCCCACTCCATGGGGGGGCGCTCTGGGCGATCCCACTCCTCTGAAGGAGGTCTGTTGTTCTGAAGGGCACCGTTCATCTTGGCTGCCATGATGCCTCTCAGGTTGTCCCTATAACACCAGACATATTAACATATGAGATTTGATTCGCCGCCAGCTCCGTATGTTTTCCTAGAACGCATCACGTCAATATTTACTGCAGTATGCCCACTATTTGTCTGCAATAGAAAACTATGAGAACTAATCTATGCTTCTGAATACACAAACCAGTGCACCACTTATTTTTATTAACAAATTTCCCATAGGCTATCTTGTCAGTTGTATAGGTTTTTATTACTTTTGAAAAAGTTAGTGTAATTTTTGATCAATTTGGCTGAAATTCACCTGGGTTGTCTGTAATCTCCACGGTTATCTTTTCTGTGGTTGATGACTCTCTCTATATCTCGTTTGATATAATCAGCCTGAATAAGTAGTAAAGAAAGAAGATGTTTTGTGTCAGAATTTGTATGTCACATATGTTCAGAGGGAAGGACCTGTGAAAAGGTGGTACCAGACGGTACACACTAGGAACCTGGCAACATAGAACATGTCAACATAGAACCTGGCAACATAGAACCTGGCAACATGCTTCTTTACAGCTTCAAACTGCTAGTAAAGCTGATGGCTAAATTGATCCTAAACAGGTTCTACAAAGAGCCTGTCATCAAAGAATTCTAAACAGAACCTCAAAGGTCTCTTATTGACTGACAGCCACAGAGCTATTAGCACATGAGAACACATGCCTTAGAGCGAAGAATCCTAGCCTAACATTTCTAGCCTAAATTATTTGCTAGCCTAGATACATTTGTGTGACACTGACCCTCAGGGCCTCGCACTGGAACATGAAGATGCTGGTGCCACTCCTCCCCTCCTTCTGCATGGACACGGTCAGCAGGGAATTGTAAACGCAGCTGTCCAGCACTGCCTGCACGTCTGCGACACTGCTGATGGGATGCCTCTCCAGCTCCTCCTAAGAGGGGGAGAGAGAGGAGCAGAGGAGGTGTGAGGAGATGAGAAAGAATGGTGCAAGCATGTTTGCCCTCCTCTACTGAAGTTGCCCCTCCGAAGGAAATATATATATTTTTAAAATAGTATTACGGCTGCAGAACTTCATGCATGCCTTGTCAAAATAATCGCGGCAGTAAGAGTTTAAAATGATATTGGCAATCAGGGGACGGGGGTGTGGCAGCGGCAGTGACAAAAATTAACGTGTTGCCCCTTTTTTCCAGGGCAGAGCAACTGCCCTTCAAAATTCCTGTGCACGTCCCTGCTCTCAGTCCCTATACTGCAAACCTCTAAGGCCCTATACTGCAAACCTCTCAGGCCCTATACTGCAAACCTCTCACAAACCTCTCACAAATTTGTCTTCTTCAGGCCGGCAGTCTCAGGCTGAGCTCAAGGGGACGGCCACCAGTGTCCGAGGTAAAGTAGGTACTCACCTGTGTCTCGATGTCGATGAGCCGCAGACTCCCATCCTGCACCTGTAGGATCATGTCCTGGCTCCACACGGCGCCCGTAGCCTCCAGCAGTTTCAGCCGGTCGATGCAGTCGTCCAGCCTTACATCCCAGCCGTCCATGTCGCAGGTGAAAAGGTGCTGGAGAGGACATTCAGAGGATTTAGAAGATTACTAAACAGCAAAGCCATACGCCATGATTTAATTTCTGTGTTTTAGGGTTTTATGTTATTCACAATATACATGTGTTTTGCAATTCCATTTAATTTACTATAAGGTGTATCTTTCACATTGTAAAATGGTCTCTTGGATCTCAGATGTGAGTCTCTGAGAGGCAGAAATGCATTGTGGGAGCCCAGTACCTCAACTCTGTAGTGGCAGCAGCCCATCTGTTTGTTGATGTTCTCCACATATTCTTTTCTCTGCACTGTTCAGAAGACATTAAACAAACAATCACACACCTTGAGGACTGACAAGTTAACTGCATGACAGTGTAACTCTCCTGAAATGTAATTTTCTCCTGTAGTACAGATAATAATGAGTGATAAATCTTTCCGTGTCTAAAATCTTTCATTTTCAAAAGATGATATTGACAAGACTCTGTGTATAGTGTTAACACCCTTGATGATGTTGTAGCAAAACAATAATGTGTGGCTACAATAAAAGCCATAATATCTAGAATCTCAACAGTGATCAGTAAAATAAGTTTTGTTTTGACCAGTGGCCAACTCACTGTATATTGATCTGCCACTTGGTCTGGATACATTTGATATTTGAGAGGACGTCTCAACCGAGAAGCCACTGCGAAATGCAAGACATAAAAAAATAAAAAGTTTGAAACTTGCTGACATTCAACTTCAGAAAAACAAAAAAGAAATATACTAGAATGTGAATATTTGTCTGAGGGTCGCAGCCTACTTGGATATGACAGAGCTAGCATAGCTGCTGGTCTCAAAGCTGTGAGGATCACCACCTTGGAACATATTGGACTGTCTTTGGTCAAACACCTGTTTTAGAAGGAATGAAATAAATCATCTTGATCACTGATCGTATGAAGTCCTTTAAATGTTTACTGTCACCACTGTTGTGTCTATACAAAAACATCATAGTTTAATTATACTAAAAAGACAAGTGTGACAGACCTCACTCATGTAAATTATTGTCATCAACTCTTTAAGACGATGGAGTCCACTGCAGATAGTTATAGTGCCTGAGTCAAATAAGTGGAGGAACTTTTCTTCCCCATGTTGTGGTTTTACAGAAGTCGTAGTCTTCGTTAATAATTAATTCAGTTTCACACTGCCCCCTCTCACATCCTTAAGAAGGCATTAACAAACATGTTTGACAGGATTTTAATCAATTTGACTTTCAGCTTTGAATGTATTCCTTTGCTATTTGGTTTGAGGGAGAGCCTTTTTGCTATTGTTCAGCCTCGATTTGAGGTGTGTTAAAACAAACTATATTGTTGACAATTGAAAAGTAAGTCTAATCTTTTATCAACAGTCTACTGTCTTTCAAGACACAGACGCTTCGGTTGAATGCGTCAAAAGAAGGAGAACAGAAAAAAGTCAAAGGGTCAAGGGTCAAGCGCCTAGAGGAAATTGTATTGTTATGGCGCTATACAAATAAAATTGAATTGAATTCCTTTTGTAGACATTTTCTAGTAATTGTTGACTACATAAACTATATTGAACAGGCATCAGTATTGCACCGTCCTGGTTTTCGTTCTCACAAACATGGAGTGAGTAGACACTTTTGTTTTGGAACATGTTTCCTTGGAACACAAGATAGCACAGAGGCACTATTACTCAGATTGATCTTTACCCCTGGTAACATGGACAGCTATCAGTTAAGATTTAACCAGAAGGTACAACACATTAGCTCCTGCATGATTTATCGCCATCTACTCTGTCTATCAGATATTAACATTGAATCACTCATTATCATATGTTTTATACTTAAATTTAAACACAACCACTGCATGTAAATGAATGATCCTGTGATCTTAACTGGTTCTTAACCATCACCTAGCAACAAACCTGAGTAGATATTATCCAAGAGACTCACCGTTTATGGTGTCATAAAAATATCTCAGAGACCCGAGAGCCAAGATTACTTGTGCTTTCACTAATGGCCTGAGCCTTGAGAAAGATGACTCAGACTTTCAATCTGAAATAACTGTTATATGTGAGAAGAGAAGATGTGTGCTCTGAATCAAGCTGGCCAGTGGCAATGAGTAGACACTTAAATACACATAAAGAATTTGTAGTGTTATTTTGCCTTGAACGGTTATACTGTCATTAACCAGATTGAATGCTAAACGCACACATCATCCCCTACCCACATCGGTCCAAACTACATCGCTATCATTTCATTATTCAAATACAAAACATTCTTAATCAATCTACATACCAATGTCCATACCTTTACAGATCACACAGTGCCAGAGCATGGGTCACATCGCTATTTAAAGTAAATAATTACCATAAGAAAAGGGGGAACAAATCAAACAGTCTGATAGATATTTTGTAAGCTGAGTTACCTTTGTGTAAATCACCCCCAGTGTCTGCTTGCTTCTTCCTGTGTGGTCTTTTGAGGATGTTCACCTCATTGTCCTGACGTCTCTTTCGGGTGCATCCACTCTTAGAACATCGCTGGAATACTCTGTAGACTTCCTCCTGTTATAATGGGACAAAGTCCAACACCACAGAAGGAGAAGGGAAGAGAGATAGAGAGAGTGAGAGAGAGAGAGAAAGAGAGAGCGAGAGACCAGACCTTGTAATGTTTTTGACCTGTGGTAGGTCAGAAGGTAATTGGGAGGAAAGTGGGTTTTCTCCTGCTTTGAGCAGCTGGGGAGAGCCCACAGGTGTGTCTGTATTCTGTTCAAAGGTTCATAGGCAGAGCCTGTACACAAGGTTCCTCACCGCCACCCCTGCAGGTGACCTCAGCTGATAGCACAGTGACCACACCCACACTGAAATGGTCAATAGATGTCTGTGTTTGCCATTGAGTATAGGTGATCCTCCTGAGAGAACTTAAATCAGTGGTCATGCTCTGCCTATGTGGGCTGTTATTGTATTATTGTTATACTGTATTATTTGCCTTTTATGTCATTGTAAAGCACTTTGGTCAGTTTATGCTGTATATAAATGTGCTCTATAAATAAAGCTTACTTACTTACTTACTTACAGTGATAATGTACTATTTGTCAAGAATACCTAGTAGTTGGTGGGGATCACATAAACCCTTCTGAGTGTTTATCAGTCCCGCAAGACCAGCACTAATTAAGTGTTAATAAATTAGCTTTATTACGCCTCCCTCACTCCTTTATCATAGTCTTCCATCATGCCAAATCCCATATTAAGCTAATTTTGATTACCAGCTGTAACAGGGGAGGTTTTAACCATAGGATGTTGGCTGTTTCTGTCATAAAAGTGACACACACGTGACTGCAGATCATGGGAAGCAGTGATGGCTTTGATATAACTTTCCTATGCAGATCAGCCTACTCAGATCACACCCAGACTGTGATGAAGGTGGTTTACTAAAAGGGAAGTGACCTAAAAACAGAACATGGAGTAATGCCTATAATACCTCAGAACCCATTTAACACTCACTATCCACTGGCTCACTGTAGGCCTTGAACTCCCTTTCACTGCACATTATCCTCAATAGCTCAATGGCTTTTTGTCCACCACAGGGTCTCAAGGACTCTTCTTGTGATTCATTGGTGTAAGAAAACGTGACTTCTGACGAAAGAGGACTTTATTGGATATTACTTTTCAATTCTTCAAGGCAAACCAACATGAATAGGCTTAGAAGGAGCAGCAGAAATCTCTTAGTTCCTGTTTTTTTTCTCTACCTCGAATGTCATCTGTAGCAGAGAAAGACACATCTCTTGAGGGTTTGTAAAGTGACAGAATTGTTGGTGCTTGTCAGAGGCGGAAGTGCTCTGTGTGTGTGTGTATGTGCTGCGGTTGTGTCGCTCTCTCGCTTGTTTCCTGTTGAAAGCAACTACAGCTAGAGCTGTCAGTTGGGTGAAGTCGAGGCAGCTGTTCCAGAGACGGGAGGGCGAGAGCGGGAACTTAAGCCGTCAGCTGAAAGCGGTGGAGGCCTGAAGCGAACAGCTTTCATTCAGTCACTCACAGGCCGTCCACTCTGGGAAAGCTGTGTCTTTAGAGGTATGGTTACTTTAAAGATAACTCCATGCTGTGTATCTTTGATGGGTTTGCAGATAGTAACTGCAGTAATGTACTGAGCTGACTCTCAGTGCTGTGTGGGCAGTCGTTCTGCCTTCTGCCCACACACGGCTGCTAAGCACCAGAAGCTATAGATAATTCCATAGTTGATGGCGTATTCTCATTGCAATTAGTTAACAGTGTTTCTTCAGTATTTAATTGTGAGAAGACTTGCAGGCAGGTTGAATCTATGACTTTGAAGTAATTAGATGATTGGTTATTTGTTGCTGGTAAATAGTCTCTCTCTTCCTTAGTATAGGTTTCCTTTTATATTTATAAATGTTTTGGAAAAAATATTTGCTCCACTTGTTGCTTCATCTTTCTGTGAGCCATATAAATACACAACTAACCTTGTTGGCCTAGTGCAGATACTTTTTCACTCAGATAACCTCTGACCCTAAAGGTCACACATTTAAGCAAGTTTTCCAAATATGAAATGAAATGGACTTCGTCTTCCTCTCTAGGCTGATGATAATTCAACACTACCTCTGAACTGAGGCATCAATCAATTTGAAATGGATACCGATATTGCAACGAAGCGGCAGTCGCCTCGAATGGAGAGTTACGACCAAAAGCTGGAGCACCGGGCCGCAAAACACGAATGCCTGCGGGACCGCAACAATGTCACCAGCTGCCGCAGTCCGGGCACTCCGCAGGAGTCCGAGTGGAAGAGCAATATGCGGAGGAAAAGACAACGTGAATTCCAGAAAAGGAGGCAAATTAACAGCGAGGCATCACTTCCCGCTGCCGGGAAGGATACTGTTCCAAAGGAGAAACTGACCCTGAGGGGGAACAGACGTAAAGTGCTGTTAATCCACAGGCAGTCACTGGTAACATCAGAGGATTTGGGGATCACCTGGCCAGATATTAATGCACTTGCACAGGTGAGTTTATCTCTAACATGCATATTTTTTGCAATTGTCTGCCATTTTGTGCAATATAGTAAGCTAGTGCATTTTACTTGTCTGGGAATTCCCCGCCCCTTCACTGCATTTCATTTGCTCAGTTAGTCTGGCCAACTCCTCAATGGAGGTCCACTTCACTCACGTAATTGGACACGCCTTTAACCAATCAGACCAACGATACTATACAACCATACAACGATCGGTAATAAAGCAAACACATCTTTTTTCTGTATGAATTGTTCCAGAGCAGGTTTCTGTTCTATTTTCAAAGAAAACTTGCCTTTGAAATCATCCAAGACAGCCGCGAGAGCAGTATATAGTTTACTGTGCTTTTCTCTTAAATTTCGATTTTGTTACGGTATACGTGGTTATTTTAAATCCGCCAATGGCACGCCAGGTAGCCAAAAGCCAGTTTGTGATTGGCTCCAAGGATTCTGGAACTCTTGAAGTGAACTGCTATCCTAAGTTTGCCAGACCATAGATATCTATAATAAAGGCTAGATATCCTGCCTGCATTTCTGGCCGACGGAGTCGAATGTCCGCACATTTCGGCCATTTTGAGGACAGTATAGCTCACTCCCCCTTAACATTGTGTTGGTAGTGGTACTTTTTAAATAACCAGAACTTGCTCAATTTTCAACCGATTTTCAAACGGGTTGGTTTGTTATAAATGTAAGATATTTCTTATGGCACTACATACTTATGAAGAATTATAAACATATGGGTTTTCATATGAAAATAACATTGACAGGTCTCTGACAGGTCTTGTTTCAAGGGAGTGTTCAATAGCAGGTTGCACAAAATTCTGGCATCTTCATTGGCAATAAAGTCAGCAATTTCCTGTCGAAATCATAATGTAAGATGTTTAACAAACCAACCCGATTGGAAATCATGTGCAACTTCAGTTTTATTATGCGCAACTTAAGTTATATTGAAAAGAAAGAACAATTACTCGCCAATTGATGTAAAATGACTGATACACAATAGCCGTGATACACAATTAAGCTGCACATTTCAACATGTTCAAGCATCCAGAATATTACCAAGGTAATGACGATTGTAAATCAAGTCATTTGTAAATCCGTCAAAATTTCCGCGAGATAAGAGTGTAAACGATTGTGAAGATCACTGCGTTACCTAACGTACCACTGATCCCTACCGGTAGCATACTGTCCTCAAAATGACCTCCTGTGCGGACATTCAAGAGTCCGCCATAATCCATCTAGCCTTTATCTAAGATATCTATGTGCCAGACCCCCTTCAGAGGCTAAATCAAATTGGCCGGAGAAGAGGGGCGGGACTTTTACCAAATAATACATTAAATTAATTTATTAATATACCTTCAGAAATCACATTAAACTATTTGCAGTATTTTACCCTGCTAGAAGCTTCTTGACATATTTTACAAAGTTGCTTTTCATTGTTATCACGTAATGTCAGATTAACAAATTTGATCTCGAAGGGAATTCAATTTACTCGGTAACTACTGCCTCACAGCAATGATCTATGTACAGGTTAGTATTTGCAGTGAGGTGCATTTAACTGTTGCTTGACGTTTTAAGGCAGCGTGGACGTCATCAGTAGATACCGGACAGGAACATAACACAGGAATGACAAGCGGTATTCCTGACACAGCATCCAGCACAGCCACTCTAAAGGAGGGAGGGAGCCCTCAGAGGAGGGGTGTGAGAACCTGTGAGGGAGGTAAGAGATGGTACAAGTGCAGTATCTGATAACTGTTTGAGAACCTGTGAAGGAGGTAAGAGATGGTACAAGTGCATTATCTGATGACTGTTTGAGAACCTGTGAGGGAGGTAAGAGATGGTACAAGTGCATTATCTGATGACTGTTTGAGAACCTGTGAGGGAGGTAAGAGATGGTACAAGTGCAGTATCTGATGACTGTTTGAGAACCTGTGAGGGAGGTAAGAGATGGTACAAGTGCATTATCTGATGACTGTTTGAGAACCTGTGAAGGAGGTAAGAGATGGTACAAGTGCATTATCTGATGACTGTTTGAGAAACTGTGAAGGAGGTAAGAGATGGTACAAGTCCAGTATCTGATGACTGTTTGAGAAGCTGGTTTCCCCAGGAACTCAGGGGCCAGTTTGAACTCTCATCAGGGGTCCCTTGCCAAGTCCCTTTGACATCTTAGTAACAATTTAAAAATATGAAAAGCCCCCTTCAGAAGTACAGAGAAACTGCTAACTGTGAGTGCCATGTTTAACCTGTATCTCTTCAATTCAATTAAATTCAATTTTATTTGTATAGCGCCATAACAATACAATTGCCTCTCGGCGTTTAACAGAGCCCAGAGCCTGAACCCCCTTAGTGCATGCACAACGGCAACAGGGGCAAGAAAAAACTCTCTGTTAGGCAGGAAGAAACCTTGAGCAGAACCACGGCACATAAGGGGGGACCCATCTGCTTGAGGTCGGCCGGGTGGAGACAGGAAGGTGGGACGGGGGGAAGGGGGGAAGGGGAAGGGTAGTGTGGCAGAAGGGGAAAGGAAGCAACAGGGGCAATACACAGCCAGCATTTGGTCACTGGACATATGTGTACATACATCTGGTGGTAAATACATGATACAGACAAGACCAGATTACTGTGGCAATAGGGTTACTGTTACAGGGGTAGGGGATGTAGGGACAGAGAAACATTTCGGTGGAGGCAATAATGTATATTGTACATAAATGCTAGCATAGGGTATTGTGTAGAGTAGGTGTACGGCAATGCAGTGGCGGTGGGTGCGGTTGGCCGAGGGTTTCTCTAGGTAGACCAGGTAGAGAGACTACGTGCAGAGTGGTGGGTGTGGGGAGGGAAGTTCCACATCCAACAGCGATTGGAACACGCCTGGCTCCGGGGAGGCAGTGGACCTTGCAGGGTCCGCTTGTTGAAGGGGGGGGTGTGGACATCTCGGACCATGGAGCTGCCGATGACCAGGGTGGGGGTCGTCACATCCAGCGGGAGAAGTCGTCAAGGGGATGATGACTGAGTTGAGGGCCCAGGATGGGGAGCAGGGCGGCGTGGGCGATGCTGGTGTTGCTCTGGAGCCGGTCTGCAGGGGCGTTTCGGGGCGGGCTGAGGAGGGGAGTGATCAGGCCCAGGAGGCTCCTCCTGATCCATCTAACAAACAGGAAATGACGAATCAGTCTGCAGGTCTGTTAGTCGGGAATCGCGGTTACTTTTGGCTATATGATGCACTAAAGAGGAATGTCTTAAGTCTTGATTTGAATATAGGCACGGTGTCTGCAGCTCTGATGGAGGCAGGGAGATTATTCCAGAGGAGAGGGGCTTGGTAGCTAAATGCTCTCCCTCCTATTGTGGTCTTTGATATTCTTGGAATTACCAGGAGGTCATGCAGTACCATGCAGTCAGAGGTCATGCAGTACCTTTTTCTGCCAAGCTAAGTTTGCTAAGCATACCTTGTTAGCATAAGGCTCTAACAGAGGGAAGAATTACCTGAGAGCAGCTTGACATGGTATTTGAGATATTGATATTTGGAATTTGAGAAGTATATAGTAGTAGGTGTTGGTGAAACCTAACCATTCATGTTTCCTCCTTGAGTAATTGATGATTTGTGTTTTTCATTTGGGTTTTGTGATGATTATGTATTTCCTTTCCCTGTCACAGTTCAAAGCCACCAAAAGAGCAGACACATCACTCTGAGTGACTTTAGCTCCCAGACAGAGTGAGTCGTACCTTCATCTTATTACCAATACTACTCCTCTATATATGTACGGTGTATACATACCACACATGAATACATTCAAACACATGTACTGATTATATTGACACTGATCTGGGTCACCTTCTGTCTTTCCTAGGTGTGGTTATGTTACCATAAAGGAGGAGGTGAGTGTCCTCTGATAACTAGAGTCTATCTCTCCCTCTGCTGAGGGTTAAGCAACAGCTGTAGAGATGGGATTGGCTCATGTGTACATTGTAGCAATGGTTTCATGTGTTGTTCACGCTCAGATGTAGAATGAAAATGCTACGTTCTGTTAATGCAAGGTTGTAGATGTGTATAGGAAATCATAAGTGTGTGTGTGTGTGTGTGTGTGTGTGTGTGTGTGTGTGTGTGTGTGTGTGTGTGTACGGACGCATGCTCACTGTTCTTGTAGGATCTTATTCAGCTGGGGGAGTATTTAAAGGTAAGCATGTTTGCAGTGTTCTCTTAAACCAAAAATGAAAATGTCATGAATTGAAAATCATTACGAAAAAATGTTATCCTTCAAAATCCTTCATTCTTGTCTGTGGCCTCTAGGAGGCGCTGTGGAGAGAGGAGGCCCTTAAACAGAAGCTGGCTCTCCTGCAGCGGGATACCTCCAACTTACTGCTGTACTGTGACAAAATGTGGAGGGTAAAATACAAACATTCCCTTTTACCTCCTCCCTCCCTTTCTCTATCTCTTTTTCACTGACATTCATGTCTGCCCCGCAAGAATACACACACACACATGCTAAGTATATGCTGCACTACGTTGTACTGCGGAGGTCCTTAAACTCTTATGCTAAACACGGCAAACATTGTGTGTTGATTAACTGGCACATAGCCAGGGCTTAAGGGGGGACTCCTTAATAGACTGGATAGACTGTTATCAGGCCTCGTGCAGAGCTGAAACTGTCTGTCAGCTCAGGCCTTGTTTGAAGGAAATATGTGGTTTCAGACAGATGCATTCTCAGCAGCATGCTATAAGTCAAAGGGAAATGCTACGTGCTGCATCCTGTTGCACTGCACACAGACACACACTCAGAAAGAGAGAGAGAGAGAGAGAGAGAGAGAGAAAGAGAGGGAGAAAGAGAGGGGGAGAGAGAGAGAGAGAGATCCTATTGTTGCCAAAGTTATAATCTAAGTGTATTCTCTTTAGCATATTGAGAGAAGACTGACAGGCTTGATAGAGTTTTTAGCTTTTTCCCCTAGCTTGTGCTGTCCTAAAGCAATGATTGATTTCCCATCTAAAGAAGATTTTACATGTCCTATCTTCCACTGTGTATCTCAATCTTTCTCTCCCTCTGCTTCCTCTTTCTCTATCTCTCTCTCCTCTAGGCATGCTTTAAGGAAGACCTGATGAATTGTAAAATTGGTGCTCTTGAGTCTCAGCTACAGGTGTGCGTCCAGGTGTGTCCCATTTGCCCACATGATAAGACCTAATCATGGTCCCATCCCTGCACACACCACATTGTCTTATCTGTACATCCTTATACATACTTACTTTACAGCGTATAGTAGTGGCTGCCCTCTTGACCAATCCTCCCTATGTACTTCCAATAAGACCTTGGACCTTAGTGTATTATCATCATAGTTTTAATCAGGGTTTGACAAGGTGTGTGGGAATATTATGTCCATGCCATCTACTCTTTAGGTTGTAGTGTTGAACCAGACAGCTTTTTGAAGTCACACATTATTGAGCGAAGAAGAGAGTTGTGTTTGACAACAGCAGTATGACTGATGTGTTTAGAATAATGTATAAGATAGTGTTCACTCACTGAAGTGATATTCCTCTTCTAAGGCCTAAAGGGCTCTTTCTTACTCAGCACTCTCTGTGATCATGCACTCTGAGTTAGCAAGCCAGTGTTTGAGGAGAGGGAACATGAAAAGTCTCTTTCCCATTAGAAGGGAATTCTATATTATGTAGCTAAGTGGTTTATAGACAGACCTGGCATTATACTCCTGCACCTCTTCAGGGGTGGATGATTAGCTTCTCATGCCTCTGCTGCCACCTGCTGGCCTTCAGAATGCCCCTCCACTGCCAGGACTGAGTTTGAGGAAGGGAAAGGTCGTAGGTCAACTCCACCACAAACAGGTTGATGCTGAGGTCGACAGTTGTCCATTTCAACCATTTCAAAATATTAGTTTGTCTTTTAGTGTTCCACATCTTGTGTCCTCCATGACACTTAGGGCCCTATCTTGCACCCAGCGCAATTGACATTGTCACCGACGCATGTATAATTCCTATCTTGCACCCGGCGCACAGCGCGATTTTTCCTCCAGAGGCGCGCTTCGAAATGAACTTGCGTCGACATGGGCGGGGGCGGAACAGAGAAGGCGTTTCTCTGGCGCAAGTGGTATTTTGCAGTTTCAAAACAACGCCGTGCGCCGTGCGCCATTGACCAAAAAAAAGCTAGTCTAATGTGAGGCGCAATGTCTAAAGTCTGTAACGCGTATTCAGAACGCTATTTTAAGGGCGCATGTGCTTGCCCGCACAGTATAGGACCTATAGGCTACACTTTACTTCTGTCGTCTTCACGAGAGATTTACACCAATTGTTTGGCAAGCCATATATAATTACAAGGAAAATAAAGTATTTACCACATGAGGAAATCATTGTGATATCCGTATCCAAGACATTTTAAAACTAGGCATACATCTAGCGTACACAATTGACCCAAATGATTCAGGTTAATTGAAGCTGCGTGACATTTGATTTATTGTATGGCTTTGTTGCATTTATTTAATGCCAGTATTATTATAAATCTTGTAAACTCATCTCTGTGTATGTGGACTTTATTTATGTACCTTGGGTTTGGTCAGCTGGTGCACTGGCTTGGGTGCCGATTTCCATGCCCCCAAATCCCTGCAGGCTCTCAGGCGTGAGGGTAGACGTGGCGATGTCCTCTGCTGCTGTCAGATCCTGGGTCGAGGCAGATCCACCTCCCGTGAAGGCACGAGAACGTGTGTTACCTTCCAGCTTGGATGTCCCACGTCTCCGGACGTCATTATAGCGTTTTCGGCAACGTTTTCGGGTGCCCCGTTGCAGAAACAATCACGGCAATATCTTGACATGCTTGCTTGACTTTGCTTACTTTTGGAGGGTTTCTCGCATCCCCATATATATCTATCTCCCGGCTTTTTACAAAGCCATACAATAAATCAAATGTCACGCAGCTTCAATTAACCTGAATCATTTGGGTCAATGTGTAGGCTACGCTAGATGTATGCCTATTTTTAAAATAGCTCGGATATGGGTATCACAATGATTTCCTCAAGTGGTAAATACTTTATTTTCCTTGTAATTATATATGGCTTGCCAAAAAATTGGTGTAAATCTCACGTCGGTCTCCTCGGCTGTGAACTTTTCCGGTCTTCCACCAGGTAATTCCGCCATCAAAATAACAAGCCGCTATGGACTATGCGCTCCTCGCTCTTAAAGGGAATGTGAAATGACGCTCGGATTGGTTTATTGCATATTACGCCCAAACCACACCTATGGCTGAGTAACCTCCTTTGGACCAACCCTTTTGACACTTGCGCTGGACGCAAGTGTGTTTTTTCCGCCGTTAAAATAGCAACTGCGCCATAGAGCCGCCCACACAGCTACTTGCGCTTGGCGCCGTCCTACTTGCGTTTCTGATCGGCAAGATAGGGCCCTTAGGGTTAATGAGGCGTGATGTGAATCACATTGTGGTTGTGCATCTCTCAGAGGTTTTCTAAGGACGAGGGGAAGAGGCTGCTAATGATGATGGAGGAGCAGTTCCGTCTGGAGGAGGAGAGGACGGTGGCCAGCCTGCAGAGGATCACAGAGAAGAAGACACAGGCCGTGATAAGGGTGTTTAGCCTAGAGGTGAGGAGTGTCAGTCCATCATATCTGTACCACATTAAACATTTCATATAGATGTAGCTGGTCGTGCCTACTCCTGGCATTTGTGTTTCACAATGCCAGGAGTAGACCAGCGCAAAATGAGTATGCTGTTTGTCGTAGATCACATGTGTCAAACTCAAGGCCCGGGGGCCTGATCAGGCCCGACAAGCCATTTAATCTGGCCGACCACCTCATAATGTTGCAAAAAGTTCCATTCATTTGAATGAACAACGGTGAAATTGTATTTGGTTTGCCTAATTTTCCCTCAGGATTAATAAAGTATCCATCTATTTATCTCGCAGAGCTTTTCTGCCGCGGCCGCTGTTATGTTGAACGCACCACAAATACTGCAAGTCCCACAATGCACTGTCCCCGCGTTGGTAGCATACGTTGATTTAGGGAGCGCTTGCCCCACTGTCCGGCCCTCGACTTACACCCATTTTTTTTATTTCGGCCCTCTGTGTTTTTGAGTTTGACACCCCTGTCGTAGATCTATGAAACTTCAATTACTATTTAATTTCAACTTTCATCTACTGTTCAATACGATACAGACACGCATAAACTTTCCAGCCTGGTGTTTTCTGTTGTTTGGTAACTTTTTGGCCCCTCTCTGCTCATGTTCTGGCTGGGTTGCTGTGTCACCTATTTCCACTAGAGGGCGTTGGAGAGTGTCCAGGAGGAGTCAAATCACTGGCGGCAGCTCCATGAGGAGCAGGGATCGCTGTGTGCCCAGCTGAGAGTGTCCTTACACCTGACCTCTGACCAGATACACAGCCTGCAGAGCCAGCTGGAGGTATGAGAGGCTAGCCTTTTCAAACCGGTGGGCTAGAGCAGCGCTGATAACTGGCCCCCTTGTGGCGCAAAGTGATCAACAGTGAAGATACAGATGACGCCTACTGCTCACTTTACTTGAGCAAACCACTGTGGCAAATAGTGTCTCAGACATGAAATCAATCCATCCATCCATCCATCCATCCATTTATCAATCAATCAGACAGTCAATCCATCCATCCATCCATTTATCAATCAGACAGTCAATCCATCCATCAATCCATGAATCAATCAATCAGACAGTCAATCCATCAACAAACTAACAGAATTGAAAAAATGATTTGATATTGCAACAAATCTAATAAAGGTACGGCCATTTTCAATCCTTTGTCAGAAGTCAGCACTCCACGAGGAGCGTCTGCTGCAGCTGCAAGATCAGTACAGCAGTCTGCACCACCATGCCACGTCCCTGGAGCAGGTCCAGCCCTGTGTTTACAACAAGGGTATGGCTCTCAAAGGTTTCACAGCATATGGGTCTCATTCCACGATGGAGAGTATAAGGTCGTAGTCATTAGTTCACTCATGATGATTGTAGTTTTTTTTTTTTACCCCATTAGTGGTTAATTCACTTTTGTGTCAGTTTGGTTACATTTGATGAATCCCAATCATTTAAATGTGGGCAATCATAAATCCCTAAATCAATTCGGGTAATTTATCAGAACAAATTATCCCTTTTGCAAAGGGACCAAAAAGAATGCCATGAATGGCCTAAAATAATGGATATATTAGCTCTCTTCACCTCTTTATGTTAATAATTGTATTTACCAGCTGACATTTTGTACTTTGTTTCACACATAAACGATGGACTGGTGGTTCTTCTTCCAGATCAGAATTCTGCCCCAGCCCCAGTTTCATTTAGTGGCCACCGCAGCACTGACAAAGCTCCGCGCCATGGAGGGCAACAGGTGAGCTGGCGTATTCTATTTCCATGAACTCATATGCAATCCATTTTACAAAACATATATTTAACTTGAATCTTTGTAGCATTTTTAGACTGTTAATCAATTCCTTAACACCAGTTCCTTTATGAATAGACTTCATGAGTTCTTTAACAGCACATAATAATTGCCTTGTAATTCATTGCCTTGTGCATCCCATTGAATTTGGCAAGTTTCTTCTTCTCCACAGACCACTACTATGGTAGTACCAGAGCTGTCCACTTCAGATCACAACTCTCAGCCAGAGCTTGTAGCCCCACAACAGGGGACAGCTCGGAACAAAAAAGGGATGGTCAGTAGTAAATCTGTTTATTTCCTTATAATGTTTATTTCAATGCCATATATTTAGCCATTACTGTAAACCACTTTTGGTGAATAGTAAACCATTCAAGTTCAAGTATTTATTTGTCATCTAAACAGAAAAACAGAGTCAGACTGGGCATTGAAATTCTTATGACAAGACGCCGCACAACAACCTACCATAGCATAACATAAAATAACATAACATAACATATAAGTACTCTGAACATAAATTACACATATAATAAACCTAATAAATCTACAAAATAAATATACAATACCATCTGCTGAACATATAATACACACATAGTAACCTAAACTAACCTAATATACCTATACTCACCTAAAGACAATTCCAATGTGCCTGGTATCAGGTAGTGCAATATTACTGTAGTGCAAACAGTGGAAAGCTGGCAGGACAATGCAAGACAATGGTTGTGTCGTCAGCAAACTTCACAATGAGATTTCAACTGTGCGTAGCCGCACAGTCATGCGTGAACAAGGAGAACAGGAGGGGGCTGAGCACACAGCCCTGGGGGCTGCCTGTGTTGGTGATTACTGTGGATGAGGTGCGGTCACTGAAAACTGTAACATGTAAAGTGAAGGTGCAAGACTGTATCACTGTCCATTTAAAAGCCTGATGGCCCTTGGAAAGAAACTGTTCTCCAATCTACGGCTGCGAGATCGAATACTTCGGTAACGCCTACCAGATGGCAAAGGGGGAAAAAGTTTATAGGATGGATGGTAGCAGTCTTGAAGGATCCTGCCAGCTTTCCTGATGCATCGTGTATGGAAGAAGGCCTGTAGGGCTGGGAGCTCCCTGCCTATGATAAACTCTGCAGACCTGACCACACTGTCCTACGGTCCTTGGCTGTGCAGCTCCCATACCACACTGTGATGCAACCAGTCAGGATGCTCTCTATAGTACACCTGTAAAAGGTAGTGAGGATGACTGATTCCATACCAAACTTCTTCAGTCTCCTGAGGAAGAAAAGGCGTTTCCGGGCCGCTTTCACCTAGCCTGGCCATTACCAGCCTGTGACTCCATTTCATTCCGTCTTTCAGTCTGGGCCAACCCAATGCATTTTGGTTTCCGAGATGGGCGGGTGCTTATCTTGAGGTTTAAAATCATTGGAGTTCCCTTAACCAATCAGCAACGTTTAGTAAGCATTCGGTAGATTAAACTCTTCCCAAAGCCAGTTGGGAGAAGAGCTACGACGTCCTTTCCAATCATAAAACTTACAAGAAAATACTCTTGTTCTCCTTTTAATTTTCTGATGTTCTCGAGAGTTGAGACAACTTTTCCGATAGCTTTTCGTGTCTTTTCCTCCAAGGCGAGTTTTGCGTCACAGCTCTGAACTGTTCGCTGATTGGTCCTGCAAAATTTTGAGTTCTGGAGACGATTGTCAATGGGGTTGGGCCAGACTGAGTATGAGCTTGAAATCAATTCAGGCGGAAATACGTAGGCTGGTGTCACCAGGCTAGCTTTCACCACCTTGTTCGCGTGAACAGACCAGGTGAGATCAATGCTGATGTTCACCCCAAGGAACCTGAAGCAACGGACCTTTTCGACTACAGATCTATTGATGTATAGGGGCTCATGCTCTTCCTCCTGCCGTCTCCTATAATCCACAATCATCTCTTTAGTTTTGCTGATGTTAAGATAGAGGTTATTAACCTGACACCATGTTGTCAGGGTATCAACCTCCTCTCTGTAGGCTGCCTCGTCATTGTCAGTGATGAGGCCCACAATGGTTGTGTCGTCAGCAAACTTCACAATGAGATTTCAACTGTGCGTAGCCGCACAGTCATGCGTGGACAAGGAGAACAGGAGGGGGCTGAGCACACAGCGCTGGGGGGTGCCTGTGTTGGTGATTACTGTCGATGAGGTGCGTTTACCGATTCTCACCACCTGTGGCCTCCCCGTCAGAAAGTCAAAGATCCACCTGCATAGGGAGGTGCTTAGTCCCAGGTCTATGAGCTTGGAGACGAGTCTGGAGGGGATGATGGTGTTAAATGCAAATGCATTATAGTCAATGAAAAGCATTCTTACGTATGTATTTCCTTTGTCCAGATGGGAGAGGGCGGTGTGCATAGTCAGGGCGATGGCATCGTCAGTAGACCTTTTGGACTGGTATGCAAACTGCATAGGGTCCAGGGTGGGAGACAGTGAGGAGCAGATGAAGGATTTAACTAGCCGCTCAAAGCACTACATTATGACAGAGGTGAGTGCTACAGGGCGATTCATGCAGATGGCCTTGGTGTTCTTGGGCACAGGGATGATGGTGGTCCTTTTGAAGCAGGTGGGGAGTACAGACATGCTGAGGGACAGGTTAAAGATGTCGCTGAAGGTCGCTAGCTGGTCAGCACAACCCCTGAGGGCCCTACCTGATATGCCATCTGGGCCCGGTGCCTTACGAGGGTTGATCTTTTTGAAGCAGAGCCTCACCTCAGCTACAGTTAATGTAGGCACACCACTGGATAGGCCTTCAGGTAACTCCACTGCAGGGGGGTCACTGTCCCTCACAAAGCGAGCGTAAAAGGCATTCAGCTCGTCTGGATGTAGGACAGAGGACCGGGTCTCACTGTAACTCCTTTATAGTCAGTGATGGCTCTTTGTCCACTCCACATGCGCCTGGGGTCAGAGCCATGGTAACTGGACTCCACTTTAGTTCTGTAAGCCCTCTTTGCTGCTTTGATGGCCTTCAAAAGCTTGTATCTGGCCTTCCTGTACTGATCAGGATCCCCGGAGTTAAAGGCCGCAGACCGGGCTCTCAGGTTGGCCCTGACCGCAGCATCAACCCAGGGCTTCTGATTTGGGAAAGACCAGACAGCCTTCTTGGGAACGACATCATCAATGCAGTGTTGGATGTAGCTGGAAACAGTATCCGTATATTCATTTATGTCCCCATCTGCTGCCTCCCGAAACATCAGCCAGTCAGTGATGTCAAAACAGTCCTGGAGAGTAGCCACACTCTCATCACTCCATTGATGGACTGACCTCGCAACAGGTCTGACCTGTTTCAGCTTTTGCCTATAGGGAGGAGAAGAATGGAGCTGTGGTCAGCCTTTCCAAAAGCAGGGCGGTGGAGGGGTTTGTAACTGTCCCGGAATGCTGTATAACAGTGGTCGAGGGTCTGGTCTCCACGTGGTATTTAGGCAGGACTTTCTTCATGTTGGCTCTGTTGAAATCTCCAACAACAATGAAGGCTGCCTCCGGGTGCATATTCTCCAGACCATTTATAATCCCATACAGTTCATCCAAAGCAGTAGCCTCATCTGCCTGGGGGGGGATGTAGACTTCACTCACAATGAACTCCCGCGGTAGATAGAAGGGTCTGATTTTTACAGTTAGCAGCTCAAGGACCGGAGAGCAGTGAGATGCTAGAATTGCTATATCCGTAGCCCATAGAAAGTTAACCATAACACAGACCCCTTCGCCCCTTTGCTTGCCTGAATCAGCTGTTCTGTCCTGACGGTATATGCTGAATCCCGATGGATAATTATATATATATATATATATAGTATAATTATTACTACAGGCCCTACTCTCCATATTTAGTCACCAAAGTTGAATAACAAATGTTGACAAATGTTAGATGTATGTAAAGTATTATCTCAGTGAAAATATGAATCACCATCCTTATAAATATCTTGGCAATCATGGTTAAAGCAGTTAACCTTTACCAATCAGTGTTTACATTTCTTTCTCTTGGTTCTCCATTGCTCTCCACTAAGAGGTGCCACATCCTTTGGGCCGGCTTCTGTCTGTTGGTGCTGATCCTGTTCCTGGTTGCCATGACCTTCTTGTGGTTCCATCATCCAATGAACAGAGAGGAGCTGGAGAAGCTGTATCAGATCATGGAGAACTTTGCAGATAGATGCATACAGGAAGTAACCTCACTAGAGTATCCAAAGTGCTTTAGACCCATATGACAAAAGACCATCTGGAGAAAGCATTCGAAGCTATGAAACATTGGGCCTCATTCTCGACCTTTTTCTGTAATTCTTCAGAAATGTTTCTTACACGACTTCGCAAAAACAACGTAAGAGAAACGCTTCCGCTGCATTCCCGCTGGCTTGAAAATGTGTTCATAAGCAGCCGAAGTCTTCTCAGCTGGGTTCCTTCCGATTAGGTTCTTAGATTGATGCGCGTTCTCGTGAAAGTGGATTTGCATACATACACGCCCTGCCAGCTCCTTATTAGGAGACGCAATTTTAGAAACGTGTGCTGTCGCAATCTCCCGAATCCACCTCGTAACAGGTGTTCATTAATAAGGTGGAGATATTGTATAACGTTGAACGTCCGAAGTCCGTAAAACACATTTAAGTAGTCACTTTTTTTTTTTTAATCGAAAAATAGGCACCATAGGTGTGAAGACCGGTCCCAAATACGAGGATAAATTGTAGTCCGTTCTGTCGTTCAAAATGGCCACCAGTAGAAGTATAAATTGCAATAAATTCATGCCTTAGTTCTTAGAGATTGAGCTTAGTGTTTATTTATTTATTCACTTACATTTGCAGTGTTCATGTCATTCACAATCAGTCTCTTAGCAGACGCGGCCTTTGTCCAAAGTGACGTACAAGGGAGAGAACAGTCAAGCTACGAGCCATATAGACCTAGTGTAACAATAAACACTACCTCGTATAATTATGACTATAAATGTGAAAAGTAATTGTTAATGATACAAATATTTTCGTATTTATTATTATCATAATTATTTTAATCCGAGGATGTCTGTAGAGCTGACGTGAACGCAATCACCAACGGGTTCTCACAAATTCAACCGTTAACCCTTTTACTGTAATACGGAGTTTTTTCAAATGTCATTCCTCAACGCGATTCCTCAAATAACCACAAGATGGCCCGTGGAATCCCATTTGAGAAGATTCCGGTAGAGTTACGACTGCTATTTCGAGTTCTGAAAGTTGTCTGAAGTTCAGAAGAAAGCACAGAAGAAAAAAATAACGAGAATGCAAATGTTTTCATAAATGTTTCCGAAGTGGAGTTCCTTCTGAAATCCTTCGGAAAGTCTTCCCAACTGCTGTCGAGAATGAGGCCCATTGTTTATTTACTTAAGATTGTGCAGATGCCCTTAGCAGTTCCAATGTATCCAATTACATGTTTTTACAGTAAAGCTATTTAGTAATATTTGAAACTTTAAAGTGGATTTCACTTCATGTGTTAATATAATTCAAATGGAACATTTCCAGATTATTCATTAAATATTTTGTATAATATGTGTTTGTGTGGTTTATTTTAATGGTGACTATCATGGATGCCGTTACCACAGAGAGTTACTCCAAGTCTTTTCCTCTGGTAGTTTTTATTTGATAAAAGTGATCAGGTACATACAGTTATGTAATAAAAGCTGTGGATTCAAAACTAGCAAAGACATTTAAAAAGTGCAGGTATCCCATTAATCTATGCTTACTATTCATTCTGTTTGGTCAGATTACATTAACTCCTCCCAAATAGCAGTCAGTTTTCTATCAATGAAAACAATTCATCTACAAATTAACCATCACACTTGTCACTTGAAGTCTAAAATGGAAACTAGTTTAACAATTTCTATAAACCGCTTTAGAGCTTTAATTAACGAGACTTTGCTATGCCCATCAGGGTTGTGCTCCACATTACCAGCATAAGGATAAAATTGCACACAAGAAATAATGAAAAAGCTCTGTACATCTCCAGCTCAATAAAAGGACCAGAGTGGAGGCCAAACACACACATCACCAGATATATATAAAAAGCTATAAGTCTACTTTTTTGTCGTCACCCAGAGTTTGGCCTGCAAGACAAACACCAATGACTAAAAGTGAGGATACTGGTTTATACGCGGCATATCTGGCAAAAGTATTAGATCAAGATTCAGTGTAAAAGGTAAATGTCACTGGAATCTCACGGCTAAATGCACCCGAATGGACACCAGAGATGGTAAATGATTAACAGTTTAAAAAGTGACCTCGTTATATGCAGGACTTTGACCCTTGATTCTTTCTAGCGCTGCACTAGGTTAGAAGGCAACTAGCTCTGCTGCAGACTTCCACAACCACATTTCTCTGTCTTCAAAAAATCAGCTTTGTCACATTACAAAATGAGATGTTCAAGCTAACGGAAGCATAGCATTGCTAATAGAGAACGGTCACTGTAGAGAAACATATTTCACAAATCAAAGTGCTTTTTTCAAAGCAGACCAGTCTCACAGTGCTGACATCTTGACACCAGGCACTCAGTAGAACGCACCCTACTTTGTCTGTGTTTACGTTGGGGTGGTGTGTACGCATGTTTGTATGCATGTGTGTGTGGGGTCCTACTGGGCCTGCAGGGTGGGGGGAAGCTGCATGCCGCCTACAGGGGGCATCGTCCAGCCCTCCCCGGGAGGCTGGTGGGTCTGCAGCAGGCTGTAGAGCTGCTTGAGGTGAGACACTATGTTGTCCTTGATGTCGGGGATGGATATCTGCAGCCGCACGCTGCCACTGTCGAAGGAGCGAGTGCTGTCGCCAGAGAACATCTCGCTGATCATGCGCGCCACCACTGGAACAATCTGAGCACAGAGGAGAGGGAAAGAGTTGCATCATGGCGGCACGGAAAGGAAAGAGAGAACTATTATATACCTATACCTAGCTTTCTAGAACAATTCATGGTGTGTGTTCTAAAATGTACTCAAGAAAACAGGATTGTCAGCTGCGCTTAACTGCTCTGAACCAATGACAATGGCTATATAATATATATGCATAGTCTTGTACCTTTACATTTATATGGCAAGCAAGTCAATACATTAGTTTAGCCAAAATATCACAAATCCATAAACACTAGGTATGTGAGCATTAATCCATATTATAATTGCATATTATCTACAAATACACTAAATCATTTTTGTGGTCATGGAGACATCCCACAGACATTGATCTCTCAATTCAGTTCATGAAGCATGGGACCAAACAAAAAAACATTGCATTTATAATTTTATATGCTTGGTTGAGTGTGGTTCATATTTCTAGACAATTCCATGTCTTCCTGATTCCATGTTTCTGATAGGCCTGATTGTGAAGGGATGGGCTGTGAGGGTTGGGGGCTTACCTGCACCATGATCAGCTTCCTCTCCTGTGGTCTGCCATCAGGCCACTCCTCTCCAAAACACAGGTTGATGTCAAAACCTGGCGGGCTGGCAGATAGACCCCGCTGGTGGGCAATCACACCTGCACACACACACACACACACACACACACACACACACACACACACACAATGAAGGTTATAATTTCACAGAACCAGTCATGCTTCCATGATCATGATATTAAAATAGCACAAACTCAAAGAGCTGCCAAAAAGCACAGCAGCCCTGGGCGAACTGTTGGCCACAAATAGTAAATCTGATTGCATACATCTCTCTGCTCTTTAGAGGTATATAACAATGCCAAACTCAAGTGTGAGTGATGACCACAAAAAGCACTATTAGTACAAATGATACAGCAGCCATTTTGAATCATTATAATTTTCCCATTTTGTAGTCTTGATTTGTGTTGGTATGAAATCTGTGTTGATTTTTAGTATGAAATGATTCACCATATCTTCACCTGGTAGAAACCAAGGTTTATCGCAGGCAGATTTGGGTATGAATGCCAAAATTTCATATTCACTTCCTAACTCTAAAACCAATGCAATATAACTCCAGATGTGGTTCCAGATTGTGACTGATATAAAGCCTACAAAATAAATATACAAACTGTATCAAATATTGTCCCTGGTTGTGACCCAGGTCCTTGGTCTAAAAAAGTCCTATGTATGAGCCCATCCTGAGCCCCCTGCCGTCAGCTAGCACTCACCACCGAGGAAGGACTCCAGGCAGAAGAGCTTGACCTTGCGCTGGCGCTCAATGAGGTTAGGCGCAGCAGGGTTGGGCGCGCACGGCCCCGACCAGTACACCTTGCACTGGCAGAGGCGCACGGCGTAGATGTCGTGGCCGCTGACCTCCAGGATGAGGCCGCGGTCCATGACGTCCAGCAGGCGGCTGGTGAAGAGCCGCTGCTTCTCATTGGTGATGTGTTCACTGGCGGGGAAGCGCAGCTGCTCCAGGCTCACGGGCCCAAACAGCTCCTCCTGGTTCACCATGGGGCCCAGGTCCCCGTAGAAGAGGCGGCAGCCCTGCGGGTTGCTCACGTTGAAGGTTGGGCACACCTCTTTGCCCCGGTATCGGAAACACACCTCCAGGTCAGTCACTGGGAGGAGAGAGATTAGATGATGAAGATGGACCATCATTACCCTCATGCCTCAAATCAGCAGTCTATAGAGGTTTAGAGCATTTAGAGCGTATCAGTAATGGCCATAAAAAATACATTCCTTCATTTCTTCAAAGTAAAGTGAAAATTAATTTAAACTTGAAACAGTGAAAATGTGTTCAAAATAGTATTTTTGTATTGGATTTGGATTAGGTTACTACATGAAATCATATATACAGTTTTTTTTTCACAGACTCCTCTGTGTTTCTGTGTGAACACACTGGTCCTTCCATAAGTCGATACCACATTTCGACGATAATTCATACCAGCCATCAGAATGGCAGAATGTGGGATTTGTGGGAGGCCAATTTGCTAACAAACACAAAATACACTTCACATATATTGTGCATAAAACACACCAGACAAAGGAAGTGCAGTACAAATAGTGTATTTGTGTTATGATGACATGTAATCTAGAAAGTGATGAGGGCAATGGAGACTGATGTGTGCCAACTCACTGGGCAGGGAGCTGATCCACGTCTCTGGGGTCTGAAACATCATGGCGTCGGGCAGAGACGGCGGGGGCATCACTATGGGAGTGGGGTGCATGCTCAGGGGCGATGTCTGCACCTCCATCTCCACCGGCTCCTCTTTGGGCCACACCTCCACTGAGGAAGGGGGGCAACTGGGCGGATGCATGGGGGACACGGAGCCTGGAGGCGTCCAGACGGGAGGACACAGGGGGGAGGAGCTTGTGCCTGACAGGTGTAGGAAGGTAAGTAAGTAAGTAAAAGGCAAGATGCAAACTTCACTTTTATTTAAATTTCACTTGTGTGGAATTCCAAAAAAACCAAAACTGTGTGTGTTCATTCCATACCATTCTGTTTAGGGTAGGGTGGAGGGGGTTCTGGGGTGTCTGGAACATCCTCCTCATCATCATCAGGATCATCCTCCCAAGGCACAGAGCCTGTAGAACCTGCAGATAAACCCCACAAAGTTCAAAGGTCACTGTGTGAAGGAATAACGCAACCTCCCAATAACTGACCTAAAACACTTCTAAGGCGTCTTTTTCTTCCAGACAGGAATTAATGAGGTTATGAAAAGTACACAAGTTCAGGACATGCCGTGGAAAACCATCTAGAGTGCACAAACAAGTATTATTAAGATTAAAGATTGAATTAAGGTTTTTATGATAAACTTATCTTTAATGGCTAGATAGACTCAATATTATTTGCATTTGTGTATGAGGTGAGACCCCTGTTCCACTTGTGGCTATTGACATGACTGCTACTGCCGTATGTAAAAGCAGACCTCTGTGTAGAATGTTACTTTACAAGACAGCATACGCTGTTCTGAAACCAGGACAAATATGTTTTGGAAGCATTTGTGGGTGTCATGTCATGGTATGTTGCCAATGACTGTTCCACACTAAACAAAACAGATAAATAACCAGCTTATCTTGTTTGATATCTGATTTGTGGCAGTGTCATTCATCAGTCATGTTTCCAGTTACCACTATAGCTTCTGAATTTAGCTTTTCTGAATAAGTCAGCACTCTGAACTTGAAATCAGTTCATGACCAAATATAGTATAATCTAAACACGACAGTGATTTTGGAACATCTTTAGTCTTTAGAAACAAACACAGCCATATGAACTAATTTGTATCTCAAAACAGCACTGTCTGTAGCATGGCTCATGTGATGGTATTTTACAACTTTTTTGGTTTTGCCTCGGTTTACTATCACAATGGCACTCCTTACCGGGGTTGCTAAGAGGCTGGGGAATGTCACAGACATTGTAGATCTTGAGTGGGTTCATGGGCACCTCTTTGGTGCCATCATAGATGAGGTTGAATTCACGGCTTTTGTTAAGGGCACACCGCAGCTGTGCCTTCCATTTGGCTGGGTCCGGCTCATCCACGCCTTCCTGGAACTTTCCGGTCTCGACCGCCCAGGCCTGCCGACCCGCACATACAGAACAAATGTTTACCTCTGATATAGGCCTACAGAGCATAATTAGTTGCAATCAAAATGATTCAACCCCCATTGCACATTAGGGTTTATTGGCAAAATACACAATTTCTCAGATGTTTGCAATAAACAAACTAGAATGCGTTTCGTGAACGAACTGCGAGAGTGTGCTTGCTCTGTTGCGGCCATGACCTTTGACGTTGCAGCCATAACATCACACAAAAGATCAGACATGGCAACCAAGCTCAACCATTATATTTTGGCTCCACTGACGTCTAGACATATGACGGTGTCTTTGTTGTTCTGTTTTTGTTTGCTTGTTTATTGTGAAAGGGTCTAGTGTGTTACATTTAGCCTTGAGAAGTCTTAAAATAGGCTCCAAGTGACATTTGTCTTATTGTGTATGTGTAATTTACCTCCAAAAGGTCGTGTTAATCCATGAGTGCACCTGAATTGTGCGGTATTTACTGAGTTTTAATCTGCTTGTTTTAATTGTGTGTGTTGCGGCTGCAATAAATCTTGTCTGTGCTTCAAATGTAAATATATTTATTGCCTCTCTATGGTGGAAATCAGATGTATGATGGAACTTGCATATTTACTATGCACAAACATTTCAGCTGTCATGGTGATAATAGTTCCAGAGTTTCGTTATACTGACTTACTGAGCTAAGTGTTGATACACTTCGTAAGAAATTATGATCTAGGTAAAAAGAAACATCTCTGCAACAATATGGGAATTAATGCGGTGGCTTGTTCATACGGAAAACAGGTATGTAAACGCGATCATATGGATAAGGACGACGCACACCGAAGTAGAATTTAGTGCGATGCACTGTTCTAAATCTAGCTACAGACAGACGTGAATTACATTGAAAAATCGCTGTGGTCTACACAGCTGTTTTTAATTGATGTAGCCTAGAGGTGTATTTGGCTCAATGATGGTTGGGATTGTTAAAATTGTCGATTTTTGGCCAGATAGATTGCCTACTTCTTGCAAAGGCAAACCTTTGTCTGGAATACAGGCAGCTCATGAGTATGGTTGTCTTTGGAACAGAATGTGTACAAAATTTAAAATTCTTTGGTGTCGGTTGGTTTTATTGTCTGAAACGTACTGGAATGTACCTTGCGAAAACTTGGGGTAGTGAACCGAAATCCCGAGCTCCCGCTAGCATGTATGCTAATAGCTTAGGCTAGCTAGCTGCTTATATTGTTTTACTATGGGGCTAGGCTAGTTGCTTCGCATATTGTAGCAATGGTGTTCGCGAATGAGTTGTTGATCAAGCTGTCTTGTATTCTTCCACTTGCTTTTTACATTTCCATGGCTGTGTGTGTTGTGTTAACCCTGTCTCTTACTGTCTGTGTAAGAGGAGGTTGAAACTCTCAGCCCAGCTAGTCATTTATTAGTGTGCTTGCCCAAAGGGAAGCACAGTATTGTTGTTGTCAAGTTTTCTTTCTTTATTCTCCCCGTTTTTCTTGCATCGAATCAGGCCTCGCCCGCTCGAGGTACAGACGCCGTTCAAATACCGAAACGTCCGGCCCGATCCGGTGCAACCTGCTATATCTTTTTGTGGCGGTACTCCTTGTCACACCTTTTTTATTCCTCTTTTTCCATCACCTTTTTTCTCCATAGACTTGCATGGCAGAACTTTGAGGCATTATGACATCATAATAGGCTCATTAAACTGGCTTGCACCTGTGCTTCACTGAGCTTCACTGACACCTGCACCAAATCCAAGGAACCTCTACTCTCTGTCCCTCTCAATTCTAGTGGTGGTTGAATCTGAGTCAATCGGATTCAAAGATCCGAATCCTTACATTCACCCATGAGTCACGAGTCCGTGGTCTCAATTAACCTGAATCTTTCGGTTCTGGCTGCTACGGACGACATTATTAAAACAATGCACGAATGTCATTAAACTGTAGGTCTATAACAACATTAACACATCCGTTTTTCATCTGCATAGTAACTTAGAAAAGCATAGGCTAGCTATTGATATACGGACCCGGAGCTGCGTGGTTGAATACAACTTCCTGTAGACAGAGCTGTACACAGATCCAGATCCATAGACTGAGCGAATTCATGGGTCGGATTCGTATCCGGTTGAGTGAAAGACTAACTCAAAGGATTCAGGTGAAATGGGTCGGACTCGTATCCGGCTGGGTGAAAGACTAACTCAAAAGGACTCAGGTGATATTAAAAAGGATGCAAACATCGGAGATGTCGCCAACGTGACTGCTATCTGAGACTGATAGTAACGTTGGCGACATCTCCGATGTTTGCATCCTTTTTAATATTCAAATATGTCCGACCCATTCAATATGAGTCCTTTGAGTTAGTCTTTCACTCAACTGGATACGAGTCCGACCCATTTCACCCGAGTCGTTTGAGTAAGTCTTTCACTCAACAGGATACAAGTCCGACCCATTTCCCCTGAGTCTTTTGAGTTAGTCTTTCACCCAGCCGGATACGAGTCCGACCCATTTCACCTGAATCCTTTGAGTTAGTCTTTCACGCAAACGGATAGCCTACGAGTCCGACCCATTTCACCTGAGTCCTTTGAGTAAGTCTTTCACCCAACCTCAATTGATTGGTACAGCAAGCAGGCCCGTCGTCAGATACATTTTCTACTTTTGTAACAGCATTAACGCTACTTTCAGGCCGTGTTTAACGTGTGGTAAGGTAGGCTAGATAAGCTGACTTAAATCATTTGATGACTTCTTTCAGTCAAAATCGACTGTAACTCGTCTGAACCAATTTTCTTGAAATTTGTTTATTGTAAACATGACAATTAAATTATTAAATTAAGTAAAAATAAAAATTAAGTTTCTATATTACATATTTAATTCTGATAAGCTGCCTAACCAGCCAAGCCTATCATGTTACAATTTGTTCAATGTATCTAGGCTCACTGTGTGTGTGTGTGTGTGTGTGTGTGTGTGTGCTTGCGTATTTCCCCTGGATATCCTCAAAACTGCATTACAGTGTTTTGCTGTGAGCGTGCGCATTAGGCACTAGGGAGTGGGCTGCTGGGCTCATTCAGCGACAAAATTTCTACTGATTCAGATTCAAAGGACTCAAAAGATTCGGATCTTTTTAGTGATTCACTCAAAGGACTATGAATCTTCTAAGTGAATCGAAATTCCCATCACTACTCAATTCACTGAGCTTCACTGACACCTGCGCCAAATCCAAGGAACCTCTTCTCTCTGTCCCTCTCAATTCAACTTTGAAAAAGAAGCCCACTCTAGCCAACTGAAATTAGATTAGTTAAATCTCTCTTTTAAATGCCTTAAAAATCATGTAAATCGAAAACCACCATCAAGCTTTATATCACAGGCATATTCAACAGAAATCTGTCTTTCATTGTGTGAGCAAGCACACTCTCGCAGTTCGTTCACGAAACGCATTCTAGTTTATTTTGATGCCACTGCCGTGTTACAGAAATAAAGTCTCTTGTCCTAGAGTGGGTGACGTCACAATGGCTCAAGATTCCCCCATGTTAGTCTAAGAGAGAAAAAGGTGATGAAAAAGAGGAATAAAAAAGGAGTGGCAAGGAGAACCGCCACGAAAAGATATAGCAGGTTGCACCGGATCGGGCCAGACGTTTCGGTGTTTGAACGGCGTCTGTACCTCGAACGAGCGAGGCCTGATTCGATGCAAGAAAAACTGGTGGAATAAAGAAAATTTATGAAGAACAATAGTGTGCTTCCCTTCGGCAAGCACACTAATTACACATGAATTGTTTAAGTAGTTTAATGAAACTAATGTTAGAATCAGAATTCTTTTAATGGCCAAGTATATTCACACATACAGGAAATTGACTTGGTGTGGTTGGTGCATAAGACATAAGACATAACAAAAAAGTATAAACAAGAACAATGGACAAATGTTTTTTTAAGATAATAATAAATAATTGGGCATAGAAGGGCAAGTTAGTTTGAGTACAAAGGTTTTATCCAAATTCAACATAAATGCTAATTTTAATGACTTTAATGCAGTCTCAAAACTATTCAACCCCTTCATGACAAGCATCTTCAGTACTTAGTAGAGCACCCTTTTGCTGTTATGAAATGCTGCAAACGTGATGACACCAGCTTCTGACAGCGTTCCTGAGGAATCTTAGCCCATTCCCTTGTAATATTAGTGTAGTTAAACTACGTTAACAATTATTGTGTAATTTCTTTATTGCAAACAGCTGAGAAATTGCATATTTTGCATAGGCAATGGGGGTTGAATAATTTTGATTGCAACTGTATATATCTGAACTGCAAGTTCGGATGAATCTAATGTCTGCAATTCTTTATCTCAGTGCATAAAGACATGAATTAAACCTAGACTCCATACAGTCTACATCTCCACATTTAGATAACAACAATGCTGTGAGAGGTACTGTAGGATCTCTTTCACTCGTCTCTGTTAAAGGACCACTTTCTACGAATCCCTGGATGAATAGTTTCTAGGTCATGAGCTGTTTAACAATATTACATTCGGAAGCTGTTCCCCCAAAGTTTTTCTGTGGAGAAGGTTCTACTTGGACCACTGTAAAAAGCATTAAGAAGACTTCTTTTTAAAGACTGTAGCCCATCACATTAGGAAACACTGGGATACACACCCTCATCACAACATTGCAGTGTGCCACGGTGCCAGGCCTCACCTTAAAGATGGTGTTCTCCTCCTCATGTTGGGGGGTGTGGCGGGTGGCATGCTTCCAGGGGATCTGGAAGCGTCTGATCTCACGGTCTAGCCACACCAGACCAGGGTAGTTGCCACTGTCCACCTGGGCCACAAGCCAGGGCTTCAGCCGCACACGCCGTGGCTGACCGGACATGTCCACCTGCGCTCAGGAAAACCACATCACATCACAACTGGTGTGAGATGGAACAATGAACACGAAGGGCCATATGAATAACTGATTACTGCAGTCGACCAAGTTCTATTGAAACTCGAACACTTTTAGGCTGCTGTAAATGTTTGACATCCTACACAGTAATGCAGATTTACTAACAAAAAGAGCAGGACAATATTACATATTAGGTATTTTAATGTTAATCCGGGTTTATCAAGTGTCTTTGAGTAGACTGAAAGTGTAGGCTACAACATAAATCTAATATAATCAAACCAGTTGGTGGATACTGTTTGCCAATACTACAGCATTTACATTGTCCTAGGCTATGAATTTGTCACACGTAGGCTATGTGTTTGTAGAAATCATGTTAGGCTAACATGTAATCTCATCAGAGGAAAGAGCACGTCACTGTCTAACAGACAACTTTGAAAATATCCATTAGGCTACAGACAAAGATTCCCCCTTCTGAGAGAGAGTGAATGTCTTGACACGAAAGTAGACTGCAGTCTGAAAAAACAACACCAAATAAGCCAGAACTGTGCATTTAGCTTTCAAACATTCGCCACGCAGACAACCCCACTTGACGACAGAGTGCTGCATGCCTGAGTAAACAACAGACTTGCATGCAAACGTTATCCTCTCTCTTTAATTGCAACCATCCCGTCGGCTCTCACTCACACACCTTTTCGCATATACTTTTAATACAGATGTCCTACAGAGAGTAACCTAGGGAACTAATTGCAGTCTAGCGCCTCTCTCTAATGAGTGACCACTGGCTTTTTCTAGGAGATTTGCCGAGTCTAAGGTTACTGTGGCACAACTACAATTGGTCATAGGTTTGTAATAACATATAAAATCTTTTCGGAGTAGGCTAGTTTACCTTTTTGTTGCTAAGAAATGTTACGGCTGTCGGATTAATACAATCAATTTGAGGCCTAACTGTCGCAACTTTACCAAAAGGCCTATGCTATGCTAGTCCCCAACCACTGGCCTGTAGTCTGAAATAGCTTACCTACAATACTCAGCAAAAGTATTTAGAAGTCAATGTAAAACTTAGGCTAGATAAATCATTGGGCCTACTTCACTTAAAGAACGCCATGAACGTACCGCTAGTGATCAAACAAGCATTCGGTTAAAAACATTTCATTTGACTGCCATTTGTCATGAGCGTATTAAATGAAATAGCCACACACATGTTGTTGAAATCATAAAGAAACCTAACCTACATAAAACAAATAGCCTAATGCTCAGAACATGGCTTCACACGCAGCTGCAGACAAAGTTGAAACTTTTCTGTCGGCGTAACACCTGCAACCCTGCACGCAACATAATTTACCTGAAGTCGTCGCAGACCAGGAAGCACTCTATTTCAATCCGGGAACTAGTCCTCAGTACACTCCAAAATTAAAATGTTTAGGTTATTTATTTTTGAATTAAGTCTTTCGAATGTTAACACTTAATCTAAAGCCAAAGAGCTAAATCCTAAGTGTTTGTAGCGTTGCAACACTGTGACCGAAGTGACAGCGGCCAACAAGCCACAGTATTCCTCCTTTCCTTCCCGAAACTCAGGTAGGCATGACGTAATATACGTTTCAGTCTGACACACCTTTACAGCTGTGAACAGCCGGGAACATTTCGGTTGAGCTCTTGGTAGCGCACCAACACGGTTATGTTGGCTTGATGGTTTTCTTGATCAACCTGAAAGCAAAAAGGAGACAACAAAATGGCCTACATGGAAGGTTTTAGCTACAATTGGCTTAGCCAGTGCACAAATGTGTGGTGGGGATAGTAATGTTAGAGTAAACACTAGTGCTGAATATGTTTAGGTTACACATCTTAAACTACTGCTTACCTTACCTCACTAATTATAGCAGTAGAAGGTCTATTGGTAGCTTGTTAGGTAGGACTGTTAGTAGGCTATACAGTACCCTAACCACAGTAACTTAAGACTAAGGCTATAATATGTCTGTGTAAACCAATTAAACTATTACCTTTACAGGAACGCCAACAGATTCCTGTTACCTTTTTGTGAGCCTACTGGCTATTTTAGATCATTTGTTAACGGTTTCTAAATACAGTAAGCAGGTGCAGTAGTCACGCCCTGAAACTGCCCACGGCAGAAACTGAAACGGCAAGCATGTGAGTGTGCAGGACCCCAGTATATAATCTCATCAATCAGAATATGCTACCACACTCATAAATCACAAAGGAGAAGGGCACATGTTTTCATATAAAACTCATTTATTTTGAGAAACCCCAAAACATTACATGATCTCAACATAAATTAATTAATTTAATCATTGAAATCCAACTGCATTGTTGATCAGTGTTGACCAGGTATAAATTATATTTACATGTTCAAGAAAAAATATGATCTCAAAGAGCCATCTGTCCATATAAACAAGGAATGCCTGCAAATTATCCACTGTAATGTCGGGTGTAACTTCACAATTTCACAATTTCAACTATGTACAACTTCAGCGGAAGTAAGTGCACTTTCGATGCTGACACTTTAATACGTGGATCAGGGGCGTAGCCAGGACATTATTTCTGGGGGGGCCAGCTCTGGCCAGTCTTTTATTTGGGGTGGCACTTGATTGTCAAAAACTACTATTTTAAAACTCACACACATGCTGCGAATATGGGGCTTGTAGCGTAAGTGACAAATGTCAATATAAGACGACTTGATAAACAAAATACTAATGCATTTATTCCAGCTTTATACCGTTTCTGTTCAGGAGGGTTTTTTGTATATATATATATTTTTTGTCGTGCTGTGAGTTTGGGGGGGCCGGCAGGGTGGCCATTCTCTGACCAATTGTGGCCGTGGCCCCCCCTGGCCACCACGTGGCTACGCCCCTGGCGTGGATGTGGGTGTTGTAATGTTTTGATTGTTGTTTAAACCAAGATAATGCATAAGAGAAAACATGCATTATAGGTTTGATCTATTGTGCCGATAATTATGCCAACATCTCTTTAAAAAGGGTCCATCTTTGCCTGAGCCCAGTTGTGTTTCTTGATCATATTTTGGCAGCTAGTGGAAACCAAGCATTAACTGTGAACCAATACCAAACCTAACACCAGTTAATTGAGAAATAAAATGTGCCGTTCACCAATTTGGTGGTTGACAACATTATAAACTGAAACCTTATTTTTCCCCCTTTCAACAATTTCTGATTCTCTCTCTCTCTCTCTCTCTCTCTCTCTCTCTCTCTCTTTCTTTCTCTAGGCTGCTCTAAAGCTTTGGCTATTTTTGGCACTCTCTTGATCCATTGGGCTGTATGGTCTATGATTTTGACATAATATCCCCATGGATCTTGTTGACGATGTGAGAGAGATCCAGACTCTCAGTGAATCTCGCCAAAAGCATCTCGTCATTCTGGATGCCCTCCATGAACTCCTCGTAGGAAAGTCCACCTTAGAAAAACAAAACCACACAGACAAACAGATGGAGAGAGGGAGATGGAGAGCGAGAGATACATTTACATGCATACAACAGAAAAGTATACAAATATAAAAGTACTCAAATGTTTTTAAGGGAGTTTTCCTTCCTCTTGTACAAAGTGTTGAGTAAATAAGCACGTACACACGTACAAATAAAGATCATGTATTACAAAAGAGGATCTGGAGAGGATCTTCTTTTTCTATTTTTGGAACGGATTCAGGCCAGACGGTGAAGAGAACCTAGTAACTCTTATTCAGGCACCTAGCCACACTAATCCCTGTTTTTAGCTGATTGATTAAACGAGATTATTTAATTCAAACAGTGCCAATTTCCACATGTTGAGGACTGAGGACAAAAAAGCTGACTGGGGGAAACAACAAGACTGGCACAATAAAGTTAAAAATCTAAAAACTAAAGAGGAAGATTCTGACGACATAAACATACTTACCATCGCCATTGACGTCAATTTTGTCAAACACCATGTTGGTGAAGTCCTCATCAGACATCTCGTAACTTGTCCCACTGATGGCATGGATAGACTGAGAGAAAAAAGAAAAGAGAAAAGACAGATGGGATTGAGATACTGACACTAATGTACTGTTACTCAGGCGGTGAGCGGAGTTAAGAGCTCAATTTCAGTTGTTAAATCTAAGTGTATTTCCAACTGCAGTGGAAATAGGGTGCAACATTGTTAGTGATAATAAGGGAAAGAATTTGAAAATGAAAGAAATGTAAACACATTCTACACCTACACAGAAACACAAACTGGCTACTACTGTGATTACAATACACAACGTTTTTTTTTCTTCTAACAGTAAATTATATCTATAGATGAAATCATTACATGTTATATATTTAAACCTTCACTTTGTGGATTGTGGTCAAAGATCACAGAATTTTTGAAGTCTTGATAGGTGAATTTAAGTTAAAAGTTTTTACCATTTTAGAACTATGCAAATCTTCCTCATATTGCAAAACATGGTTAGTACTTCAACCAGGGGATTCCGTAAGCAAAAGCTCAATTTTCTCTTCTTTCTAAAAAGTAATCTCTCATTGGAATATGACAAAATGTCCTTGCCTGTTTATTATCATTGCTACAAAGGCTGGCTGTGTACAACCCCTGTTGTTTCCCTTCCCCTTCTGCCGCACAACCCTCCCCCTTCCCCCCTTCCTATCTCCACCCGGCCGACCTCAAGTAGATGGGTCCCCCCTTATGTGCCGTGGTTCTGCTTAAGTTTTCTTCCTGCCTAACAGGGAGTTTTTTCTTGCCCCTGTTGCCATTGTGCTTGCACTAAGGGGGTTTAGGCTCTGGGCTCTGTAAAGCGCCTAGAGGCAATTGTATTGTTATGGCGCTATATAAATAAAATTGAATTGAATTGAATTATTGCCTCTGTACTACACTAAGTCTGTCTGTATAGTGTTAAGGTAGGCCATATTTGAAAATAGCTGCACTACAATTTATGAATTTTGCACAACCTTGATACTCAAACTCAGATTCACTGTGTCAAAACCTAATTTATCTTAATCAGTTAATGTCTGTTAGTAAATAAAGACTGCGATAACTTAAAAGTACAGGGAGTTGCAGTCAAAAACAAATCTCTATTCAATGTACCAGTTGTAGGATTTGATCACTAGAGTGCACTGTAGAGCGACATGGTATATTTTTATATAAAAAGCCTATTGTCCTCTATAGTCTATGAGTAGCCTATGTTAGCTTGTTGGTTTATATCCTTGCTGCATTTCACCATCAAAAGTCTTGATGAATGTAAACAAAGGACTACTTATATGCGTTTTATTGAAAAGGGACAGTGTACATTGATAAACATTTCCCAGTAAATGTAAATGCACCAGAATTAGCTAGATTAGCTAGTTTTCATCAGTTATCCCTTGGCAGGGCATGACAGAGAGATATGGAAATAAAATAAATAATACAAAATTATATAATTAAATAAAATAATAATAATAAAAAAATATAGCTGCAAGCAGCGATGGCGGTTTCCTCCTCCAGACATTGCGAACCAGGGAAAAATGTATTTTTGCGACAATTTGTCACTGTATAGAAAAATCCATGCTGCAGACTTGCCAATGGGATATTACATTTCAAATGCATTACTTTGAAGATCCTCAAGGGCCATGGCTTCAAGCTAAGAGTGAGAAGGGGTGTGGTCATCCCTAAATTTCCTTAAATGTTGTGTGTGTGTGCTTGCGCGTGTCAAAGGAGCCTGTCCCTGTGTGTGTGTGTGTGTGTGTGTGTGAGAGAGAGAGAATCTGGAGCGCACACGCGCGCAAGACCAGAAGGGCAGAGGCAGAGAGAAACACCCTAGCAGTGGCGTTTCTACATTAGGGGCAGGTGGGGCAGTGCCCCACCAGACCCACGAGATGGCACTGTTGAGCAGAAGGCTCAATCCATTCCTACTTCGTGGCAAACTATATATATATTTTTATATGCAAAGTAGCGTACATATTTGTGTGAATAAACTTGACTCACAAGCATTATAGTCTTGTTTTGGAGTAATTTGATTTGTGTGTTCTACTGCCTGTGTGCTTGCCATAGGCATGAATGAACGTTATGTCTATATTTCCGTTTCCTGTTTCCGGAGGGTCAAAGACCCACGCTGCCCCACCGTTACCATAGAAACACCAATGAGCGCGAACCACACCGGCCAAAGTTAACATTGAGGCTAGGGGCAATTTCAAATTTGCCCCTAGACGTTAAAGGTGCATTAAGGATTAATAGCTATTCGCTAAAGGTATGCTAGCAGCTAAAACTAACGAAATCTCTTGAAATGTGCTGACTTTGACATTATGACGAACTAATTACTCAACGACTGTCCTTACACAGTCAAACATCAATCATGTGCAACACAAGACTAAGCAAGACGGCAAATAAGCTACTTACTAGATCGACAGAAGGTAATCAAAGTCAGGTCGGCGGGCATCGGCAGGCAAAACTACAGAAGGCAGTTATATGCCTATCGACCCTGCTATGCCATTGGCATAAAAATTGGCATTAAAAGTCATTGTAGCGCCCCAATTTTTTTTAAGCTGTTATTTTAAGGTTAAACTGCTTATCCTAACCCTAATCCTGAAGCATAATTGTTGCATATTGTGCCTTTAACTGCGTAATCTACGTATTCTACGTACTGTAGACTTGGATAATGGGAAACCCGCGAGAACTCTACCCAGAGACTAAGCAAAAAAAAAAAAACATACAGTGAGAGTGAGATCAGGAGTTACAGGAGACTTACAGAAGCGTTCGCTATCGGTAGATTTTACACAATTTTGAAAGAGTTTTTTAATGAATGGATAAGAATGAATAACGTAGATTGTTTGCTGAGGGTGCATTTCAGCACATTGCTGAAGAAAAATTGGAAATACAACGTTTGGGACCACACAGTCCATGCTTTCTATTGAAAACACCTTCATTAATGGACTGCTGGATTTTAACGACAACGTAATCGAGAGGTTTGCTCAAGCAAAGAACCGTGGAGCCAACTTCCTTTTTAAGTGATCTGCATTGGTGAGTCAAAACTGAGCTGAAGGAGATCGTTTTGTTTAATAAATTATGCAAGTTATTGAAGCTATGTGTCTGTCTAATCTTTTTACTTTAATGCTATATTATATTGCGTACCATGTTGGCGCTCTGAGATTATTTGGAACGAAGAGTGCGTTTAAAATATAATGCAATATTATTATTAATATTATTATAGGCAACATCTTTGTGTCGTGCTGAGCGGTAAAGCATGTGACATGTATTTGAAATAGAATGTCTGCTCCCTGCTGGCACTCAAAATGCAGCCCATAGTATACCTGACTGGTCTATATATGTAGGCCTACTGTTATAATAATCAGCTACCTCTATTTTTGTAATGTAATATGACGTCATATAAATTTGCCCCACCAGAAATTTCAGGCTAAAATCGCCACTGCACCCTAGCAATTAGCCAAGCATGCGTATTTCAAATATTCACCAAAAATCTACTTTTCATCTTACAGTCAATTTTTTTTCAGATTTGTGTTTTAAACATTCTCAAGTGTCTTCACATGAACTTGTGATTCAATCAGAGTATCACTTTTTGACCTGTTGATGTGTAAAGCATTGTTTTAGCGTTAACAATTTATCCAATTTGCTTTATATCAATCATTTTTGAAGATATGAAGTTGCCTTTGCACATGGCAACATGTTGTAGTGTCTTCCAGTGACATATCAAGTTTGGTGTTGATTTGTCAAAGATTTGCCAATATATGACTTCATTTCCTGTTTGGCGACTTTTCGGCTGAATTTGAGTGGCTGTACCGGACAAACGGTTGTGAGGATCAAAATTCTGTTGATACCTTTTGTGAGGCTAGGTCTGAAGATCATCTCTGGTGATTTTGATGAAGATTTGCCAAAAATTGTAGGAGGAGTAGGCTTTCAAAGGTTTTTGATAAAACCGGAAATAGCGGAAAATCTATATAACCGGAAATTGACGCCATGGGGTGGGTTTAATTCGTCTTGATCCAGGGAATCCAATGGTACCTCATTTTTGAAAATCGGTCATACGGTTCAAAAGTTGCGTGTGTTACAAAAGTCCAACTTTGACCTGCTGGTGGCGCTAGAGTGGTGTAATGAGAGCCATGAAACTTGGTGTGAATGAAGAAGGGACTGTCCTTAATGAGTGTGCCAAATTTCACAAAAAGTTACCATATGGTTCTAGGGGCTGCCATTGACTCCCATGGCAGGAGAATAATAAATATAGCTGCAAGCAGCGATGGCGGTTTCCTCCTCCAAACATTGCGAATCAAGGAAAAATGTAATTTTGTGACAATTTGTCACTGTATAGAAAAATCCATGCTGCAGACTTGCCAATGGGATATTAAATTTCATATCCAACATTTACAATGCTTTTGCCTTGAAGTTTAGACTGAGTGGAGGTTGTGTGTGTGCGCTTACCCTGTGTGTCTGTGAGAATGTATGTGTGGCACCAAGCTGTGTGTCTGTGAGAATGTGTGTGCGTAAAATCAAGCCTGCGCGTGTGTGAAGACAGACACTGAGTGTGTGAGACGCGCGGAGGAGCAAAGTAGCAGAGAGAGAGACCTTCTACTGAAAATCACCCTAGAAATTAGCCAAGCATGCATGTTTCAAATATTCACCAAAAATCTACTTTTCATCTTACAGTCAACTTTTTTTCAGATTTGTGTACTAAACATTCTGAAGTGTCTTCACGTGAACTTGTGATTAAATCAGAGTATCACTTTTTGACCTGTGGATGTGTAAAACATTATTTTAGATTCAAAAATGTATCCAATTTGCTTTATATCAATCATTTTTCAAGATATGAAGTTGCCTTGGCACATGGGAACATGTTGTAGTGTCTTCCAGTCACATATCAAGTTTGGTGTTGATTTGCCAAAGATTTGCCAAGATATGACTTCACTTCCTGTTTGGTGACTTTTCTGCTGAATTTGAGTGGCTGTACCGGACAAACGGTTGTGAGGATCAAAATTCTTTTCATAACTTTTGTGAGGCATGGTCTGAAGATTATCTCTGGTGATTCTGAAGAAGATTTGACAAAAATTGTAGGAGGAGTAGGCTTTCAAAGGTTTTTGAAAAAACCGGAAATTGCGGAAACTCTATATAACCGGAAATTGACGCCATAGGGTCTGTTCAATTCGTCTTGATCCAGGGAATCCAATGGTACCTCATTTTTTCAAATCGGTCATACGGTTCAAAAGTTGCGTGTGTTACAAAAGTCCAACTTTGACCTGTTGGTGGCGCTAGAGCAGTGTACTGAGAGCCATGAAACTTGGTGTGAATGAATAAGGGACTGTCCTTAATGAGTGTGCCAAATTTCACAAAAAGTTACCATATGGTTCTAGGGGCTGCCATTGACTACCATGGTACTAACATAATAATAGGAAAGCCTACAATAACAATAGGTTACCTCCTACCGGAGGAAACCTAATAATACTAACAGAAACAATAGGTTACCTCCTACCGGAGGAAACCTAAAGATAAGCAACAGTTTGACAAAACAGTGCAGTCATTAAAACAAATGGTAAAAACCAGACAGACAAGGTGTTTGACATAAAAAGAAGTTACGGTGTGAGTAATGCAGTGGCCTAATTATGGTTGCAGGTTTGGTTATTTTTCATCCATTCCTTAAGTTTGTTTTTGAACACTGAAATACTGGCGCACACCCTCACATCAGTAGGGAGGGTATTCTAGAAATTAGAGGCGTGTACTGAGAAGACCGTCTGTCCAAACGTACTGTGTCTATACTGTATAACACAGACCCCCTGATGACTGCCCTAGTTGCCAAGCCATTGGCATCCTTTAGCTTTTAAAACTAATTTAATGGTGGAGGTGCCAGCCCATGTTTTTTTTTTTTTTTTTTTTTTTTTTATGAGACAGGCATCTAAAAACTGTAAGAAACTGTCAAATTTGAATAAATTATACTTTGTTGTTGTATGGCAGTGGTGATAGCTGATAGGTTTCTGGTCTAGATTTTTAAAGGTCTGCTTGTTAAGGGCTCAGATACACATATACGCGTCTTTTTTCAGGCAGAAACGCTTCAGTAACGCCTTGGCAAAGTGCGGCGGCCAAAACAGAAGGGGTGCGCTTCCCTGCCTTGTGCTGGAAAGTTGAGAATAGTTCAACTTTTAAGCGCACCTAAAAAACGCTTCAAAGACGCAACGCGTGGTGGAGAAGGGGCGCACGCTTTAAACGCGCCGTACCATAGGAATCAATGCATTTGCTCGCGTCCCGTTTTTACAAAAACGCGTATGTTTATCTGAGCCCTAAGGGTCTCTATTGATTTAAGAGTTGTTGTACTTGCTTGTGACCAGCTTCTGTAACAGTACGAGATGTGAGAAAAGTGTATGGCATGCTTAAAAAGTTTGGCTGCCTCTGTAGGTAAGTACAGCCTTACATACCTAAAATTAGCCAAGTTAAATTAAACGGTATTGGCCACCTTTTTGACATGTACCATTCCATTAGACTTGAGTAGCCTACATTACACAGTTAATCATGCTTATGAATCTGCACAAGTCAAATGGAGCAAATACAGCCACATTTGTTATGTGTTTTCCACATGTACCAATTACCAGTACATTTTAAATAAAGTTATAGAGTAGGCCTACGTACTGATGTTACATGTTCCTGTTATAAATGAATTAAGGGATAAAGGCAACGGTCTTGGCAGACTTGGTCGACAACGCTTTGGCTGTGTAGTTCTTTGCCCCCACCTTGTCCAATATTTTCATACAACAGGACACCTTGAAGGCCACAATCCAGTCGCAAGTGTATTTAGGCATGCATTTAGCCCACGAAGGAAGCATTTGGTTCAGTTTCAAATTAAGCCAACCTGTTTCACTTGTAGTGCTACTTGTCATGGACATGGACCAGAATAACCTTGGCTAGTTTTCCTGGTTACAATTGATTCCATTGTTTCTAAGCCCAAATCCTTTAGCTTTTCTGATTCTATTTTTGTTATAAAACCACGGAATTCTTCCCGTTTACGCCACTTGGCAAAATGAGAGAATACATTTATTTTGTTTATTAGCTTGCCTGACCACAGAGTAGTCTCTCTCAGGTAGCCTCTATCAATGAATACCTTTTCAATCAAGAACTATTTACTATGGTTGGTTACCACTCTAAGCTTCCAGGGTCTGATCTACGTCATAGGTGTCCAGTTATGAAGAAATATCGGGACACCTGCCAGCCAAACATAAAAGTGTAGGCCTATTCGTCTCCTAGTATAACTATTGATGTCAAACCATTTCTTTTAGAGTCTATGTCAAGACCCTTCCTCATACCTAAAGTGTTTGTTGACAGTAACAGTTTTCTGTTGTTCCTTTCTCCTTTCTTTTTCCTCTAAAAACCTGCTTTCCTATCCTGCAGTTAAAGGAAGGCATTTCAGAAAAGCAAATAACTACATAACTAGATAAGTGCAAACATCAAGACCATACTTACCCTAATGATGATGAGCAGTTCATCGCGATCGATGCATCCGCTGCCATCAACATCATATAATTTGAAGTACCAGCGCAGCTTCTGCTGAACACCCCCTTTCAGCACCAGACTCAGTGCTGCTACATACTCCATGAAGTCAATGAAGCCATCCTGCATGGAGCAAAAAAGGCACAAAGCTGGTTGACTTTGCCAAAAACACCCTTGTGTCTGAAACAAGCTCATTGGTCTCTCTCTCTCTCTATGTTGGTGTGCAGAGGTCAACAACACAACTCCTATGATAACCTTTTTCCATTAGTAATGTAATCAAATAAAACAAATCAACACTCAAAATGTAATTTATTGAGCCCCGAACTTCAAAAACTATTTTAACCAGAATTTGAGATATGCAAAAGCCTGCATTGGGATCTGTTGTGCAGCACAACTGATATCTTTAAATGGCAAAACTAAATCCTGTGACTGTCAAAGATAAGCATGATGGTCTGCTGACATCCGGCCAAGAGTTTTTAGGTCAGCATATTATCAGGATAAGGCTCAACCACGACCTCTCTTTTAGGCCAAACAACTAACTGGCTTAGCAAACGGTCGCCCATGGTCTTTAAGAACCAGATTACCCCCATACATAACCCATCACTTATGGAAGTATGTCCCATCTACAGCAAAATATAGTACAATTGTGTCAGCACTAAAAAAGTGTCCAATACTGTACGGTTGATTTCAATTCTGTTGTGTGGACTGCAATTTTGATTACATTCTTACATTGTCCCTGATTTGTACTAGCGATGATTCAAAGTGTTTTGAATTGGGACACACACTGAATAACAACACATGGAACATATAGTACACATTGTAGATTAACCTAAAGTATGCTATTGTGTAGGCAACTATTGCATCAAAGACAACAAATATTTGTAATCACAGTCTGACAGATACCTTTGACTGAAATATTTTTAGTTATTTATGAATAACATGGTGCTGTCAAATTGGAAAACATTTTTTACCCACAGTCAAATACTTTTACCAATGCCTTAAGACCAGGGATAGATTACTGAATGGGCCTACCAGGCCCAGGCCCAGGGGCCCATGAGCTCAGGTGGCACCTAAGCTAGAGCCTCTGCGTGAAGTCGCTGTAATGTATCTCTTATTTGTTGGCTTTAATTGAGTGTACCTGCACTGTGTTCGGAAATGTGTGAGTGTGCTGTAAATCCTGTTGAGGTACAGGTGAATTTAGTTATTGTGCTGTTGTGGGGGGCTTTTACATGTCCAGGCCCAGGGGCCCATGGTTTCATAATCCGTCTATGCTTAAGACAGCCTATACAATGTAGATATTGTATATAGGCAATATTGTTTATGTGCATCAAAACAGAGAAGCATCTGATATCTTCTCGTAGCTGATAAGTATCGGTGTAAATGCGTCTAACCTAAACTAAATAAGATTAATAAAATGCTTCAAACAGACATCAAATAACAGGCGGAAAGCTGTTGTAGTAGTAGGCGTGCAAGCTGCTGCGCCTCGGCACGGTTGTCATATGGCAGGTTGAGCCAAATTTACAGCATTAGCCATGAGTCAATTATCCTCTAAGCTCGACCTGTGAGTTGTTATCGTGCTACGTGAGGAAACGCTATCGAACTGAGTCATGTCAGGACAGGGACATCATAATATTTACCTGTACTTAGATTCAACACATTGCTGCTAATGTTCTTGATTGCTCAGGTTCAAGAAACTTATTTTAAGTAATGGCAGCAATTGAGAAAGTTTGACTGATTTCCACAATATTGTGCAATTACGGTTTTTTTTATGAAAGAAAGAAGCAAAATTAACGTCTGCTTAGACACAGCTTGAATATTTGAAATATATACAACATAAAAATTGCATTTGATAGCACTTTACACTGTGCCTTACCATCATCAAGTAATTCCATAAAATATAACCCACACGCTACATATTTGGGGTAAACTCAAGACCCCAAATAATCTGTTGTAGAAAGTAGTAAATCATTTATCCTTACGCCATTCATGTCGAAAGTTCTGAACATCGATTGGATGTACGCGTTGGAACTCTCTGACAAATTTTTCAATCCGAAGAACTGCTTGAATTCATAATAAGTGAGAAGTCCCGACGGACATTCCGTCATAAATTTTCTGTACCACTGATGACTTTCGATTTCATAGAGCTCCTCCAACGAACTTTCGGTATTCCCCATATTTTGTTATTCTCCTTTGACACGAATGTGGTGGGGAAAAAAACTCAAAATCTCCCACAAAAAGGACTACATAAACATCCGACGTTTGAACACATTAACTCCTGACGGTGTGACCGAACTGTCGAGAGCTGCTGAGGTCCTGATGAGAGGGAATCCTTGCATCGACCAATAAGAACTGCAAACGCTAATCGCACTAATGCAAGACTAATGCAAAGATAAACGTCACAGCACTCCTGGCATGTCTTAAAGCAGCAATCCGTCTACATAAACACAAGGAACACAGCCAAGAGCAACTACAATTCATTATTTTACACCTTTTAGCATGGCCAGTAGAAATTATTAAAGATCTATTAGATAACTTTGTGTCAAAATAGATTGAGTAAGAATTGTGAACTTAATCAATCATTCACACAATTGGTCAGGCCATAGAAAAAGACACACATAAGATAGATCAACTTGGTGACTTTATTTTGGGGCAGATTTTTTATGTGCTGATGTAGGTAAGATGTTATTTCTCCACATGACCGGGTTGCTGGCAGGAATACCAATGAGCTTGTGCCTATGGTCAGTGTCCCTGGAGAAGCGGTAGCCACAGGTGGCCTTCATTGCGGTGTAGAAGGGGATGAGGGAGTTGGCGCGGATGTTGGTCAGCGTTGACTGTGGCTCCCTGACATGAGAGGTGGCAGCTTTTTGTGGCTCCTGGTTGAGGTCGGAGGGGGGCAGTTGAGCCTGCTTTCGCTGCCTGTTGCACCAGGAAAAGAGCAGCAGGTCCAGCTGCTTGTCCACCACTTTGTTTTTACTGGCATTGACGGGTATGATGGTCTTCAGTGGGTTCACTGGTGTCTGGGGGGAATAAAAAACTATTGTTGTCTGAGTGTAGACTGAGCAATGGAGGGGCTTTGTAAACAGGCATCAATCGCAGACCTGATGACATTCAGTAATGGATTGGTCAGTATTTTGTATTCTTTCAAAACAACTCCATGAGTGTATTGGACTCTGTTTTTTAAGTGCAGCTTGGCACTCACTGGTGGCTTCCCTTGGTTATTAAAAAAAGAAAAGAAAAGTGAGGTTTTAATGTTTTCGATAGTAATTGCTGTTACAACCTATGCCTTATTTGCTTTACAACTTATTTGTATCTGAAATGTGAATTCGGAATCCATTTTCCTTAGCTGACCATGTTCATTTTTAAAGCATTCTGAAAAGGCATGTTGAAATCATGTCTACCTCTTTAGGTCATCATAGCTTCAAAAACATAAAGAAAGATTTTTGGCAGAGAACAATTAGCAATACCAAAATCAGTTCTAAATGGCTTTGTGGAAAGGTTAATGCAATGTATCTAAATTGCATTCCAGATTATAGTACTACCAACCAAACAGCTGTATTGTTGTTATTCAATGGTAAACAGGGGCTCACCCCTCTTTATGCCTAATAAACTGAACCTCCCCACCTGCCTGTACATCCACTCTCTGAGAGAGTAATCTCTGATTACTTAGGTTTCTGCTTAAAGAACTTCAAAACAGGCATACTTTACCTGAGACCTCTCACAAGCTTCTCTACCCAGCGTCATCTCCATGGCAACAGCTAGAATGGTGGACAAGTGCAAAAGAAAACCCGGCAGAAAGCTGTGTGTGATACCCCAACCGTTGGCCACCCCTCAAAAACCTGACACACTCTCTTTCTCTAAGCCCCTGTCTGAAACATTTTACACAATGTTGTTTATAAACATGGTTGGGTTTATGACATCACAATGGGAAATTACATTGACACTTCAAGTGTACAGTAATAGAATGCTGAATTACAATCAAGTTTCCATAAACATTAATAAACACATATCTCATTATTTCAATTAATTTAGCATGTTTGAAAGTATGCTTGAGTGTGAAATTTATCTGGAGTTGTCAAGCTTTTGAAACTTTGGATCAATGTCTGACTAGTATTTGTAAGGACAGATCATAAACATGCACAACACATAAATAAACCTGTACAAATATAATAGACACATGTTTTTTCCCCTCTCGCCTGTTTAACAGAACTATTAAGATATTAGTCTGTTGCCCTTAGGTTAAAAGATAATAAGAAAGTAGGCTTCACATATTGTGGCATTGAGAAAGTGAGTGGTTGTCACTACAAATCAAAAGATATTTTTATTGGAGGACCAAACTAAAGGCACCTTTTTTTAATTTTATGGCAAACACTCCCATATGACAAATCTTAACCATGTTATAGGTATCACAAAGACTACCTCATTTATTATATTCTTCTGTAATTCTCTTCTTTGTGTAGGTCCAAATTGAGCAAAATCAGTGTTTGTCTATGGAGTAATTGCAAACATATAATATGAATCTCCCCTCAGTCTTCTGAGAGACAGCTGATAAGGGGAATAAATATGTCAGATCATTCAATAGCAAGTACCATTGTCAGATAAATCAGTATCACTATATAAACATACTGAGAATATGTCAAAATCACCCAAACCAATTCAGTGTGAGATGCATTTTCAATGCCAAGTTCAGGGTTCAAATCAAATGTATTTGTACGGTGCATTTAATACCAGGAGGTAACACAATGCGCCTCAGAGAAGGAAAATGGGGGGTTACAAACACTTGTAAAGAGACACAGATTTTTTAGATATAAACAGACATAAAGGAATATAGGAACAGGAGGAATTTATGATTCAAAGCATTCATGAAAAATAGCAACATATACAATTTCAAGGCTAAACCGCAAGATTTAGCAAGGGCAATGAAGAGTTCATCTGCACAACAATGAGGAAGCTTGATGCTTGGCTGGCTTCTTAAGAGCGGTTTCACCGAGAGCATCCTTGAAAAATCTCTGGCAGCCCTGTCATGCAAAAGAGCTGAGGATCGGCTTGCATGTCATTCCAAGATCAGCCCAAGAGATCTGTTGCAGTGAATGCTTCCCGAGGTTCACCTGCTGGCACATTCTACACATTATTCACTTGTGTGGTTGACATGGTGACCAGCTACAGTACAGCGGAACAGGACTTACCAGTCTGCATTCCGTCTCCAGGACGACTGCTGGAAGGAACCAGATTGGTGGAAGTGTTTTTATCTGGGGAAGTATTGACCAATGTTGCTCTGAGTCACTTCATAAGCGTGAGAAAGACTTGAGGACAGAAGAGACACCAGAAAGGAAGACTTATCAGTACATTCCATAGCTGTCTATGCAAATCATCAAACCTTACCTGAGTATCAGAAACGTTTGTTTTGAATCATTGCAAACAGAACGTGAAGAAACCAAATCAACAGTCATTTGCCTCATGTTGTACACTGTTTGCCCAATGCAAATGTCGCTGCTGCTTGAGATAGGGGACTACATTTAAGTTTAATTGATTTTGTCTGGGGAGCAGGTGTGCTTCCTTAACCTGTGTTACAAATATTCAAATGTAGTACTTTAAAAAAAAAAAAAACGTGTTACATTACAATTTTATTTTAATACTTAATTAATAACTGATTTACTTGTTTAGTATATTCTAACTGTTTGTTTTTTATTTGCCATACTTTTGATAGCTGTAGCTGCAGTAATATAATATTATGGATGTATGTAAGGAAGTAGACGGAAGATAGAAATCAGTGTACTATATAAACATACTGAGAATATGTAAAAATCACCCTAACCAATTCAGTGTGAGATGCATTTTCAATACCAAGTTCATGGTTGATGACTCATATGAGTTCCCTGTTTCTTTTTTATTACAATGTGAATTCTGGTGTCGTTGTGTGTATTCATAGCATACATTAAGAAATTGTTCTTCAGAATAAAAGTCACCTTTCTCTTTAATTATGGACAACAACCCATTTCTTATGGTCCGGCATTTAACATAAAAAAATGTCAACATACTTTTTGTTAAGTAACTGCAGTAACTGTATAAAACAGTCGTTATTGGTAAAGTATACGTTATACGTTATTGGCAAAGGACACCTCTTGTTTGATCATTTCTGTTGTGGTCTGTCATGAAAACAAAAAGGGTGAGAAAGTCAGACTTCTTGGTTAACATGCAGAGTGTCTCTCTCTCTCTCGTGACATCTCTTAAGTAGCTAACCTTTGACCTTCTAGGAGCATCTCCACCTGGAACATCACAGGGACTTCATGGATCACACCAGAGATTTCCCTCAGCACAGCCAGTAAATGAGCAGGTTTTCCCTGTGACCCAAATCCTGTCAGTGCACCTACATGACGCAAATCTGCACGTAGAGGAATCCTGATCTTCTTATCAGAACCCCCCTCCAACTCATGTCTTTCAGTTGGCCTAGTGACCCAACCTACACCTTGTGGAGTTCATAAACATATTTTAAAATGTTTTAAAACAAAAAATTTGAAATTAATATTTTAAAGCAACACAATTTAAGTTATGTTTTAAACGAGGTATAATGAAATATGCTTTAAATTGTAACAGCAAACCACTGCAAGTGTATTGTTATACACACACAAACGCACACACGCACACACGCACACGCACACGCACACACACACGCACACGCACACGCACACGCACACGCATTCTAAATGTCCCTTCAATCATTTTTTTTTTAATGCTCTTATCAACATGGAAAAGTGGATTGGCTTGCTTTATGCAATGTTATATTTTATTGAAAAACAACATGGCCAAACATGGCGGTACAAAATAAAATTATAAAATGCACATCTCAGATAAACAAGGACTCAGCCTATAGTGCAGTTAAACCATGGCTTAATATTTTCTTTTTTTCAAGTTTGCTGTGAACATAGAAGTCAGGCCTCTTATTTCAAAAACAATAAACCGTAACAGTTAGGTTACCAATAAAAGGTAAGCCTACTACTTCTGTGCCTTCAACCAGCTGCCTGTTGACATTTTCAACAGTGAAGCTTGCTTTTTCTGCACAACACAACTTTTAAAGGTAAACTTTATAAAATAGGGGATGTGGATTGGTCCCCAGAAAGGACTGTATAGCTGGTTACTGAATGAATAGGTTACAATCGCCACAGGTCTGTCCGGTCAGAACAAGAATGGATGATGCCAAAGTCCAATGATGATGAAGGTTTATTGCACACACACATCAAGTGAAGAGATGATGAAGTGAACAGTGAACTGAATGAGACAATGAATATAAATATCGTTGTAAGCGACTTATATCCAATGAAGTTGATCCGTGGTTTCTATGAATGACATGAATCACAAGACGTACAGATATTAACAATTATATATACAACAAGAATAAATATAGTATACACAATGGATGTTACTATAATATGATTATATGCGGATATGTTCCTTTCACACCGTGCCGCGTAACGGTGAACATTCCATATCTCCGTAACAACAGTAACTGATTGAACTGATAGTACCAAGAGTGAAGTACAACTTATACAGTTGACATGATAACTACACTAAATGACTTACATATATGATATGCACTGATATTAACAGACTCACTAATAAACACACATGACAATAGAACACTCACAATCTTAATGACGCACGGCACATGAATGATAGTGAATGTCTCTGATTGATTCCTCCAAACTCCGTAGTGCTCCTCTCTCCAGCTCTGCTCCCACAAAATGGCCAGAGAGGGGGTCGGGCTTATATAGGGGCGAGAGGGGCTGAGACGCATGTCCAGGCATGCCTCAGGGGGAGACTTGAAACGGTCCACAGAGCTATGTGGGTTTCCTTGAAACTGTCTCTGGGGTGGCCAATAGACAGTGGCATTCCACTGTTTACGACCCCCACAGAACCTAGGGATCAGCTGATAGGCTGACCTCTGCCTGGACCCCAGGCCCTGTGAGTGGCCCAAAACAGCAGGGTGCCTAAGCTGATGGCTCTGGGGGAGAAGCCTTTTTTACACTTTCTATTCAGAAGCTTTTTATCATCCATTTCGCCGTATCACGCTCCAATTTTTAAAAAATTTACAACGCGTTAATCGCGCGATAAAAAAATTAACGGCGCTAAAATGGGCTTGCGTTAACGCCGTTAATAACACGTTAAACTGACAGCACTAATATATATATACAGCCGCGGAAAAAAATAAGAGACCACTTCAAAATTATCAGTTTATCTGGTTTTACTATTTATTGGTATGTGTTAAAGTAAAATGTACATTTTTGTTTTATTCTATAACCTACTGGCAACATTCCTACCAAATTTCAAATAAAAATATTGTCATTTAGATAATTTATTTGCAGAAAAATGACAATTGGTCAAAATAGCAAAAAAGATGCAGTGTCTTCAGATCTCGAATAATGCAAAGAAAACAAGCTCATATTCATTTTTAAACTACACAATACTAATGCTTTAACTTAGGAAGAGTTCAGAAATCAATATTTGGTGGAATAACCTTGATTTAAAATCACAACTTTCATGTGTCTTGTCATGCTCTCCACCAGTCTTTCACATTGCTGTTGAGTGACTTTATGCTACTCCTGGCGCAAGAATTCAAGCAGCTCGGCTTCTTTTCATGGCTTGTGACCATCCATCTTCCTCTTGATCACATTTCAGAGGTTTTTTATGGGATTCAGGTCTCGAAATTGGGCTGGCCATGACAGGGTCCTGATCTGGTGGTACTCCATCCACACGTTTACTGGCCTGGCTGTGTGGCATGGAGCATTGCCCTGCTGGAAAAAACACTTCTCAGAGTTGGGGAACATTGTCAGAGCAAAAGGAAGCAAGTTTTTCTTCCGGGACAACGTTGTACTTTGCCTGGCTGAGGTTTGTAAAAGACCATAAGGATTGAAGCAAAGCGGACTGGAGGTCCCTAAGTTCGTCTTCTCTGATGAGTCCAATTTTCAGCTTTGCCCAACACATGGTCGTCTGATGGTTAGACTGAGACCTGGAGAGGCCTACAAGCCACAGAGTCTTGCACCTACTGTGAAATTGGACTCATCAGAGAAGACGAACTTAGGGACCTCCAGTCAGCTTTGGTTCAATCATTATGGTCTTTTACAAACCTCAGCCAGGCAAAGTACAACGTTGTCCCGGAAGAAAAACTTGCTTCCTTTTGCTCTGACAATGTTCCCCAACTCTGAGAAGTGTTTTTTCCAGCAGGGCAATGCTCCATGCCACACAGCCAGGCCAGTAAAGGTGTGGATGGAGTACCACCAGATCAGGACCCTGTCATTGCCAGCCCAATTTTGAGACCTGAATCCCATAAAAAAAACTCTGAAATGTGATCAAGAGGAAGATGGATGGTCACAAGCCATGAAAAGAAGCCGAGCTGCTTGAATTCTTGCGCCAGGAGTAGCATAAAGTCACCCGACGGCAATGTGAAAGACTGGTGGAGAGCATGCCAAGACACATGAAAGTTGTGATTTTAAATCAAGGTTATTCCACCAAATATTGATTTCTGAACTCTTCCTAAGTTAAAGCATTAGTATTGTGTAGTTTAAAAATGAATATGAGCTTGTTTTCTTTGCATTATTCGAGATCTGAAGACACTGCATCTTTTTTGCTATTTTGACCAATTGTCATTTTTCTGCAAATAAATGATCTAAATGACAATATTTTTATTTGAAATTTGGTAGGAATGTTGCCAGTAGGTTATAGAATAAAACAAAAATGTACATTTTACTTTAACACATACCAATAAATAGTAAAACCAGAGAAACTGATAATTTTGAAGTGGTCTCTTAATTTTTTCCGCGGCTGTATACATATATATATATATATATATATATGTGTGTGTGTATGTGTGTGTGTGTGTGTGTGCGTGTGCGTGTGCGTGTGCGTGTGCGTGTGCGTGTGCGCTTGCGCGTGTACTTTGCTTCTGCGTGTGTGTGTGTGCGTTTGTGCGTTTGTGTGTGTATAACAATACACTTACAGTGGTTTGCTGTTACAATTTAAAGCATATTTCATTATACCTCGTTTAAAACAGAAGTTAAATTGTGTTGCTTTAAAATATTAATTTCAAAATTTTTGTTAATGAACATAAAATATGTTTATGAACTCCACAAGGTGTGGGTTGGGTCACTAGGCCAACTTTATGTTATCCAAAACCTCAACCTACCTAACGTAGTGTATACATATACACACTGCCAATATACATTATTTACTGCTGTTAATAAGGTTAAGACCAAGAGTTAACCCTACTATATTTCAAACTTCAATGTACTTATCTTATTATACAACAGTGTACTGCATTATTATGCCGGGTATTAAGGAATGAGGCACATATTTAAACTTACTTTATTACGTTTGACAAGCTAGGTTACTGTCTCCTAGACCAGATCAAAAGCCTTAACATTAAAGTTATTGAGCAGGTATAGTGACAATAGGCTATGTCAATGGGAAAGTTGAAATGTGAGAAGCCTATGTTTTGAGATATGTGTTTGCTAGTGAGAACTTATTTAGGTTAAGGATTCTGAGTGCAAAGTTGAATCTGTAGTTATAGGTGGATGTTTTTTCTTATGTTTATTCAAGTGGTACATAACATAAATAGCTACAGTCAAATGACTTAAAGGCTCATTGAGTCATATCCTTTACTAAAGAACAACACATATTAAGTGCTGAGTCAGAAGATATTTCTTTCAGACTATTACAAGGAGACTGCCACTCTTCTTAGTCGAACAGTGTAATGTTTTGAAAGTCATCCCGTCGAGTTTCACGGCGATATTGATATGTTGCCTCCATGGATACAGAACTGAGTAATTGCTAAGAAAGGTGTGTTCCAAGTTGGAGAAACTGGAATGTTTCTTGCCTTCTGAAGGCGTTGAGTTTGTTTGCCTCACCTGTCGACTCACAAAGGAGGGAGGCTATAACAGGGGGAGGAGGCGGAGGCGGGAGGCCATTTTATTCCACGAAATTGAACATATTTCACACAAGAGGAGAAGGATTTGACCATGTTTATAAGTGTGCGCATATTGTAACATGGGCGCTGTAATGATACACTGATGCCCTAATGATTCGTCTGAAGCAGGCTAATACACCACAAAAAAAATGAAGAAAGGATTTTTGAGTAGAAAGAGTCCATCCCTCTTCGACTCCAACGTCGGCCAAATGAAGGACGGAGGAATGGGTAAGTGCCGCTGTCCTTGTCATTGATTCTTTCCCCACTTTATATTGCTTAAGTTTTCCACCTGAAGCCTACGTAATACAAAATATACAGGACTGTCGTTGTGTCAATGAGCTCGACCTTCGCTCCTGAGAAAGTGACAGGTTTAAGAATTCAGCGCTCCAAGTGGGGGGATCCAGTTAGGACACAGTGGGTCCGACAACTTGTCTCAAACATCACAGATGGCGAGACAGGAAATTAGTAGGCTATTGTACAACTTTTACTGTCTAAACCATTTTAGCATTTTAATTGTAGATACCGTGGCGACGTAGACGAAATATTAAAAGAAACTCCGGATCAATATAGGTCAAAAGCTTAAAGGTCGGCTACTATCTACCACAGGACTTCATATAACAGATATGGTATAGTTTGGGTACGATATAATTATTTTAAAATGTGTTTACGAACGGTGTGAATTTACTTGTGCATCTTTTTTTAGAACCAGTGTCAGTCGGCGTTGCTTTGTTATACAGGGTCAGTCTAATACACTGACAAACTATCAAAATCGTTGTAGAAACATGGGGTAGCCTATATATAGTATAGTATATCTGTATTCCAATGCAAATTTTTTAAATCCTCTTCGCCACTTGACAAAATATTTGCATTAGCATGCAAATATGACCCAGACATTTACAGCTGGGAATGATGAGTGATGTTCCTTAATTGGAACAAAATGAATCTGTTGTTCTAAACCACTTCGTCCTCAAAAATAACCAAAAGGGCATTTAACACAATTTAATACTTTTTTGTCTTTATTAGGCCTATAAACTATATCAGGGAAGTTGTACCGCCACTACCAAATATGCACACACAAAAAAAAATCTGGGTTGGTCATCTAACAAAGACAGCTATCAAAGAATCTGCAGAGAAACTATTTATTGTGTTGACATATGTGTGAAATATGTTCTGTACTCGCTGGTTTGCTCAACCACATTGTGTAGAGGACAGACCTGGTTCCAAATCACTAGAGTTCCAACAACCAACAGAAATAAAACAAAATTGAAATGTAACAGCAAAAAGAGATGCTATATAATTATAGTATAAACTCCTCAGTCTAAAAGACAATTACATGTACCAATGTTCAGAAACTTTAAAAGACAGAAACTATGTAATAAACTATTAAAAAAACAAAGACAAAGAAAGAAATCAGTACATCGGAACTTGTCAAGACACATAATATTAACCACAAAGTCTGTCCATGTTTATGTGGTGCATCTGAAGATCAAAGAGGTCCAAGGACAGCAGTAGGGCAGTGTTTTTCATGTTGCAGTTGTGGCTGCTGATTGGCGAAGGACTGACTGAATAGCTCTGCTCAAGGGCAGATAGAAAGGGCAGCGGTGTTGACAGTCTTTCTTTTCATGGCTTTTTATTCTACATCAAAATGTAGGCTTTCAGCCGTTTTTATTTCATCCTTAACCAAGTCATGCTTTTCAAATCTATGTATTTATTACGGAATGAGTTTCCAAGTGATTATAGAGCATATAATCAGTATGTTATCAATGAATAAGGCCAGACTAGTCTTTGTGATGATGTCTTTTGACACCCCGACTGTATGAAAGTGCATTACAAAAGAAAAAGTTCAAGTTACTGTTACTGAATAAGCTGTGATGATTGTTTACAAATGAGTTTGAAGATTACATGCATCAACATTGCGTTCTGTTTGGTTGAGGGCACTAAATGAAATGTTAATGACATACACAATATGTTCTCCCTCTTTCAGAACATTTGGATTTGGTCTTGGACTCTTCAGCAATTCCAGAATCAGGCACAGCTAAGGTGCGATCTAGACCCACAGTAAATTACTTGAACGCACACACGGTATGTATCAAACTTAACTTTATTAACTTGCTGTTTTTAATTATATGTCAGTCCACACACAGCAAAATGCCATGCTTTATGTTTGTATTGTCTTACTTGTGAGTGATACTAGTGAATGTTTAAAACAACTGGTTGATTGTTTTAAGACAAGGTAGGTTGCAATGCAAAATGCAGCATTGCTTCAAGGCTTCACCCTCCACTTGCGTTCGGTTCCATCTTTGAAGACGAATTTGAATTTTCCCTTCAATGTGCCCTTTGTTGTCTGTGGCCACCCTCTCTCTTGCCCAATGAAGGGCGTTTCCGTGATCAATGATCTTTGTGTGGTGATCTCGGGTGCGTTCCAGCACCTGTTTCAGTGCTTGGTTTTCACTAATTATTGGTGAGGAACCTTTAGTCTTATAGACAGAGCTCCTTTTTGTATACTGTTCAGTATGACAAGTGGTATTGTGGCACTGTGATAGGTGAATGGGGTGGTAATAGAAAGCCTGTTACTATGAGGTATGGAGACTTCGTTACTGCATAACAAGGCAGCGTGTTAGGTGATTAGATGCTCGAAGAACAAAGGGCAAGAATGAAAGCTGTATTCCCATTCAGACTTCTATGTACAAGTGCTGTGTGTACATTTAGTCCCCTTGTTTCTCTGTAAAACACTAAGGTAGCGTCTGTCTCCTTTTCACTTCTCTTCACTTTCCCTTTCTGTTGCAACGCTCCTTCTGCATACCTGACATATGACACACCTAGCATAGAAGGGTAGGACCCCTCAGATTTTTACTGTGTGTATGACGGAAGCTGACGGAGAGAAATATGTCTTAGTCTAGGCTGATGAGGAAAAGACTGACAGTGATGGACAGCAAAGGCTCATAAGGTCTGCAGGTTACTTTAGTCATGTGCATTTGCCTTAGGGTTTAACTCCAGTACCTCGGCAGTCCATCACTGTTTAAATGTCAGCAGCACTGGAGGTTAAATCAGAGTCATTACATCTGTTATTACATAAGTGGCACACAAGAACAGGTTGGCATTCAGAACCTTTGATTTCTTGGTTTCACTTCACCTGAAATTACCTGGAACTTCACAGCACAAGGTCACATTATAATGGGGTTGTGTACACAAAAAAAACAGGTCAATTAAACAGGAACAGCTTTTTTTCAGGCAGGTGTGTATACGATCACATGGATAGCACTGTTGCTTCTTCACACAAACCTGTTCATGCATAAAAATCACCAGACTGACTGGCTTTCGAAGCCTGAGGTGTGTCCACATCATTTGATGAGAGGTATGACAAGGTGAAGATCAGGTGCACTGAAATTTGAAGGGTGCAGCTGGCTAATGGCTTCCAATGGGAAAGCAAAGAAAACTTCATTTTGGATAACATTTGGAATGTAACATTTACTATGTGGCTGAGCAGAGGTGAGAATGGGGAACCATTCTGCTATGTAGGAAAAAAAACAGAAGGCCCAAAACTCCAAAACTGAATTAATTACATACCGGCAAGCCAAATGGGTTTAAGAACTTCTTAATCTCAGATTCCCGTCTTAATGCACTATTGGCAATGGTGATATCGCTATGACAACATGGCTCCATAGCCTGCTAGCCTCACTAGGCCTTGGCCTACCCCATTTGATTCAAAAATAGCAAGACAATGAGGTACGCTTAATTGTCATCAAAACAAACACTGATGGGTGTGGACCAGCATCCTGCTTTTTTTCAGTAGAGATTTGTTATGTTAGTCAGGTGTTGGTTAGGCGTGGTTCTGTTACACGGTCTGTGATGTGTTAATCATCATGATTTCATGACGATGATGTAAGACTAGCCATTATGGTTCATGTGGATAGCCATTTGATAAATATGTAAAATATGTGTGAAAAACATTACACTAGTGTGTGGGAGCATCATTTCCCTTCCGATGCCTGCAAGAGTGTAGAACTGAACAGGAAACAGGTTTGTCCACTGCATGTTCACAAAACGTCTTACGGTCTTACCAAGAACTATTCAGCACCACCTTAATGGCAAAACAATAACCAGGAGTGGCATCATTTTAAATGCTTTCTCTCTCTCTTTCTGCCCGTCTACGTTTTCTACCAGTATTTAACATGGTGTAGGTGTCCTACAGACAAAAATGTAAACAATCTACTGATGACTTTGTACTGCTTCACCCCACAGTTCTCAGACGCCGCGCAAGGCTTTGCTGTTCCAACTCCAAAAGTGCCTCTCCTTTCTTTCCAGAACGGGCCAAAGACAAATGGAACAGGTCAGCTCACACCTCCTCAAAGCAAATCAATAAAATATAAACCCAACAGTATCTATCCCTACTTTCAGCCCCACTGAATCAATTGCCTGCCAAAGAAAGAGGTCTGACAGATCATTTTTGCTAGAGGAAAAAGAAAAGAAATGCACAGACGTAAGAATATAGGTCAAGCGAATGTTTGTTTTAAGAGTTAACCAAATAAAGCTCAAGGGTGAATTTGGATGATGAAACATTTGCTACCTCTAGTGTACAATACTGGCTGGGTAATTCTATACTATGATTATTGGTTAAACTGTGTAAGTGTAAACATTGTCTCTATGGCTACACTCTTAAAGACTTTGTTTCACGTATGGTTTCAAATGCAGCATATATTGAAACCATACAACAGAGAAAATTGTCAACCATAGTTTCTAAAGGACATAGCAATTTGTGTTATCTTTGATAGTGGTGCACCTCTGTGTGATCTGTGTGTCTCTGTGAGATCACATTCATTGATTGACTGATGTCTACCCTCCCATTATTGGCCACAATGGAAAGTTTGTAATTGAGAGAATATTTGGAATGTCATGTCCATTGCAAGTTTAGTAAAAATTGATTGTAATGGGTTGCCTATAAGCACCTTTCTATATCCGTTTGGGAGCTCACAGCTCAGTAACCATAATAACATGAAGCTAATTCTCAAGTAAAAACCTGGCCTCACATACCGTAACTCTTCAATGAAAAAAACTAAGGGGATCATACACTGTGTGTACAGGGCGCTTGTCTAGTCTTGTTTCTATTGTGTTGACAGGGATATGTTTTTCACTTCCTTGATATGTTGCTTGCACCCTTTAAATGGTAACCTTGTGTGTTTATTTTATTGATACTTTACCAGGTATATATTTTGGCTTTTTCTCTCCCTTTACAGGAAGCACCCAGCAGCTTCACAATGGTGGATTGATGGTTGTTCCTGACGATGAAGGTGAAATACTTATCCCTCCACCGCCGTCAGTGGCACCTCCACCACCTCCACCCCAATTTATCCCACCTTCACCAAAGTTTGTCTCTGCCCCACTTGTATTCGGAGACTTTGAGGTCCCACCAGAACTGGCTTCACTCCAACCTCCACCCATGCCTGCTCCCAAACCTCCAGCAGTTGCCCAATCGCAGGACATTGACCTTACTTCTCTGAAGCCCCCACCAATGCCCCCTCCAAAGCCCCCCTCTGACACATCCAGTACTAACAGCGTCAAAGCTTTCTTGGCCATCTCCACACCTCTGAATCATCCTCCAGTAGTTCCTGACTGCCCAAAATTCACTCCACCTCCACCACCAGTGGTAAAACAACAGCCTCCCGGGCCCCAAAAGGCACCACCACCGCCAAAGCCTGTCCGGATGTCCTCCATTGCAAACATTGATATTGCTACTGCTGTGCCTTCAAGCTTCAATCCCCAGAACACAGCCAAGGTCTACAGCATACCCAAGACCACTCTTCTGAGTGGAGGCATTGACAGAGATGTGAGACCCAAGTCAATCCTCCTTCTGGAGGATTCGTCAGGTGACTCCTTCCGGGTCCATGTCAATGGCTCCACCACGGCCAGCCAAGCTCAGACACCTCTGCCTCCAGCTAAGCCAGCTCGCAGGGGAAGCTCCAACACTCTGGATAAGGATCTGAAGGACCTCAAAGAGAATTTGACCGCCACCTTACCAGGCCAACCTAACGCTGTGTCTTCCAGCGGACCAAAAACTCATACACCTCCAAATCCCATTTCAACCCCTCCAAAACTGGCAGCGACACCTCCTAAAGTTTCCCCAAAATTACAAAAAGTGCCAGCTGCCCCTGCCCCACAAGAAACAAGCCAGACGAAGGTACTGGGGGGTTCTCAAGGAATAACCCACCAGTACAGCCCTTTACTCACCCGCAAATTACACAACCTCAAAGCAAACGAGAGTTCAGGGACAAGGGAAGGTGTTGCTTCCCCCTTGGCCCTACTGATGGCTGCTAAGGAACGAGATCGGCAACGCTCCTCTTTGTCCCGTGAGAATAGCACCAAGAGCAGCCGATCTGTTGAGCTTCCTGCCAGGACAACTATTCAGCCCAGTGAATTGAAACCCAACTCTTTCACAGTAATCCCCAAGACCTCCTCATCCTCGTCACTAACTTCACAAGAAAGACTACCTTTGGAGAAACCTGATCTCTCTGTTCAGCCAGCAGTTGCTGTAAAGCCTCAAGCTCCAGCCCAGGTCACCCCATCACAGGAGAGAACCCCGGTTGCTAAGCAAGAACCAAAGCTCCCTGTACCCTCCACAGCACCATCCTCTTCCCCTAGCATTGTTAAAAAGAAAGTTCTAGAAAATCAGGATTACAACCCAGGTCCAGCATTATCCTGTGCTCGTGATCAGGAAAATGGAGAGGACTTGAGCATTCCCTTTATTCCTCCCCCTCCAGAGTTTGCCAACTCATATCCCGAGGATGGGGAGGGTCCCCCTAGCACACCTCCTCCCGATCCTCCCTCAAAGGCAGCAATACCACCACCACCTCCACCACCTGCAAAGGGCCCACCTGTCAGTCCTTTGCCCATCGCAAAGGGACCTTGCAATGCCCAAAAACCAAAGCCGCCAACCGCACCCCAGCTTCCACCATCGCCAGGTGAACTGAAAGCCAAAATAGCTCAGCAGACCAAGTCAAAGCTTCCCCAAAATCTTCCCTCAACGCCTACATCTGCCAACCAGGCTACTCTTCTCAGTATCCTGCAGAAGAAAATGCTGGAAATGGATCCAAAATTGTCAGTTCCAGTCAAGGAGACAGACAACAATACAGATGAATGGGGCACCACGCCATCTGATGAAGGGGTCATCCCAGTTCTACCTAAGACTTCTCCCAAAGCTAAGGGCGCCACACTTCCAGCACAGAGTCGAGGTCTGGATATGCGGGAGCTTGAGACCAGAGTGGCCCAGAAGAAGGCAGAAAATGTAGCTGCAGCATCAAAAACATCCACAAGGTAGGTCCCACATATAAATGCTCTGCTAATTTTATAACCTTTAAAAGAGACCCATGTTATAACTGAATCCTGTGGAATTCACAAGGGTCTTTGTAGCGTTTTTGTTTTGATATACAAGTCAAATAAATGTATGAAATTTGAAATACCAATGTATTGGTAATGTTACAAATAAAATCATTTCACTTGTCTTCCTGTATTATTGCAGTAACGGACCATCCAAGCAGCCTTACGGTATGACGTTCACAATACGACCTGGGACAAAACAACCAATTACTCCCATCAGTAAAACTGATTCATGAAGTCCATTTCACCACCAAGACTGCATCAGAAGTAATAAAACTCAGATACGAAACACGCCTGTGCCTTTATAATGCTGAGCGTGGGCAACCATTAGCACTATCCTCTCTTCATTTTGACATGGGGGAAAAAATAACTCAAGAATGTGCCTGATTTTTCAACCTTCAAATACTCTGCTGTTGAAATAAATAGCAGGACACATTTTTTTTCTCCTTTGTTATTTAAACTTCTGTGCTTTCAGCGTGAAAAACATTCCGACCCTCTGTCCAAGTGCTAAAGTCCTTGAAGTGTGTCAGACTTGCCTCCAGCAAAATGTCTGTTAACTTCAGCAATCGAATATTGCCTTCTTGTTTTAACCCATGGATGCAATGGCCAAATAAACTGGTGTTACTTTGACTGCTGACAAAATAGTTGTGAGCGGTCACAAAATGTTTCTACAAATGGTACAGATATAGAAATGTTATATATAGATGTGCAAATTATTAAGATGTGTCCTTTTCAGTGCTGAATACTATTAATCATTCCCATCCTGAAGAAGTTAGATATTTATAGTGAACCTGATAGGAATTAGCTTCCCATTCTCATTTAGTTTTAACATTGGTCACCCATTCCCTAATGGAGGGAGGCAAAAATGAATTGTTTTTTTTAACCAGTCATTTTTAGTTTGGCTGTCATCACATTATCCTACAATAATGCTGTATTATTTATGTATAACTGGATTTTGATAACAGAGCCTGTAAGAATGTAAATATGCACGTCTCCTGGCCTAAACACTGTATAGCCAGGTGCTTGGATGTGAGAGTTAAAGGCCTTGTTAGCCTGGATAATATATTATGGGGTACTCTAATGTCCCACTCAACATCATTTTATAAATATGAATTCAACAGTGCCTGTATATTTACAACATTAACTTCAAATTAAAAGGGGACCGCAAGAACACAATTGGCGTTTTCTATTCATATTTATTTCAATTGATAACCAACACTGAGAAACATTCTCAGAGACACAGAGAGAGTGTTCAACATACGGGTCAGAGTCACTTAGAGAAAAGGAGCTTTAACAACTGTGATCATGTTCAGCTATTTCAGCTTATGATGCATACTCCACTCACATCCATACTCTCAAGTTTAAAGACTGTAGAAGGGTACAAAAACATTGGATATGCATGAAACAAACAAAACCTGCAGAAAAGTAAAAAAAAAAACCTACATGAATAACAATGATGTTGTACAGAAACAGTGAGTACGCCTGGAGAGTTGTCATTAGTCAACAATGATTTATATAACTGGCATGACAACTATATAACAGACATCTCTCAAACATACTTGAATGAACTGTATTATACTTGTTGCAAAAAAAGAGAGAGAGAGCGCTCTAACACAGACACACAAAAGGGTGGTATTTAGCTCTGAATAACAATAACCGTCATTTAAGTTCTTGGTGAAAATCTGTGTGGCTCAGACTTTTAGAGATAACACATTTGTGAGTGGTGTGGTTGTCTCAGAAAAGTTGTTTACATAAAATCCCATGGTGTAGAGTCCAGGAGCCAGGTCATACCTGTCCACGGCTGCACATATACTCTAGTCCTAATAGGGAAAGGCTATTTTAACGAATGCTCAAAACAGAGTTGACTCAACCACACAATCCAATTAACTACTTGACCAACAATTCGCCTTATCCAGGTAGCCTTGTACATTAAGTCAAGACTGCTAATGTGTTCATGGGCCAAGTAGGTTGATTACCTTATTGCCACGCGTGGCCTATTTCCCAGCTCATCAGCACTTACTGATTTCAACTGAAAAAGGATGAGCAAGCACAATGCTTTCAGAAACTATAGGCTGCTTGATGTTTTCCTTTCACTTGTAACAAATGTGCAACTTGTAGTGTTGTAGTAATTATGCTAAGGATGACTATAAAGCCAAGTTAATACCTATTCAGGGACTATGCATAGACACAGGAAAATTGGAATAAACAATTGCTTATGGGCAAACATGTATTCAATCTAATGTCACCGGCCACACAGTTTTGTTGTTAATTTCTAAAGGGACTTATGACAATGAAATAATGACAAAGTCTAGTCACATTCAAGTGTCTTAAGTGTGACTGAAACTAGTGCGAAGTGGAGAATACCTCCCAACCGGGTCAGGCACACAAGTAAGGAAGCCGTGAAGTCAGCGGTAAACAAAAACAAACATCTTAAAGTCTTGGATATTCTTCAAGCAATTTCCCATCAGCATTTCTATCAAATTTTGTTTTCAACCAAGGGGTGGCCTTAGGAGGGAGGGTGTGGTGGTTGTTGGGGAAGTGCATTTAGTTAACCAGTTACCTTTTTTTTTTACTTTTTTTTTTTTTTTACAGCTAATACTCAGTGGACCCTGAACTAGTCACTGATTCTACTGAACGTCTCCTCTCCCCTTCCTGGCTGTCTTTAGGGTTGGGGGGTTGGTGGAGACTGGCTGATGCTGTGGTGGAGAACCTGGTGGTCCCAGCCCACTGTGGTGAGGGTGTCCAACCCGCCAGTGGCCCAACATAATCCGCGAACAAAGTCCTGGTGCTTCTTGTCTCTGAATCTAAAAATGAGAAGAGGCGGGAGGGGGGAATAAATCAATGAGGGTGAATGACACAGAGGGTGCAAAGAAGACCAGGTCAAATGTGTTCAACACTACGTGGCGATATTGAAAGCAACAATGCAACTGTGACAAACAAACTAAAAGCACATGACATCACTGAAACAAAAGAAAATGTTTTATAGATTGGAATGTAATCTCTATCTAAACTATTTACATTCTCACAAGAGGCCTGACTCAGGGTATTTATTCTAGACAAACAGGCATGAGCAGGTGGTGTGGTTTTAGAAGGGCTTTAAATATTGACTCACATTTCTCTGAGCTCTGCATTCACCACGGCAACCATGCAGTCATCACTTGTGGAGGCTAGCAGTGGGGCACTGTCGAATAAGAAGAGGGGACATTTAGAAAACCTAAAATACATTCTGAAAACAGCATCACCTTGGGTGAACCGACTAAACAACGCTGAGTCTAGGAGGTTGCAATGTACCTGTGGGCGGAGAAAGCCAAGCCGGTCACCCTGCGTTTGTGGGTGTTCAGCGTCTGGGTCTGCTCAGATGTGTGCAGATCCCTCACTGTGACTCTTCCTAGCTCATCACCTGAAAATCAACACATTAAAAAAAAAATCCATGGGTTATAACTCCATGGATGCACATTTTTCGGTGAAGAATGCCCTTGATTTTGGGCCCCTTAAACGTCAAATGGTATTCCCCGTCACCAAGTTGGCAGCGCTTCTTACCATATGCAATCGTGCTGCTTTGGAGTGGGTGCCATGCTGCTGTGGTAGGGGAACAGCTGGGAGACACTATGTCTGCAACAAAAATATTAATATGAATATGAGGTCAGGAAGAGACAGGTCCTTACACACTGGAGAGTTTTCTGATGTTGCATGGATGTAACGACTAGACAGAGGCTATGCCATATGCAGGTGAGCCATCGGATATCCAAGCCTTTTATAATCTAATGCAGAGTTTAGGGTTGAAAATCTGAAAAACAAACAATTATGTTAAATGTATGTGACCAGTTACTTGGTTATGGGAAAAGTTTACCTAGCCGAGATGCTGGTTTGGGTTTTCTGCGGTCCCATAGAAGCAGCCGACCGTCCTAGGAGAAAGACACAAAGTTCATTCAAAGACACAGACAATGCTCAAACTTTCAGCCACATCTGATTTAATCTCTCTCCAGTTTCCCTTTTTAAACTTCTCGAAACTTGATAGAAGTTTGTCTTAAAATGGGCCAAACTTGTCTATGGGCTCAAGCCTATAGTCTTTTAAGTAAATAAATTAAGCCAATATCCCATTGAATGACAGACACCACCACCTTGTGGCTAGATGTGTAGATATGACAGTTATCAGTTAGGGTTTGAAAGCAAAAGGCAACAAATATCCACTAAAGGGGGGCATACTCCCATCTTGCTCTGTGCAGTAGCAGCTGATGATCTAAAGAGATGCAGATATTACTCACCTGACCACAGGAGAGAAGGAGGGCTTCGTCTGTAGGGCTGCCGGCCACACAGCTGACAGGCATGGTGTGGGCTGCACACAGAGGTGACATTAGTGCTTAACATGAAGGTCAGCTCTTGTTTGTTACTGTCATATTACACACCACCATCATCATCATCATCATTACAGTGCATGAAATCCCCTGTATTGTTATTCCTAGGCTTCTTTTTTCTTCTTCTTTTCTTTACCAACTTCTGCGATTAATTCAGCTCGAACCGCTTAACGTAGAAACCTTCTTTCGAACTTTGTTGCGTAGGTCTTGTAAAGGACACCTGTTCTTAGAATTTTTAATTTCTCTAAACGTTATACTTCAGATATTAAAGAAAAACGAATACAATTTATCCCATTGACTTACATTGGGCCATTGTGACATCATAATAGGGTAATTAAAACTGGCCTGCACCTGGGCTTCAGTAGGTGCTTTTCCATCCCATGTCTTAATGCGCATTATCTCTATGCGAATATTTAATCCTGGTTGGAAACGCATGCGATGCGCATTAACTTCCCCAATGTGCATAGAAATTCGCTGCTAAAATTTTTTTTTTTTCAGTGCTTAAATACCTCATAAAATGATATAAAAGTCAGATCTTTAAATGATATTCAGTGTTATTTGACCAAACAGACCAAAATGGTTGCTTTTTCTGGGGAAAACTGCATTTAACATTAATTTAGTTAATGCGGTTAACGTAGATGGAAACAGTTTATTCGAGCGATTTGCGTCTTTTGTGTATTTGTTTATGTTCGGAGTTGGACTGTAGACTGCGTCCTGTTGCAGTGAGAGACAACCGTGCTGCTGTCTGCCCCGAATGTGATGTTCCTCTACTGCTTCTCAAACTGCCAGCTAATACACCACACCTCATGCAGCATATGCACTTGCTGTTATATACTATAATATATCTATGGTTGCTGTTTGTTGTTTCCCCTGAACATCATCATCATTACCTAGTTTATTGTAGGCTAACTGATTAACTTGATTTACGTGCAAACTACGTGGACATGTTATCTCCCAAGACGTACTTTTTTGTTGTTGTTGTAAATTATTGTTTTTTTGTTTTGTGATCATTGATTTTATTCTATCTAACACCTGCGGACCTGGTGTGCACGGTTGATTCGGTTGAACTTAATATATGTCTTTGCTTGTACTCGGATGGCACAGCATACTGCATATAAACATCTATGTACAGTGGTACGTTTCGCCCACAACACGGTATTCCGCGCATGTTGCAAGTTTGTAAAGCGCAATTACAATGCACTCGTCGGTGGGGACAGGCTTTGGGCAGCAAATACTTTCAGGCAACACAGCAGGGCCTATCCGTTGGCACAATTCTTGAAATCCTGACCTGGTCAGCCTGAAGTTTTTGACCCACAGCTGGTCAGTGAAGTGGGCCTTCACCAAATTAAAAAAAAAACCTAGACCGTGCTCGTTCCCAGACGTGCGGACGTCTGCGGGGTACGGAATTCGCTGCTATGTGAGTTTGTAAAAGATGTTAAAACCTTCTACGCCTAGCAACTATTAAGGCAAACAACTCAAATGGTACAGCATTAAAAGTCCCAACGGCAGAGAGGAGGGCATCCATTCTAGCGTGCACAAAACTCTTCCTCCAAATTAGACTAAAGACTCGGGTGAATGGAAACGCTCGCTGATGCTCATTTGTTTTATGCGAATCACCGTGAATGCGAACGAGCTAAATGGAAACGCACCTACTGACACCTGCACCGATTCTTAGACTCCTCTTCTCTCTGTCCCTCTCAATTTATGTTATGTATAACTAGGGATTTTATGGGACACTCTACTCTACTCTCTTTCTCTCCATCAGTCTCTCTCTATCCCTCGCAGTTTACTTTTTCCTCACAATCCACCTCTCTGCTTCACTCCATTTTCTCTCCTTCTTTCAATATTTTCACTCTCTCTTAATCTCAATATCCATATCCAATATCCTTTATAGTCCTCTATCCTTCCTTCCATTTCCATTACTTCCTCCATGCCATGTCTATATCTTCCACTTTATCCATCGATCATTCTAACATCTCAGCCTCCAGTCCATTCTCTTTCCTATTTACACTCATTCCCTCTCTCTGTAGAACCTCCATCCAATTGTTTTTTTTTAATATCCCTCTCCAACTCTCCTCTTTCTCACACTCCATTAACTCTATTTTCTCTCCTCTTTCCCTCTTTACTGTCTTTTTCCATAGCCACTTTTGTTCACTCTTCTTTCCTTTCTTCTTTTACTCTGGTTAGTCTGTCATTTCCTGTTTATTTATCTCTGGACAATCTGTGTGTCTTTACAAGTGTTTGTAATGGCCACCAACATCTCAACAAATGTTGTTTCACAGTGCTCTGTTCTGGTACCAACAAATATGAAGGGCCAATTGCCTGAGCTGCAAACACCAACAAGAGTATGCCATCTCACCAAAGTATGTGTTGATGACTGTCTCTTGGCTAAGGTCCCAAATTCTGACGCTTCATGAGTAAACACAAAAAAAAGACAGAAAGGCAAGTATGAATGTCAATGCCAACAAATACATAGAAAGTTTCTTTATAAACAAATGTACTAAGCAAACAGAGTATATATGCTCTCTATGACGCCAACAGCTCAACTGCTAGTAGAGTCTCAATTAACTTGGTGGAGAGACCCACCTGATTAAACAAAGAGTAGATGTAGCTCTTAGTAGTATTTAACTCTGCAGGAGTAGAGAAACTGCTTAACTCAAGCGGGGATTTCAAAAGGAGAAAACAACTTCCCTGAATGAGAAGCAGGAGCTGAATTGTACTTTGAAAGAGTTCCCTGTTTTATTCTTAATCCTCGTCTGTGGGTTCACCTATCACCAACCTGCAGTCCATGCCGCCGCTGATGGCATGAGCACCTCCTGCTGTAGTGCTGATGCTGGTGACCACGTGATCATGCTCCTGCTTGCTGAAACGGTTCACCAGCAGGCGCTCGTCCTCCGCCAGCTCCCACAATTCCACAGCACCTGTGGTGTCATGGTAACGATGCAATGGCCAGAGTATGGTAAACATTGACAGAGTAGAAGCACCAGTTTGTTTCAGTGTCAGGTTTGAAGATGCCATGTGACAGATATAAACTGTGACCTTTTCAATGAAGAAGAGCACAACATATTCAGAAGCTAAGTAAAATAAATAAGCTAAGTAAACAAAAATCGCAATTCTGAACTTTTAGACAGCACCTTGAGGTGCATCATGCGTGGCATTCAGAGACACCTCAAGTTAAGCTAAAGCCCACTTGCACAGATATGTTCATAATGTTAGCAATTAGCATTAGCAGTTAGTAATGAACTGGTTGTTACTGACAGCATTCAACCTGTATCCTCGTAAACTGTACCTGAATCCGAAGCAACCAGGATGCCTTTCTCTGACACCCACTGAGCCTGTGTGACCCCCGCATCAGTCTGAACCCCAGCCTTGCAGAAGCCCTCGTTGGGCGCCTGCTTTGGGTCGGTGTACACCCAGATGGAGCCCATCCAGGACCTGCCAGTTAGACTGGAAGCTGCTAAAAGCAGAGCTCCATCTACAACCAGAGGGGAAAAAAGACATGTGTAGCATGAGAGGTCTACTGGGGAGTTGTCTTGTATGTATTAGTTTGAATGTTTAACAGAGTAAATACGATGAGACTGTGCGTAGTAGCCTATAGTTGGGGTTTGCAATAGCTTACATGAAAGCAACTCAAGAAATCCTGCATCAAGGGTTTAGAAACACGAGATCATTGTATGCAATTAAACGGCTGGCATGGCGGGTCTACAAACACGAACTGGATAGCACTAATGGATGCTACAAGGTAGCGTACGCTCAGACCTGTGTCTATCAGACCATTACCGCCAAAGAGGCTGGTAACACCTCTTACACAAGTTTACGTTAATTAAATACATAACTTGATTTCCCCCTACATTACTTTTTACTGTCTATGGCAGACTGTGAGGCGTGTTCTTTTACAAGCAGTCTAAAAAATAACCCCAAACAAGTATCAATACCTGTGTTAACACAACTCTTAATAGAAAAAAAACGTCAGCAGAATAACACAGTACATTTTAGCTAGGGATAAACTTTAGACATTTCGTTATAGTGACAATGCCATAACTTACCAGCTCTGTAGTGAGCAGAAACTAAATGCTTTTCCATGCACGCGGGTGCGTTGGGGGGAATATTCCAGTTATCCTTAATCATGTCTTTATAGACTCCGAAACTCCAAAACTGAAATAAAAGCACAAACGCAAAGACTGATAAAATAATAAATGTGTCTATGTTTGTTAAAACCCAACAGCACGTTTCAATTCCTGGGTCTCAATGCCGCTAATGATTAATGAATGAATTTGCGACCTTCCGTCACCACGTGCAGAGCGCGTTTCCGCTTCCGGGACTTTTCGAACGTCTATTGAATATCTTAAAGGCACCCAGTGCAACTTTCGAGGCTTAAAAATAAACATTACATTTCTAGTCTTTTTTACACGTAGTAAGTTTCAATAACTCCATACCATTACATACCGACATTCAAGCAGCAAAGATGAGACGTCGTTGTGTGGTGAGAACTGATAGAAAATCGATAACAACAACAATCGCCGCCATTTTCTTTATATTTTGTAACCTACAATAAATAAAGCAGGCTTCCAGTCAATGGAAAAATGGCTTCTCCCCACCGGCGATTGTTGTTGTTTACGATTTTCTATCAGTTCTCACCACACAACGACGTCTCATCTTTGCTCCTTGAATGCCGATATGTAATGGTATGGAGTTATTGAAACTTACTACATGTAAAAAAGACTAGAAATGTAATGTTTATTTTTCATTGAATGTTTACATAAAGTTGCACTGGGTGCCTTTAATCCTATGGAAATAATCTTTTACATTTTGGATTTTCAGATGATCAACATTGTTACAAATTACAATTTACAATTGTATAATGAAATGTGACGTTTTGTTTGAATTACGGGCCCTGTTTTTTGTTAATTGTCCATGTTGTTCAGTAGATGGCGCTCCTCTCTTTAAAATTGTGATCCCTTAACCAATATTCATTGAGTTATTTCACAGAGTGAAAACTGAGCTGATCTTATTTTTTGTGTGTGTGTGTGTGGCCTATCCCACTGTAGCCTACACACATAGGCCTTTTCTAAACTTCCTTATATTGTATTTTTAAACAATTTAACTTGCAAAGCGAGTTGGGTGAATTTTTTATTTGCAACAAGACTGAGACCAATGTTAATGTTTCTCTAATGTAATAACAGAAGTTACAAACGACCAAAGATTTCAGAATGTGTGAGCCCACGGTGAAAATTCTCTTCCCCTTTCTTTCTATGGCACTTGTCAACCTACAATTTAAAATTAGATGTACAGATTTATGAACGAAAATAAATGATCAGTCTAACCAAGAAAAGTTCTTCATATGCTTGAAACATCATGAAATATGTTAACTGTAATGAAACGTTGCTTACTGGACCCAATACATTCATATCATGTTAATGAGAACAGCAAATTATCTCACCTCGTTAACAGGACTTTTTAATGACAGTTCCTTCTTAATAGCTGTTTTTAAAAATTTGGTTTAAAATAAATGAATAATACTTGCTGGTGTGCAATCATGTCTGTCACTGTTATACATTTGCAATATAATAACTTGCGATCTTCGATAGCCTACTCTATTTAGGTTGTAATTCATGTAATAACACATTTAACCTAATGTATGGACTAAAAATGGAGACCTGGACAATCGTGATGTTAGTATTGGGCAAATCACAATACTACTACAAATCACAATACTTGGGCATATCCTAATACTTATTTGTTGCCTTCTCAATTACATACAGTAGAATTAATGTTTGGATTGACCTTACTTAAGTAGCCAGAGGTGAGGCTGCTGATGTCTTTTAAAAGTGAAGAGTGAGGAAGCACATCTTATTTCTCATGTATGTTTGTCCTTGATTCCTCCATCCTTGCGGCATTGCTTCCTTTTTTGTATTAGAGGGAGGGGCAAGGACGGATTGACAAAGTAAAGGAAATTTGAATTAGCCTAATTCAATTTTTTTTAAATGTATTTTAAGTGCTCCAAACTTCGACAGATGGCTCAAGTAATTTTTCTCTCAATTGTATCTATATCTGTAAAGTGTGTTAGTGCCAAACCCTTTGTTAAAGTATTAAAGAAATAAAATGGAATTGGATTGAAAGAATGATAGCCATTTGCCTGGCACTGTGTTTATGTTATTGTCTCTGTACACAATCAAGTACTTTTACATTCTGAATAATTCAAGAATATTCAATTTCCAGTGACTCGAATATACAAAATCTACATCAAAATGTTTACTTTATATGACGTAAACGGTAAAGTCAGTTATATTGGGTCATAAGGTAATATGGACCTCATAAAGTTGGAGTGACAGAGCTCTTTAAGATTCAACATTGAAAGATGTCAGTGTTAACCTAAGATGCATATGATCATACAGTATATTGCTACTTTAACCAGTTTACAAGAAACTATGTCTGCAATAATGTGTTAACTGTTAACAGCGTGCATTCTTTCTTACATTTCATCTTTAAAATTGAAAATATTTTACAAATCAAAAATTGATTTGTGGTAAGTTAAATAACAATATTTTCCACAATTCAGGTACATAGCCTACTGATGGATAAGCCTTGAAATGGGAGGAGGCAGGGATTGATCTTTTGTACCGTTAGAGCCACAGACCCTCAAAATATCTGTGCACGTTTATGTAAAAGTTTATTGTATAGCTAAAGCAAACATCTTAACAGACAGCTAATTATTTGTGGCTTATCATCTTGAATACAAAAATATTTGTATCATCAAAACTTTATGTTCAGGCACAGGCTCAACATGTCTTTAGCTGCACAGCAGCCATCTCCTGATCGACAGGTTTGCAACAGGACGTCAATACCGATGTCCCGTTTCAGATTCAGTAGCCTATAGTCCAGCCCTTCAGCAATTCCCCAGCTTCAATGCAGTCTGGTATAACCTAGTCACGCTTTTCCGTGTCTGAAGCGATCAGTCTTTCACGTTTTGCACATTCATAAGTGCGCCGAAAGCACTGAATTAGGCAAAGCAAGAACTATTTCCCTCATTTATGTGGGTTGTCTCAGAGCGTTTTAAGATGCGTGAAGTCGAGTTGCTGCGCTTCTTTGTGCCACACCAGCAGCCCTTTCTTCCCTCTGTGGTTTGGCGCAATTTGCCTTTTCCAACACTTCAGGCAACTCTCCCAACGCTCTTCGCCTCTCTTCCTCACGCTGCTCCCGCATCACCAGCTTGGCAAACTCCGCATCAAGAGCCGCATCGTCAGCGGAGGAGAACGGCTGACATATGGTCTGGACCAAACCTAGGACCGTCCCCACGACAGCAAACGCTGAGCCCGCCAAGTAAACCTTCAGCATGCACCGGTTGGGTCTCTGATTGATCATCTCTTTGAGGAATGGAATGATTTCTTGTATGGTCTCCATGGCGAAGTTCACAATTTAACAACTAATGAAAAATCAGAGACAAAGGTAAACTTAAACATTTGTTTTCACAAAACCATATTTGAGGAACTCACATTCAACAAATTCAGAGGGCGCACTATCAGTCAGTCAGAACTCTGACACCGTTACAACCACAGTATATTCAGTGACTAAAGTAGCCTACAACGCAAGCGGCGTGTAACTTACTTAACCCTGAATAAGTGAGATGTGATCCTTCAGAAACTAGCTCTTCTTGACTCTTGATGATTCGTCACTGCTGATCTGTGTATGAAACGGAGCAGATCTGTCACTTTAAACAGACTGTACACTAAACCACGCCTACACTGGAACGTGCGGGTGTTCATGCGCTACCCATGCGGGAGGCACTGGTTGGAGGTGTTTTTTCCAGAGGGTTATTACAGGTGGGCATCCGAAGGGGTTGACATGATGTATGGATTCAACAAACCTTCCACAAATAGTCAGCTTGAACTTAGTTTTGCTTTGTTTCCTGTAATGCCACAATGTAGGGCCTTGTTTATGATCTAACTTTTGTGCCTCTTATTCTAGAATAGAATAAAAATAGAATATATTTATTTGTCATTGCACAAGTGCAACGAAATTGAGGTGGCAGCTCTCAGACAGTGCTATTGAAAAAATAAAAACCAAAACAATACAAATATATACAATATCACTATACAAATTTCATTTGTGCATTGTTAAGTGCTATGATGGCTCTTGGATAGAAGCTGTTTCTCAGCCTGTCTGTTTTTGCTTTGATGGTGCGAAAGCACCTCCCTGAGGGCAACAGTTCAAAAAGGTGGTGACCAGGGTGTGTTAAGTCTCTGAGGATGCTGTGGGCCTTCCTGAGGCAGCGTGTTCTATAGATGTCCTCCAGAGGTGTCAGGGAGCAGCCAATGACTCTTTGTGCGGTGTTAATGACCCTCTGGAGTACCTTTCTTTCTGCTGCTGTGCAGCTGGCAAACCACAGCGAGATGCCATAGCTCAGCACTGACTCCACAGTGCAGCGGTAAAAGGACACTAACAGTTCCTGTTTTAATTTATTTTTCCTGAGTAACCTCAGGAAATACAGCCTCTGTTGTGCCTTTTTCAGCAGTGCATTGGTGTTGTGTTTCCAGGAAAAGTCCTCCTCAATATGAGCGTCCAGGAACCTAAAGTCTGATACCCTCTCCACTTGCTCCCCATTTATAACAAAAGGGTGCATGTCTGATGTATTCCTCCTAAAATCTACTAACAGCTCTTTTGTCTTGGAGGTGTTGAGGACCAGATTGTTTAAGGTGCACCATGTTGACAGCCTTTGCACCTCCTCCCTGTATGCAGTCTCATCTCCTCCTGAGATGAGCCCCACCACAGTTGTATCATCTGCAAACTTAATGATGGCATTGCTCGGGTGGGTTGGGGTGCAGTCATGGGTATAGATGGTGTAGAGAAAGGGGCTCAACACGCAGCCCTGTGGGGAGCCGGTGCTGATGCTGAGAGCTGAGGAGAGATGGGATCCTACTCTAACCCTCTGGGAACGGTCTGTCAGGAAGTTTTTGATCCAGAAGCAGATTTGTTGTGAAAGCCCTAAGTCCATCAATTTTGTGACCAGTCTGCTCGGTAAGATTGTGTTGAAAGCAGAGCTGAAGTCTACGAAGAGCAGCCTGGCGTAGTTCCCTCTCTGTTCCACGTGTGTAAGAGTGGTGTGGAGAGCTGTGGCAATAGCATCTTCTAGCCCTGTTTGCTCTGTATGCAAACTGGTGGGAGTCAAAAGTGGGTGGCAGGCTTGTTGTGATGTGACTCCGGACCAGTTTCTCAAAACACTTCATGATGATCGGTGTCAGTGCCACTGGTCGGTAGTCATTAGGGGTGCTGGCAGTGGTCTTTTTTGGTAGAGGAATGATTGTGGAGGACTTCAGGCAGGGTGGAATCAAGCACTGGGATAGGGACTGATTGAATATGTGAGTGAACACACCAGCCAGTTGGTCTGCACAGTCCCTCAGCACCCTCCCAGTCACACCATCTGGTCCAGCAGCTTTTCGTGGGTTCACTGCCCGCAGAACACGCCTTACCTCCTGTGCCTGCACTGTGAGGGTGTGGCTGCAGGGGTCTACTGGAAGTGGCGTGGTCACATCCGGTGTATCGACCTCAAAGCGGGTGAAAAAGCAGTTGAGCCCCTCAGCCAGTGAGTCATCACCGTCGGCTGCAGTTAAGGCCGAATTATGCTCTGTTTTAGACGTAACGCGTAAGCACGTAATTTACACAAGGAACTTGTTTTAGACAAGTTTTGATTTAAGGTTCGTTTTAGACGCAGAGCCGTGTTGCAAGGCTTGTGAGCCGTGTTGCGTGTTGCAAAGCAAATTGACGACAGAACTGTAGATTTTTTTTTTAGTTAAGTAAGCCTATTTATTGCAGCAGGACAAAGGAAAAAACTTACCGGAGCATGAAAGTGTAGTGGGCGAAAGGCTTGATGTTATGAATACATGTGTTACACAAAATACAAATGTTGGCAATTCAGTACCAGTGGCGAAAAAGACAGCACATGACACAAAAGTTCGTTTATTGACATCTTTTAATGACTGCGACAGGCTTTAAGACGATGTGTTTATGAGTTACATTATTCAAAGATGAGGTGGTAAACGGCGAAAGAATCTCATCATGTTGTCAATGCTTGTAACTACAATGGTGCTGGCCACAAGGTAACGGCAGGTTACTGTTAACTTTTGTATGAGCAGACCGGGCTCATTCTATCAAACTCGCTGGTGCAATTGATGGATTCACGTCAATATAAACTCAATGAAAGATATCACCATGACTCACAAGTGGCGGAAAATGAATATGAAAGTACCTATTTGTTCGTGAATGACCACATTCTCTCCAAACAATCGCGGGTGAGAATGGGATATTCGCGGTAATTTGAGCGTCCTTATAAGTGTTTAAAGAGGATTTGAAAAGGATTCATGTCTTTGGACCTCTTCTGTTATGTTTGTTCCTAATCCATAAGAAAAGGCTTGTGAGACGGTCTGCAGGGTATTCATGATTTTAAAAAATGTCTGGGTCTAAAAAAGACTGTATGCTATTAACCCGGAAACGTGAGACTCTGTGTGAAAGGCTGTGGTAGCCGGCCAATCACAGCCTTTGCGAGCTGTGTAGGGCCGTAGTGTTTTAAGGCCGAATTATGCTCTGTTTTAGACGTAACGCGTAAGCACGTAAGATACACAACCCCCCCTTGCGCGGTAAAATACCCCCCCCTTACGTGCTTAAGTGCGTCGCCCAAAATTCCTGACTATGCGACTAAAACACTACGGCCCTACACAGCTCGCAAATATGGAGTTAGATTAGTTTCATAATTCACAAACCAGCGAAACGCGTTTCAAACCAATGAAACGCGAGTCACAAACCAACGAAACGCGTTTCAAACGAACGAAACGCGAGTCACAAACAAACAAAACGCGATTCAAACAAACGAAACGCAATTCACAAATGTGTTTCATGTTTCACAAATGTATTTCATGTTTCACAAATGTATTTTGTTATTCACAAATATATGACCCCATGACATTGGTTTGAAACCTGACGAACACGAGTTACAAATCCCTGCATTCGTTCGTTTGGATTTTTGACACTTTCCTAACGCACACAGTTTCACAAAGGCATTTTTTCTAAAAGATATTCTCTGCAGCCTATCAGAGCTCTTCCAATTTTAGCCAATCACGTTATGGACTACAACCACCCGCCATAGGAACGGACATCTGGCTTGAGAGCTTAAGCAATGGAATCTGATACCTGCCCACCAAATGTAAGTGAAATATAGCTTTTTCATTTTATTAAACCGATTATCATACGTGGTTGAATATTCTTGAGAATGGCAGGATCCATGTTTAGTAATTCTAAGTGTTTCATAGGCTAACGTTAAAAAAAAGAGCTAGCTAGTCAATGTCTAACATAACTGTGTCCTTGCTAACATGGATAAAGCTACGCTTGACGCATTAGTTTTCTCTCTAGCCAGGTAACGTCTTACATGGGACTTTAGTGAACAAACCATTGAAACGATTTTTGTGGCATGACAAAATAATAAAATTGTGTGGCAGTAGCTTGGTAGTTAAGCATTTGTAGCTAGAAATTGGTTATTTCATGCCCGATGTAAAGTATAGCAGACATCTGGATGTTGGGATGGTCCATTCAGTTGAATTCTGAAGCACCTTATGTGTGTTTGTGCACTGTGTATATGTGTTTGTCTACGGTTAGGGTCTGCCTTTATATATCATTGCCAGACTTCTGGGTGTGTCTAGAACAACAGTGTACAGGCGGATGAAAGAACATACTCTATCGTTAAGGGCCTTGTACAGTAGTTGCAGTGACAATGAATTGGATGCTTTGATCACAGAAATTAAAAACACAATGCCTGAGGCTGGATATCGTGTTGTCCGAGGCGCTCTCCTTGCAAAGGGACACAAAATTCAATGGGATAGGTTGCATGCGTCCATGCATCGTGTAGATAGCGTTGGTGTGTTCTCCAGGCTGACAGGCCTTGGATGTGTGGTCAGAAGAACATACAGTGTACCTTGTCCAAAGTATTTGGTGCACATTGACACCAATCACAAGCAAATAAGGTATAACGGCAGTTAACAGTTTATTTATTAACATGTAAAAAATGATGTAGGCTGTATAACATCATTGTATGTCACATCATCGACAGACCATAGTAACAAGAACTGTATGAATTTAACGTTGTTTTAGAATGCCATTAACCAATTTTTGCTCTGCTAAGATGTAGATATTGTATCATGAGACCTATGCTGTTGGAAATGTTGTGTATTGTGTTTAAAATACACTTATCCATTGTTCATATACTGTTCTAGCTAATACGATTTCTTTTAATAAAGGTACAACTTTGTTATCTTCGGGGGAATAGATGGCTACTCAAGGAAGGTAAGAATGCTCAATGTTGAATACCATCTAAAACTATAGCTTATTCAAAATACATGGAATTAACACTTTTCAGACAGATGCAACTTCCATTTGGGCATTTGTTGTTTAGCTCAGGACAGTGTAGTACAGAAATATCTGTCCCTCATGTTGGATAGAAAACTAACCGATCAAAGTACTAACTTACTGTTCTATTTGTAAATGTATGTGAGGTTATAGTATATCTGAAGGTAGCAGACAACAACCGCTCTGACACACATTTGGCCTTCTTCACTGAAGCTGTCAATGAGCATGGTTTTCTTCTGAGGTACACACCACATAACTTTAAACCATTCATTTATCAGTTTTGTACATGGCAGTGGTAAAAGCACAGTGCTTGTTTGTCAGGTTTTGCTTTTGTTTTAGTTGGTTTACTTAACATTTGTTGTGCTTATATCTAATATCTATCTTTGTCAGGATATATTTGTACCAGAGATCGAATGGGAGGAAAGCTTATACATCAGTGAGCCACACCCTGGTGTCAATGTCCCTGTGCTGGACAGCCCACTCTCAGATGAAGAAATGGTGCAACTTCAAGACACCATTGAACCACTGCGAGACTCTGAAAGTTTTGGAGTGGACATTTATCTCAACACTGTCCAGTTAGTGGAGAATTTACTTGAGGCAAGATAAATATCCATTGTTTTACTGGGCAAGTTATTAATGAAACTGCATAGTTGGCTGTACATACCTATTAAACACCTGATCAGAAAACAGGAATTTTTTGTCACCGGGAAATCTTTTTATTAGCATAACACACAATTCTTTGACAATACAACACAAAATTATTGGAACAAAGCAGTTTATAATTTGTTACACGAGTGAAGCAGTCTGGTGGGGAAGATTGCCCTGCCAAATTAGTTTTGTGTAAACAGCTTAAAAACCTACACTAGCCAAAAACCACTATTGGTGGATCTGACACACATCAATAAGTCATGGTGGAACTTGATGTAGGTCTGGTAGTGGCTGGGAAGCCTCAATTTGAAGAAACAGGTGTGTGCTACCGGGTAGGTAGAGGTCACAACCTCAATGATGAGGTTGGTAGTCAGCTGCTCCCACCCAACCCAGAACTTCAGGAGTTCACGTAACATCTCTGGTGATGCTATGAAGAAGAATATGCAAAAATTGGTTAATGGCATTCTAAAACAACGTTAAATTCATACAGTTCTGGTTACTATGGTCTGTCGATGATGTGACATACAATGATGTTATACAGCCTACATCATTTTTTACATGTTAATAAATAAACTGTTAACAGCTGTTATACCTTATTTGCTTGTGATTGGTGTCAATGTGCACCAAATACTTTGGACAAGGTACACTGTATGTTCTTCTGACCACACATCCAAGGCCTGTCAGCCTGGAGAACACACCAACGCTATCTACACGATGCATGGACGCATGCAACCTATCCCATTGAATTTTGTGTCCCTTTGCAAGGAGAGCGCCTTGGACAACACGATATCCAGGCTCAGGCATTGTGTTTTTAATTTCTGTGATCAAAGCATCCAATTCATTGTCACTGCAACTACTGTACAAGGCCCTTAACGATAGATTATGTTCTTTCATCCGCCTGTAAACTGTTGTTCTAGACACACCCAGAAGTCTGGCAATGATATATAAAGGCAGACCCTAACCGTAGACAAACACATAAATACACAGTGCACAGACACACATAAGGTGCTTCAGAATTCAACTGAATGGACCATCCCAACATTCAGATGTCTGCTATACTTTACATTGGGCATGAAATGACCAATTTCAAGCTACAAATGCTTAACTACCAAGCTTGTGCCACACAATTTTATTATTTTGTCATGCCACAAAAATCGTTTCAATGGTTTGTTCACTAAAGTCCCATGTAAGACGTTACCTGGCTAGAGAGAAAACTAATGCGTCAAGCGTAGCTTTATCCATGTTAGCAAGTACACGGTTATGTTAGACATTGACTAGCTAGCTCTTTTTTTAACGTTAGCCTATGAAACACTTAGAATTACTAAACATGGATCCTGCCATTCTCAAGAATATTCAACCACGTATGATAATCGGTTTAATAAAATGAACAAGCTATATTTCACTTACATTTGGTGGGCAGGTATCAGATTCCATTGCTTAAGATCTCAAGCCAGATGTCCGTTCCTATGGCGGGTGGTTGTAGTCCATAACGTGATTGGCTAAAATTGGAAGAGCTCTGATAAGCTGCAGAGAATATCTTTTAGAAAAAATGCCTTTGTGAAACTGTGTGCGTTAGGAAAGTGTCAAAAATCCAAACGAACGAATGCAGGGATTTGTAACTCGTGTTCGTCAGGTTTCAAACCAATGTCATGGGGTCATATATTTGTGAATCACAAAATACATTTGTGAAACATGAAATACATTTGTGAAACATGAAATACATTTGTGAATTGCGTTTCGTTTGTTTGAATCGCGTTTTGTTTGTTTGTGACTCGCGTTTCGTTCGTTTGAAACGCGTTTCGTTGGTTTGTGACTCGCGTTTCATTGGTTTGAAACGCGTTTCGCTGGTTTGTGAATTATGGAACTAATCTAACTCCATACGCAAAGGCTGTGATTGGCCGGCTACCACAGCCAGTCTCACGTCTCACGTCTTTTTTCCTTTGTCCTGCTGCAATAAATAGGCTTACTTAACTAAAAAAAAAATCTACAGTTCTGGCGTCAATTTGCTTTGCAACACGCAACACGGCTCACAAGCCTTGCAACACGGCTCTGCGTCTAAAACGAACCTTAAATCAAAACTTGTCTAAAACAAGTTCCTTGTGTAAATTACGTGCTTACGCGTTACGTCTAAAACAGAGCATAAGTCGGCCTTTAGTCGCATTGTCAGGAATTTTGGGCGACGCACTTAAGCACGTAAGGGGGGGTATTTTACCGCGCAAGGGGGGGTTGTGTATCTTACGTGCTTACGCGTTACGTCTAAAACAGAGCATAATTCGGCCTTAAAGTTGCTGTTTACGGATTGTTCGCCCCCAGCCGCTGCATGTTTACGCGCTGCCAACGTCACGCGTTTCATTTAGGAGTAAGCAATAAAGGCTATTTACACAGCTGTACACTTACATTGTGTTTTATGTAGCCTTCAACTGAAGATAATGTCGACATGATCCTATTTATATTCAGACACTGTTATGAGTGTTCAGTTAGGAATTCCTTTAAATGACACAATGGATGTTTTGAGGGGGAAACTATTTTACTTATTAAGAGGAATTTTCTTATTTGATGACCCTTGACCCTTGACCCCACCTTTTTAGCCTTGCAGGGTCAGACATGTTTCAACACAAACCGACACAGACACAGACACATACACACTCTGACCTACATGGACAACTGCATCTGGAGATTCCCAAACACTCTTACTCATCCTAGAAGGAAGTGTTGTGATCAGAGAGTTTGAGATTAAAGTTACAGTTTTTATGATTTTTAACAAAAAGGCAAGGTTTAGATCATTAGAGTCAAAGGTAGAGTCAGCGATTCAAAATTCTTAGCCAAATTTAGCAAATTGCTCCTCCCAATCTTGTAACTATCTATTCAGTGTGTGCTTAAAAACACTCCTGCATTCGTGCACAGTCCTGGCTTTGTAAATGGGAAACAAACATAATGGCTGGCTACTAGAGCCAGCGCAGTGTTGAGTTGGTTTCAGTGATAAAATGTGGTCGCTGTGGTTGGCCATCGTACAACACATCATGGATTCTATACAAGTTTGTTCTGAGTTAGAACTGCACGTATGACACAATGAATCCAAGTGACTGAGAAGCGATGAAGAAATCAGAAAATGAGAGGACAAAAGAAGTGCCCTTATCACAACATCCCTGTTGGCATTGTGTAGAGGCTGAATTTGTGTCGGGGTAACCCATGTCAGTGACTTAAGCGCTATGTCAAAAACTGAATAGTCATATTGTAAGGAATATGTAAACAAAATTCAAACCATATTAATGTCCTTAAGGGATCCAACGAAATGCTTGTGTATGCTTCATTCTTTATTAAAGTGATGACTTGACTTTGTTCTGAGAGTGGAGGCTTGTGGCTCGCCACTGTAGGTGCATGCTTCAGTTCGGCGTTACCTTGAAGACATTTTGCAACACTGCCATGGGCATGTCTGGCCCTGTCTGAGACTGCGTGTGTGTGTGTGTGTTTGTGTGTGTGTGTGTATGTGTTTGAGCAGACAGCCGTGAGTCAGAAACACACCTTAGACTGCGGTGTTAGTCAAACCCATGTGGAGAAAAACAGAACACAGAATCAAGCGCCTGGAGCTATGGTTTATTACACAGAGGCTATGATACAGCGGGTACCACGCACACTGGGGTGGGGATGCCTAAGATTCAGCCTCTGTGGTTGATCTGCCTCCAGTTATGATTTTATGACAGTCCACAGGAATGTATGGATTTTGTTTACATATGATGCATTCAATTCAGATTAAGCTGTTTCTCTAGTCTAACCACATGTGATTAGCACTCATCCTTTAAGATCACAGCCTTAAGTTAGTTGGATTTGGTGTATCCAACGTTGTCTCCAAATCCAACTACATTTTCACTTCAGTCATTTCACTTAAGCAAACTAAAAATGTGTAGTTCTAAGACCTACATGTGTGTTACAGATGAGGGTTCCTGGGTAGTCCTGTGTGCCAAACATAGTCCACTAATCTAACCAACAAGCCCAAATCAGCTTAGATGTGGCCTCACACATTATGCTTTCTACATCAACAAGCTAGGTACAAAACTGGGAAAAGTATCATTTTAGGGCCATGCTAGATACTATGTTTTAAAAATCAGTGTTGGAATTGTTTCCATGTGAATTGGTTTGTAAGGTCTTACATGTAATTTGCTGTATTTATATCTGTACACACTAAAACTGTGTAAAAAAAATCCAATGACAGTGGTGGGGAAGAATGAGGAGCCTTATGTAGGGCTGGTGCAAACATCTCCATGCCCCTGCTGGGACAAGTTTAAGCACACTTCATCCAAACCGTATTCTATTCTATAACGTGTTGTGTTTTGCTACTGATACGTTTTCTGAATGCATAGCTCTTGTTAAATATATCTGCAGAATGAGAGAAAGATTGGTTCAGCTATGTCATTTTTTCCTACCTCTGTGAAATTCCAGATATCTTACAGTGCGGATGTGTGGCACAGAGTGTGTGTGTGTGTGTGTGTGTGTGTGTGTGTGTGTGTGTGTGTGTGTGTTGATTCACGTTGTGAAGGGTGTGGCGGTGGCAATGAAGGGTGTGTCACTCCGACACTCGTCTGACACACACCTCACTCAGCACAGGTGAGGCAGGACATATATAGGAGCACACTCAAACACTGCAACTGTTATCAGAGATTTTCACTGCAACTGACACGACACAAGGATTTTATTTCTGGTATGTTACCCATGTATTTTATTAGCGTAGTAGATGTAGACTGTAAACAGCAGTCTTAATGGCATTACTGTTAAATATCTGTATGTTTGAAAATGCTTAAGTATAGTATTTTTGAAGGTGATGATGTTATTTATACTATAATACATCCAACTCTATCATTACTAATGTAATATACATGAATCAATGTATAATCACGATTTCATTTTTTTGTGTTATAAAGGATTCCTCCTTATAATGATGACATGGATACTTTTCCAAGTAGCAGGTAAGGATGTACACACATTCCCATTCAGTTGATGATAATGTTTAAGACTATTGCCTTTAGTCATTCCGTCTCAACCTTAGTAAATAAAACAGCTCAGAGAGGTAACTGTAAAATAGCTGTAGTATCAAAAGCTCATGAAATGTTTGCTATTCAGTAATAAATGCATGAAATGACTTATCCTCTCCAGTGCAATACTGAGTTGCATCAGTTTTCTAAACTTTGTCTTTCAAAACTTTCCTGGCCTATCATTCACTGAAACCATAGTCCATCTTTTGACTGACCGGCTTTATCCTTTCCCCCCTCAGCACTGGCTGCTGTTTCCTTAGGCCAGCAGGACTGCTCCAGAGGAGCCTGCTACCCACCAATGGGAGACCTTCTCATCGGACGTGAGCAACAGCTCCGTGCCTCCTCCACCTGCGGACTCACAGGCTCGGAGACCTTCTGCGTACCTTATGGACAGGTAAGACGAGCTGGAGGTCTACACAGGTGCACCACAGCTGTTGGGACTTACTTAAAGTCTATAAGTAGTTAAGCTTTTGGTTGTGACCTTTTTGAAAGCACATGTCTCATGACCAAATGTTCAGCTCCTGAAACAAAGGCTTGTGAAGGATTTAACATGTGTTAATGTATTTGGCATACGCGGGTCGAATTGTAGCCCACTTAATTGGGTGCAATAATTGATCAGTGAGACCCTGCACGACAAATGTCTGGTTTGTGGAATATCCATCCAATATCAAAAGATTCCTTCTGCTTTGTTTATAGATTTATAATCCATTGAATTAGTTGGTTTTGTTAATAATTATTTATTTGTGGGAGATCACAGCACACATTCAAGATCAATATTTGGGTTTGAATAGAAAGATAAAACTGTTGACTATGGCAGGTGGGTGTAAAGGGAATGTTTGAACAGGCCAGGAGTGTGCTGGTTGACATTTAATGAAATTGAGCCTTGATCTGAAGCCATATGATGCAACTGTTGTCTTTGACCAAAGTTTATGTATATACATATATATATATTATATTTATATATATATACGTACAGGGACTGCACTGTTCCATGTCTGTTAATTTTACAAGTAGCAAGTAGTGCCTGGTGCCGTGATCTGTGCACCTACATGTACATGTAGGAGACCATCAGCTTTTGTAGAACAATTGAGACAAATGCCTTTCAGGCCTGCCCCACCTAGTCACAGGCAGGGCTGTGGTCACAGACATGTTAGGTCTGGTTGAACTCTTGCCTTCAGAGCATCACAAGGAATCCTGCCGCTGTGCTTGTATATTTCCACATGTGTGTCTGAGAGAGAGATTTGTATACATTAACCTGCTGATTATCAGTAAGGATCAGTATGGTTTTATGATGACTTTACACATTCATCTAGTCAACATGTTATTAAATCCATGCTTTAAACTTTATTAACAGGTTTATAAATGAAACATATTACAATGTGAAATCCCAACTCATACTTATTTCCAGTATGCCACTTAGTGGCAGTTAAAACAATACTTTCTGGGGTAAATGCCAGATTTTCCCACCGTGGCTGGTTTTTCATAAAGGCATGTGACTTCCAGACCTTTCATGATGGCAAACACTCAAATATCCCCACTAGCAAAGCAGAAACCCAATCAGACTTGATTTTACTATAATCCTTGAGATAGTCTAATTTCCCATTGATTTCTGTGGGATCCATCATCTGATGTGATTGTGTTTGGTTTCTACACATGGAATATCATGTGGCTCAACTATCATTATGAAACAGGACCCTCAAATACCATCACATGCTAGTAAGCTGTGTACACCGCTGTAAATACAGACCTACTAACACAGAGGAGATCTGTTTGGTATAAATGTTGTAACAGTTTTGAAGAAACACACATACTCTGCGACCCATTCAGAATTATTCTGGCGACCCACTTGTGGGTCACGGCCTACCAGATAAAAAAAAAGTTTTAAATACTCTTTTTGTCTAGCTAGATTTTCACAGTCAGAAGAGGACTAACTCAGGCACCCAATGAGGGACAAGCAGTAATGACATGGAACAAATATGGCACAGCTTTCCAAAATCTCTGGCAGATGGTGTTACCAAAATAGTTCTTAAGCAATGAATTCTCCTCAGGGTTGATTAATAGGTGAGCAGCCTATTTTTGGTCTCTGTAGAGGGTCTGTGTGCTAATTCCATAGACCGACCGTGTTGGCTCTCAGCATTTTTTAGACAAGACTGCTGCTGGTCTCCAAACCTCTCAGATATCCTTGAACTGACCTTGACAGTCTCTTATTGGTCTCCCTGAGCAAGTTCAGCAGAGGTTCTATCCAACATCAATTCAGATTCAACCAATCAGAGGCTAGGAAAGAGAGGCCCGATCCCAGTCCCCTAGGAGACAGTGGGGGTGGAGGCCAGAAGGGAGCCTGGGCAAGACAGAGGAGCCTGTCTGAACTACAGATGGCTGCAGTGAAGTTTCACAAATGTGGGCCATATCTCAGATTAAAGAGGTCATGACATGGCCAGAGACAAAACTGTGAAATATCATTGAGGTGCAAGATTGAAAAGACATTTATTTTATATTAGTGCAGTGCCCGTAGGAATTATGCATTCTGTAGTGTTAGCAGACGTAGGTGTAGCTGTTGGGTAGTGTAATAGCAAGACATATTTGCACTCCACATAGGTACAGGTTAAACTGAAGTATTATTGTGATGCATGTTTCCTTTTCATTAAGAAATGTTTTAATGTTAGCCTTTTTGGAAATATACCAACAAATAAAGTTTGAGATTATGTAGTGGATGCAGTTGAATATAGATGTCAACGTTGCTGTCTAAACTATAAACTAAATGGCATAAAGAAAGGAATTATTTAAAATGAAGATATGGTTGAAATAGGATCACTTCTTTATTGTAAGGGTAAGTGTAGGGTAAGAATGGTCATGCAGTTGGACTCAAATGTAGGTTAATTTTATTGAATGTATGTAGCCTACTGTACTTTATGACTTCGATGATGCTAGCTTTGACAGCCCACTCTCAGACAGATCGAAAGCTAATAAATGTCCTTACAATGGGAACACAGTTTAAATACTCTGACTGGAGATGGCGTTACTATCCCCCACCCGAACCCTTATCAATAAGCTACCATTTGTAGCGGTGTATACTCAAACGATAACCCATAGTGCCTAACGCAAACGATAAAATAGAAATATCTCGCGAACTATGAATTCAGAGAGAGAGTTGTATAGAGTAAAATTCATGCGTTTTGCATATGCCATGAATAAGTGCTGTAATCACAGTTACATTTCAACCATGCTTATGAAGTGAGTTTGCCAAGTTGTAAGTCGAATAAGTGCAGAAACGTACTGTAAAAATACGCTATACTAATAAACAATATGAATATTTTGATGGATTACTATTCCCTGTCTGTTAGATGACTGTACAACTCTAGACATTACTTTGAAACTTAATATAAAGAAGCTTAAAAATAAACGAATAGATAAAATCAATCACTGTTTTAAGATTACCTGAGCAAAATCTGTATCTGTTCACCAAGAAGAATTTGAATGCGGACCTCCTTATCGTATCCAACGCTATTCTGAACTTTGAGTGAAGGCAGGATAGTTTAATACAGCTACGCGTATATTGTTTGATTGTGACGTAATTTCGGTGGACAATCGGTCAGTGCGACTTGCAGCCATCACACACTTTGGCCCAATAAAGGCTAAACAGGTCAAAATGAAACCCTACCAACTCTATAGATTGATCAAGACACAGAATAAATTGTGTGACGCCTGTTTATTCTGAGGGCGGCAGTGCATTTCACCTCTTTCTCTGAATTACTACACTACCCATAATGCCTCACATAGTGCCTACGGGAAACGATAACCCATAGTGCCTACGGGAAACGATAAAATACAACTATCTCGCAAACTATGAATTCAAAAATCTTCAAAATCAAGCATGCACAGGTTCATGACATGCGTAAGCTACATGCGAAATCTCATAACTAACGTAACTAACGTCAGGGAGATACGCCCTAGACGGACACACTGACACACAGAGATTTCTGGATTTATAGATAGATTTATGATGTGAATTGGTTTATCTGCCATAATTATTATATTATCAGAATCAGAATCAGAAATATTTTAATGGCCAAGTATATTCAAACATACAGGAAATGAACTTGGTGTGGTCGGTGCATAGGACATAACACATAACATAACACATAACATAACAACAAAACAGCATAAACAAGAACAAAAGACAAATGTTTTACAAGATAATAATAAATAATTTGGGCACATGAAGGGCAAATTGCAGTTAATTGGAATATGTAAACCCAGAGTCAGTGTGATGCAGGGGGCTTGTTTGTGTGCCCCACTACCGTGGGGAAAAAACTGTTCAGGTGGCGAGAGGTTTTGGTTTTTATAGCCCGGAACCTTCTGCCGGATGGTAGACTCAGAAATAGGTGGTGACCGGGATGTGAAGGATCAGCGATGATCTTCCCTGCTTTCTTGCTGGTCCTTGAGTTGAACAGGTCCAGGAGAGACAGCAAGTCGCAGCCAATGACCTTCTCTGCTGATCAAATGATCCGCTGCAGTCGTCTTTTTTCCTTTGCAGTAGGGGCAGCAAACCAGATGGTTATTGATGTAGTGAGGATGGATTCAATGATGGCTGTGTAGAACTACACCATCACTTTCTTCGACATGTTGAATTTCTTTAGCTGCCGAAGAAAGAACATTCACTGCTGGGCCTTCTTGATTGTGGAGGTGATGTTCTCCGCCCACCTTAGGTCCTGTGCCATGACTGTTCCCAGGAATCTGAAAGACTCCACCATGTTAACTGGGGAGTCACATATGATGAGGGGGATGATTGGGGCTGGGCTCCTCCTAAAGACTTCTACCATCTCTACAGTTTTTGAGGCGTTCAGCTCCAGGTGGTTTAGGCTGCACCAGAAAGCCAGGTTGTCGACTTCCTTTCTGAAGGAGGCCTCATCCCCATTAGAGATTAGTCCAATGAGGGTTGTGTCATCTGCAAATTTTATGAGTTTGACAGAGGGGTGGCTGGAGGTGCAGTTGTTGGTGTATAGGGAGAAAAGTAAAGGAGAGAGCACACAGCCTTGTGGGGCTCCAGTGCTGATGGTCCGGGGCTCCGAGACAAGCTTGCCCAGCCTCATTGCTACTTCCTTTCTGACAGGAAATCAGTGATCCACCTGCAGGTGGGCTCAGGAACGCTCAGCTGTGTTAGCTTGTCTTGGAGGAGAGCAGTGGCGGCGCCAGAGATTTTTTTCTGGTGGTGCTATGGGGGTGCTCGGCGTTTTACTGAGGGTGCTATGAAATTAGGGTGATAGCATATGAGTCTCATTTTTCTCTACTACAACACCTCCCCACCATATCGTCACATATGTTTACACGTTTGATCTCTAACGCGTCTTTGGGGTACATAAAAAGCGTCATTCAAATCGATTGTATTATTATTATCATTAGGCTACTTCTGACGGACGCGCACAAAGCCGCGTTCATCTCCGACGGTCAAAATGGATGCAGCATGTTATAGATAACGTAATCCCAAATACTTCACTTACTTCAGTGTGTGGATTAAAGTTTGCGCCAGATGACTAACAGGTCACCACTACCATGTGCGACAAATTAAACTAAACATACCAAGTTCAATACACTTCTAACTAAAGACGGCAGATTAGAATATCAGATAGAATTAACTTAAACAGGCAAAGAGTCAGAAATGCTTCCAAAAAGTGTATATTATTTTAAGTCACAATCAATAAAAACATGAATGAGACCAAACAGTAGGCACTCAAAACCACAATAATAAGAGATCAAAAAGTGCACACAAAACTATGCTTAAAACATCCCTTAATTGTTTCCTAATCATTTCTGCCATTACATTGATGATCTCATTCTGCAGGTCATGGTGCACATACTTTGCATTTGACGGGTTGTTATCTAACTTTTTCTGAACGGTTTTATCAAATTTTCCAATTACAGATAGCAACTTGCGGACATTACCCCTGTTTGCTGAATCCTCATCTTCAATGTGGCCTCGCTGTGAGATCCCCTGACAAGCAGTGTAGCGCAAGCTTTCCACAACATTTTTGTAATATTGGTCTTTTCAGGCCATCCTGGGCGTTCATGCTTAAGTCACCCAGGGTGCTAGCAGCATGGCTAGCAGCGCCCTCAGTAGAGGTGAAGGGTTAACTTGGACCAGGACGTTCCTCTTCTTCTACATCAGAATCAAAATCCAATACCTCTTGCATTTTTTCTTCCTCTTGAACATCTTATTCAACTCGAGGAAATTTGCGGATCAAATACCGATCCATTTTCGTGATTTTGTGAACGCTTGACTTAGAATTGTCCGATCGCGAGGATTACTGTTACTTAGCCTACTACTCATTGAACAATCACGTTCACGCGCAACGTGTCTGTGTCGTGCTACGTGAACAATCTGTTTATTTCAATCTGTTATTTTCTTTTGTGATTAAAATATTATTATCACACAATACATTTTATTAAGAACTCAGAATGAAATTAAATAACAATAATAGGCCTAAATAAACCATTATTTTCTTGGGGGTGCTATGGGGGTGCTATGGCCAATCTAGGGGGTGCTCTAGCACCCCCTAGCCCCCCCCTGGCGCCGCCACTGGAGGAGAGCTGGGGCGATGGCGTTAAATGCTGAGCTGAAATCCACAAACAGGATCCTGGCGTAGGTGCCGGGGGAATCAAGGTTCTTGAGGATGAAGTGGAGTCCCATGTTGATTGCGTCATCTACAGACCTGTTGGCTCTGTAGGCAAACTGCAGTGGGTCGAGGAGGTGGTTGGTGATTGCCTTGAGGTGGGTTAGCACGAGGCGCTCAAAGGTCTTCATAACCATAGAGCTCAGGGCGACTGGTCTATAGTCATTAAGGCCTGTGATCCTCTGCTTTTTCGGAACAGGGATGATGGTGGATGTTTTAAAGCAGGCAGGTACCACACATATCACTGTTAGTATTTGATCAAATTCAGCCACTTCGAGAGGTGAAATTCAGTATTTGGATTTTGGATAGGATGTATGGATAGTCTTTAAGAAAGAGTTCTGTTGTTCTGAAAAATACTAGGCACACATTAACTAAACTGAACATGACATTGAAACCCTACTTCACTTCTTCATTACGTAATTATGTACAGTTCACATGTGATAGCAAATTCTGTGCTTTGCACTGCATGCTCACTGCTACTGAGCATGTGTACTGCTGTGTGCTTGACGGTCAAACTTCTCTTTGGTGATACAGCCCTTTAAAATGAGATTTCTAAAACACATTTGACTGACTTGACTGCTAGATCAGTACTGGGTTGCAGTGGTTCCCAGTCCAAGCCCAGGGCTCGGGGGCACGTCCCTGAGGCATGCTCTGCTGTTCTCTGGTCCAAAGAGGTGGCTGCCACCTGGCTGGTTAGTTGCTCGCTCTCCTCCACAGATAACAGCGGAGATAGAGTAGGTTTGGCAGAGACCCATCCCACAGGGACCTGATATAGCCAGATGACAGACACCCACTCAGACACACACACTCAGACACACTCAGACATACTCAGACACACTCAGACACACTCACTCAGACAAACACACACCTGCGTGTGCACACACATAGGCACACACCTTTGAGCAAATCTAATCTGTTTCCCACCAATAGCAAACACAAAGCGCCATTGTAGTGTATTTATTGTATAGTTTCTAATGGGCAGTCTTTCAAGCGCCACGTGAATGTTTTGGTCTGAATGCATGTGAGAAGCGACCATCAGACAGCTGGCATGTGACTGCGGAGTTCTAGTTTGACTCTTGGTAATACAGTTTTTCACTATTGCTAAAACCCGTTTTTCAAAACAATAACGGCTTTCTCAAAACTGCACACAGACAACTGAAAACCTCACACACAAAATGCTAAACCTGACACTCCCTTTGCAAGATGACTCTTTGCTATCAAATCTCTTAACTGTTCACAAAATGGAACTTGTGTTTTCATTTGGTACACACAGCCATATTTTCAAAACACGCACACATACATTCATTTAGTACACACAACTAAGCATTTGCTGCACACTACCAAGCATTTACAGCACACAGAAGTGCAAAATTGAAAACACAATCATCGAATCACACCATATGAATGACAATGACTCATTGAGCCATTTCTCCTTTTGTAAAATGTATCAGTGTGTAGGCCTACATTTTTCACAGTCAAACATAAAACAGCAATACCGTTGTTCTCACAAAACATATTTACAATTTCAGTCTCCTGTTCCAACAAACACTAGATTGTATTGACATAATATTGTATACAAAATGCTTACAGTTTTTCTCAATTGCTTACACACATTTTTGAAAGCATGCCTCGTTTTCTCAAAACTCTAAACACAAATCCCAAAACAACTAACAAAAAATGCAAAACCCTTTATATCTCCTGGAAAATGCTACTTTGCTTTAAAAAAAAATATTGAAAGAAATTCCTCCACAGGTGTGGTTCTCTTTCAGTCCTGCAAAATACAAATACTGTGAGCACACTATATTCTATTGATATGCAGTATTACAGAACACAAGGCAAACAGATTTCGTACTTGTTCTCCATCCTGAAGGTTCTAATGAAAAACCATGAAAAACTCATTAGAGATGACCATTCTCCTTCTTCTTTCTCCTCCTCCTCCTCCTTTTTCACCTTGTCCTCATTCTCTTCCTCCTCCTTGTCCTCCTCTTCCTTCTCTCTGTCCTCCTACTCCTCAACCTCCTACTCTTCCTCCTTCTTGTCCTCCTCTTCCTCCTCTTCTCACTCTTACCCCTCTTATCTGGTTGTCGATCTTTTCAAAGTTTTCAATAGTTTACCAAACAAAACAGAGGCTCAAGACACATTTATGCTGCAGTCCTCACTGCAAATTGGTCAAAAGACCTGAAAGTTTAGAGATTTGACTATTTGTGTCTTGCAGGTTGATGCTTTGAGATTTTACTTGAGAAATGTGTGCAACAACAGAACTTTGTGTACAGTGTTTTGACAACAACGTGATGTGTAATTGACATCAGTGTGTTCACAAGGAAAATCAGAGTCTAATGCAGATAAGGGAGTCTTAAATATTTCCCACTTGGGGCGAGCGGTTGATACATGACGTGAAGGTTGTGAAGATTGTGCCGAATTAGTAGTGAATTAATAGTGAAAAACTGTAATAATAATATTAATATTAATAATAATAACAATCATAATCATAATAAGATCTTACTGTTAATTGAAGGGATGATTCAACCTTACTGACAGAGACAAAATTAAAATAGTCTTCTGTGGCTTTCCAGGTGTCTTTGATTCTTTTAAAATTTAAATTTCTGTCCAATATTTACACGTTTTGATTAGTTATTGTTTAGACTTGTGTTTCCCAGGATTTCAATTTGTGGTTCAAACAGGCTGACCCCATTTTAAAAGACAGATAGATAATTGTGACCACTTTGATCTGACTTTGTTTCCCCTCCTACAAACACTTTTAGTGATGAAGGAGAAGCAGTGGCCTCCATGTGATCAGTATATCATTTATTTGTAGCCGCCATCACGCTCTCATGGTAGCATCAGGGTTGTTGTGATCACTTTTTGATTTAGACAAGGGACGTTTAGTGAAGGATTCAGGTAGTTTTCCCGCCTGTTATCAGTCTACTGAAACAAATGTTTCAACTGGAGACTCCCTACAACCAGAGGGAGACCGGAACACTTCAATGTCAAGGTTGTGAGCCCATTCAAAGTCTGTTAACTGACTTTACTCTCTGTCAGGTTACAGTTAATTAACTACGTGATGCTCATTTTGGTTTTTCCATTTGTCACTCTAAGGTCACACACACACACATTTACACCATCATGTAGACAGGATGTGACTCAAGAGCAGCTGATGGGAAATCACAGCCTGTTGAGTCATCATTTTAAGCCAGCCCTAAACATTATACATTAGAACCAGTCTCAAATGAAATGAGACGAGACGTTGATAAAGTCTAGCAGTGTTACAGACTGTGATGGACATCTATGTGTATGAGCGGGTGAGTTGGCAACGGTGTCTTTCACACACACTAGCAGTCTGCCTTTGTCCAGTTTGTGTAATATTTGCTTTGAGGGAGTGAACAGACAGCGTGGAGGCCATGGGATGAGGAAACCGCTTGGCTTTGCAGGACCTTTCCCCTGCATATGTGCCCCGGCCCTTTGAGCTTGTGGGAGGCTGGACAGTGACCAGTACTGGCCTACACAAGGGTAAAGACTGGGGCATGAGGCCAGGAACTGACTGGCATAGTGCACGTAGCAGAGCCACAGGCCAGATAAATGAGCCCTTACACAATGAGCCCTATTACCTGATATGCTGTTGTTACAGGCAGTTGAAGTGGAGCTAATGGCAGCTGATGGAAATCTTGACAAGATTTCATCATCTTTTCGATTTTGCAATTAACTATTCAGAAACATAAAAAAAAAATCCATCTTCCAAAATAATATACGTATATTTTGTATAATCAGGTTTGCATACAGTAATTTGTTTTGTTTCATTCAACAATTTGAGGTTTTGTTCCATGTTAAAATGTCCAATGATGCATCCGACACCTCTCTCACTCTCTATATCTCAGTGGAAGATGAAATGCTGCCCATGCGACTCACACAACCCTGCAGCCAGACATGCGCACACCATCCAGAACATCCTCTCCACAGCCGGGCACGACAAATGGTGGATGTCCAAGAAAGGTGAGACAGACTTTCACAGACAGGTGTTCACACTAAGCACTGATCTTCTATCAGACAGCTGCTCATAGCTGAATTGCTGTGACTGGCTGGCCCAATATACAATATGAATGCAAGTGATGAATTGAGGTGGGAATGAACTCCTCAACCGAAGAATAAAACTTCATCTGGTGTAAATCTATACAAGAGAATTTTTCAACATAAACTGTAAGACCCAGCTGTCCATAATATGTTGAGTTGTCATTCAATTCTGACTGTTGTTCCTCTTTTCTAGATGCCGGCCCCGTTACTATTCAGTTTGACCTGGAGCACATGTTTCAGCTAGACAACCTTATTATGAGCTTTAAGGTAAAATAACATTTTATCTCACCATTTTATCCCACCTTTTTATCCCACCATTTTACTGCCCTGGGTCTGGATATTAACCCTACTGCACACAGTGTTTGTTTTATGTTACTGTTTGTCTAATTACATCTGACGAAATCTTCACAGAGACACTTAGAGCACTTATAGCCTGGACTGTGTGACAGTATTGATCCAAGAGAGGTCTGCACTTGAGAGATCTGTGTGACTCAAACTCCCAAATACTTTATTGATCCAAGAAAGGTCTGCACCTGCTGAGATCTGTATGACCCAAACTCCCAAATGCTTTTTTTCCACCACAGGGGCCACGGCCAGATGCCTTTGTGATTGAGAGAACTACTGACGGTGGGCAGACCTGGGAGCCTGCCCGCTACATGGCCACCGACTGCTACTCAAGCTTCCCTCAGGCGGACAGGAACACGCCCCAGAACCTGGGGGACGTCTCCTGTTTCACACTTGCCCCGTCCCCCTCGAACCCATACCTGGACCAGAAGGTAAGAGGGGATGGGGAATTGACCTCAAAAAATGAATAAATAATGCACCAGTATGGCGAAGGCTTACGACAGGGGGCGCCATTGCAGATCATGTAAATAGGTTAATGTTTCCAAAAGAAGATTTTGTGTTTTTCGAGTAAAGATTGTAATTAATTCCATTTGACTACACTAGCACCTTGGCTCTTAATGTTTTATTTTATTTGATTCATCTGTTGTACCAAAGTGAATCGATTGCTCCTCATGACAAACTCAGCTTCTCTGTGCACCACTTATTCTTACTCTTTTCTTCTCTCCTTGTAGATCCATTTCAGTCCCCTTCGGCAGTATTCTGAGCTTAACTACCCCAACAGCTATAAAATTGAAAGTAAGATTTAACTTTCGTTGGATTATACCCCTAGGCAAATTCATACCCCTCAGGCCAGATTGGCAGGCATGATATCAGTAGTGTTGAGTGATATACACAACAATTACTTAATTCTTTAACATTTTATTGGGGGTTCAGCTTTGTAAGGTAAGTTAAGTGAGAAAGCTAACTGACTTAAATCTTTTTTTCTTAAAACTTTTATTACTTCAACCAAAAAAAAATGAAAAAATATTAGACTTCCACAAAGATCAAAGATTACTACGTCCTGAAACTTCAACTTCTAAGACTATGAAGTCCTCGCTACAATATAAATGTTCAAAGTTAAACACTGATAACAACATCAAAACATCCACAACGATCAAAGATTACTACAACACTTCTCAGTAGTGTAACACATTAAAATAAAAGCACATACCCAAAACGTAATGAAATTGTAAGAAAATATAATAAAAGTCATAACGTCCTGAAACTTCATCTTCTAAGACTATCAAGTCCTCGCTAGAATATAAATGTTCAAAGTTAAAAACTGATAACAACATCAAAATGATCATGCTTGTTTTCAAAATAAAGTGCATGTTCTGTTGAGGACTACAGATTGAAGCTTGCGGGATAGGTTAACCAATCCATGGAGTCACCGAGTTTTGTGTGGATGACGATGTCGCGACTCAACAGATTCGATGATCTCTGCATCAGTTGCCTATTTGCTGTCAAGTTATAATAAAAGAGTGTCCAGATATCTATTATTTTTCTTCCAGAGTGCTTGAACTTCAGTCATCATCTAAAATGTGTTTGTAAGTCTCTTGCATGTATGGACATCTCAGGGAGTGGAGGAGGGATACAGATCCGGGCAATATTCAACCAATGATATTAAGAATGTACTGCACTAGGTGCATGCAAGTTTCGAAAAAATAATTAATTACATTTTGTATTGTCGGTTCGACCCACACTTGACCCATACCCATCAATGCGCTAGCATGTTCTGACAACACCCCTACCTCTTTAGATTATGGCACATTTTCCCCTTATGTCAAATACATTTTTTAATGTCAAAATATTGGTTGCAAAAAAACTCTGCCCAGCAAAAAAAAAAGGCAACTGCCTATAGGAAGGACTGGCCCAACCTGGAGGGGAATAGTCTGGCCTAGGCTATTTTACACCCCCGGGTATAGTTTGGCCTAGGTCAGTTTAACCCCCTGGGGTATACTCTGGCCTGGAGGGGTATAGTATGGCCTAGGCTATTTTACACCCCCGGGTATAGTTTGGCCTAGGACAGTTTAACCCCCTGGGGTATACTCTGGCCTGGGCCAAAGTATACTCAGGTAAGAGGTTCATTTGGCCTGTTACACCTGTACCTTCAATGTATTGGTGGTGGTCAGAAAAATGTGCATGGAATTGTGTTAAGGGCAATCAGTATTAAATAGAGGGACTGGAACGTGACAGTAAATGAAACCCGTAGTGGCTCTAACTGACTGGATGAACTCTGTGTGACCGCAGCTGTGTCTGGCTTCAATGGCCTCCGGATAAACCTCACCAAATTTGGGCAGGTGCCTAAAATGCCCGGCCGCTCTCTCAGCCGCTACTTCGCCCTCAGGGAGATGAGAGTGATTGGCACCTGCTTCTGCCACGGCCATGCCAGCCGCTGCCTGCCTGTCACCAACAGCAACCAGCTGCCCAACACACAGGTATTTATTTATTAACACTCACAGATACAGTGTTCATGCCTGTCGGAGCATCCAGCACACAGACTCCCATATCAGGTGTGAAGTTAATAGGTACCCTTGACACATTCATACTCATACCTAGATTTAGTGTTTTTAGGGCTGGATTTGTGAAAAGCTACATGACCCCAACAGAAAGTGGAGAGGGTATATTTCTGTGTGTGCACAGTTACAAGTTATAGTTAATTTATTTGCATTACAACTACATACAGTGTGTTCTTTTCCCTGTAAATAAATAATAAAGTGTGTGTGTGTGTGTGTGTGTGTGTGTGTGTGTGTGTGTGGCAGATCAATGCCAGGTGTGAGTGCCAACACAACACTGTAGGCATGAACTGTGAACGCTGCGCTGACATGTTCAACGACCTGCCCTGGAGACCAGCAGAGGACAGCATGCCTAACATCTGTCAACGTAAGTACTCCCTATCACTCTCCCTCTATCACTCACTCTCTATCACTCACTCTCTATCACTCACTCTCTATCACTCACATTCTATCACTCACTCTCTATCACTTACTCTCTATCACTTACTCTCTATCACTCACTCTCTATCACTCACATTCTATCACTCACTCTCTATCACTCACTCTCTATCACTCACTCTCTATCACTCACTCTCTATCACTCACTCTGTATCACTCACATTCTATCACTCACTCTCTATCACTTACTCTCTATCACTCACTCCATATCACTCACTCTCTATCACTCACTCTCTATCACTTACTGTCTATCACTCACTCTCTATCACTCACTCTCTATCACTCACATTCTATCACTCACTCTCTATCACTTACTCTATCACTCACTCTCTATCACTTACTCTCTATCACTCACTATCTATCACTCACTCTCTATCACTCACTCTCTATCACTCACTATCTATCACTCACTCTCTATCACTCACTCTCTATCACTTACTCTATATCACTCACTCACTCTCTATCACTCACTCTCTATCACTCACTCTCTATCACTTACTCTATATCACTCACTCACTCTCTATCACTCACTCTCTATCACTCACTCTCTATCACTCACTCTCTATCACTTACTGTCTATCACTCACTCTCTATCACTCACATTCTATCACTTACTCTCTATCACTTACTCTATCACTCACTCTCTATCACTTACACTCTATCACTCACTACCTATCACTCACTCTCTATCACTCACTCTCTATCACTCACATTCTATCACTCACTCTCTATCACTCACTCTCTATCACTCACATTCTATCACTTACTCCCTATCACTTACTCTCTATCACTCACTCTCTATCACTCACTCTCCATCACTTACTGTCTATCACTCACTCCCTATCACTCACTCTCTATCACTCACTCTCCATCACTTACTGTCTATCACTCACTCCCTATCACTCACTCTCTATCACTCACTCTCTATCACTCACTCTCTATCACTTACTGTCTATCACTCACTCCCTATCACTCACATTCTATCACACTCACTTTCTATCACTCACTCTCTATCACTCACTCTCTATCACTCACTCTCTATCACTCACATTCTATCACTCACTCTCTATCACTTACTGTCTATCACTCACTCTCTATCACTCACTCTCTATCACTCACTCTCTATCACTCACTCTCTATCACTCACTCTCTATCACTCACATTCTATCACACTCACTTTCTATCACTCACTCTCTATCACTCACTCTCTATCACTCACTCACTCTCTATCACTCACTCTCTATCACTCACTCTCTATCACTCACATTCTATCACTTACTCCCTATCACTTACTCTCTATCACTCACTCTCTATCACTCACTCTCCATCACTTACTGTCTATCACTCACTCCATATCACTCACTCTCTATCACTCACTCTCTATCACTCACTCTCTATCACTCACTCTCTATCACTAACTGTCTATCACTCACTCTCTATCACTTACTATCTATCACTCACTCTCTATCACTCACTCTCTATCACTCACTCTCTATCACTCACTCTCTATCACTCACTCTCTATCACTCACTCTCTATCACTCACTCTCCATCACTCACTCCCTATCACTCACTCCCTATCACTCACTCTCTATCACTCACTCTCTATCACTCACATTCTATCACACTCACTTTCTATCACTCACTCTCTATCACTCACATTCTATCACTCACTCTCTATCACTCACTCTCTATCACTCACTCTCTATCACTCACTCTCTATCACTCACTCTCTATCACTCACATTCTATCACACTCACTTTCTATCACTCACTCTCTATCACTCACCCTCTATCACTCACTCTCTATCACTCACTCTCTATCACTCACATTCTATCACTTACTCCCTATCACTTACTCTCTATCACTCACTCTCTATCACTCACTCTCCATCACTTACTGTCTATCACTCACTCTCTATCACTCACTCTCTATCACTCACTCTCTATCACTTACTCTCTATCACTGACTCTCTATCACTCACTCTCTATCACTCACTCTCTATCACTCACTCTCCATCACTCACTCCCTATCACTCACTCCCTATCACTCACTCTCTATCACTCACTCTCTATCACTCACTCTCTATCACTCACTCTCCATCACTCACTCCCTATCACTCACTCCCTATCACTCACTCCCTATCACTCACTCTCTATCACTCAATCTCCATCACTCACTCCCTATCACTCACTCTCTATCACTCACTCTCTATCACTCACTCTCTATCACTCACATTATATCACTCACTCTCTATCACTCACTCACTCTCTATCACTCACTCACTCTCTATCACTCACTCTCTATTACTCACTCTCTATCACTGACTGTCTATCACTTACTGTCTATCACTCACTCTATCACTCATTCTCTATCACTCACTCTATCACTCACTCTCTATCACTCACTCTCTATCACTCACTCTCCATCACTTACTGTCTATCACTCACTCTCTATCACTCATTCTCTATCACTCACTCTATCACTCACTCTCTATCACTTACTATCTATCACTCACTCTCTATCACTCACTCTCTATCACTCACTCTCTATCACTTACTCTCTATCACTCACTCTCTATCACTCACTCTCCATCACTCACTCTCTATCACTCACTCTCTATCACTCACTCTCCATCACTCACTCCCTATCACTCACTCCCTATCACTCACTCTCTATCACTCACTCTCTATCACTCACTCTCTATCACTCACATTCTATCACACTCACTTTCTATCACTCACTCTCTATCACTCACATTCTATCACTCACTCTCTATCACTCACTCTCTATCACTCACTCTCTATCACTCACTCTCTATCACTCACTCTCTATCACTCACATTCTATCACACTCACTTTCTATCACTCACTCTCTATCACTCACCCTCTATCACTCACTCTCTATCACTCACATTCTATCACTTACTCCCTATCACTTACTCTCTATCACTCACTCTCTATCACTCACTCTCCATCACTTACTGTGTATCACTCACTCTCTATCACTCACTCTCTATCACTCACTCTCTATCACTTACTCTCTATCACTGACTCTCTATCACTCACTCTCTATCACTCACTCTCTATCACTCACTCTCCATCACTCACTCCCTATCACTCACTCCCTATCACTCACTCCCTATCACTCACTCTCTATCACTCACTCTCTATCACTCACTCTCTATCACTCACTCTCTATCACTCACTCTCCATCACTCACTCCCTATCACTCACTCCCTATCACTCACTCCCTATCACTCACTCTCTATCACTCACTCTCTATCACTCACTCTCTATCACTCACTCTCTATCACTCACTCTCTATCACTCACATTATATCACTCACTCTCTATCACTCACTCACTCTCTATCACTCACTCACTCTCTATCACTCACTCTCTATTACTCACTCTCTATCACTCACTGTCTATCACTTACTGTCTATCACTCACTCTATCACTCATTCTCTATCACTCACTCTATCACTCACTCTCTATCACTCACTCTCTATCACTCACTCTCCATCACTTACTGTCTATCACTCACTCTATCACTCACTCCCTATCACTCACTCTCTATCACTCACTCTCTATCACTCACTCTCTATCACTTACTCTCTATCACTCACTCTCTTTCACTCACTCTGTATCACTCACATTCTATCACTCATTCACGCACTCTCTATCACTCACTCACAAATTCAAATTCAAATTCAAATTCAAAAGAAGCTTTATTGGCATGACCATAACGGTCTACAGTATTGCCAAAGCATTTGGTTTGGATATAAAAGTGAATACATAAACAATACATATATAAGTGATAACATAGACAATACAATGCATATATTTATATTAGTGCTGTCAAACGATTAAAATATTTAATCGCGATTAATCGCATTTTTGTCATAGTTAACTCAAAATTAATCGCGATTAAATTAATCAAAATTAATCACGATCGCAAATTTGTATCTATTCTAAATGTCCTTCAATTATTATTTTTCCATCATTTTTATTTTATTGTAATGCTCTTATCAACATGGAAAAGTGGATTGGCTTGCTTTAAGCAATGTTTTATTTTATTGAAAAACAACATTGCCAAACAGGGCGGTACAAAATAAAATTATAAAGTGCACATTGAAGATAAACAAGGACTCAGCCTATAGTGCAGTTAAACCATGGCTTAATATTTGTTTTTTCAAGTTTGCTGTGAACATAGAAGTCAGGCCTCTTATTTAAAAAAAAATAAACCGTAACAGTTAGGTTACCAATAAAAGGTAAGCCAACTACTTCTGTGCTTTCAACCAGCTGCCTGTTGACATTTTCAGACAACAGTGAAGCTCGCTTCTTTTGCACAACACAACTTTTAAAGGTAAACTTTCTATTCAGAAGCTTTTTATCATCCATTTCGCCGTATCGCGCTCATCATTCACTCAAACGTGACGTTAGCCTACTACACAGTTTTTTTTTTTTTTTTACAACGCGTTAATCGCGAGATAAAAAAATGAACGGCGTTAAAATGGGTTTGCGTTAACGCCGTTAATAACGCGTTAAACTGACAGCACTAATTTATATACAGGGTACATCAGAAGGGGAAAGGGAGAAGTGGAAACATCTGTTATGTAGCTTTCTGTTTTCTTTGTGTACTCACCAGGATTGTTTCATTTATTGAACATAAAGTTGTGGAAATTCTTCTCATTCTTGATCATTGATTTTATGTAAAAAATGTGACTTTCTGTCTTCTTCCATCACCTTTTCGTAAGTAGTTCAGTTGCTTTTTTAAGGTCCAATGCTTTCACAACTAGATTACTCTGAAATTCAATGTTTGCTGTCTTTCTCTCTCTCTCTCTCTCTCTCTCTCTCTCTCTTTCTCTTTCTCTTTCTGTGTTTCTGTTTGCTCTCTGTTGCGCCTTGCAGGCTGTGATTGTAATAACCACGCCCAACGCTGCCGCTTTGACCCGGTCCGTTTTGAGGCCACTGTCAGGAAGAGTGGAGGTGTGTGTGAGAATTGTCTGCATCACACCACTGGACCCAACTGTGAGCGCTGTGCCCCCAACTACTACCCCAACCCAAACAGCCGCATGGACCGACCCAATGCCTGCCTCCGTAAGTCCACAGGAACCCCTGCAGCTCTCTCACACCTCAGGCAACCGCCTTATCACTTGTAAAAATAGGAAAACTATTCAATTCACAAATCTAGCTTGAAAGTCTCTCACGCCCTGGTCCTCTTCTCATTCTGAGTTACAGTTTTTCTCGATTGCTTTGGCGAATTTTTCCATTCACTGTTTACTTTTTCAAAACAGCTCACACACAGCCCTTAACAGAAGCTGAAATGACCAAAACACTATGATGTTTGCAGAATGACACTACCTTTTCCAAAATGGCAAAGGTTCTGACACAAAAATATTAATTGCAGTCCTTTTTCCACATTACATACTGTATATATTCTGTAAAAAATCAAAATGACAGGTTTCAGTATACAGTAAAAAGGTCAAATCTGTTCTGCAGTGAGCATTCTCCCCCTGTCACCAGTGTGGGCCAGTGTGTTGATTCTGTAAAAACAGTGCAATAGGCTGTAAATACTGTAAATATAAATGTATCAGAAATCGATTGTATATGTTGTAAATAACTTTAGTGAAACTACATTGTATTGTGACAACATACTTTACAAAAGTATAGAAATTGTTGTTGCCAAGAGTGCAAATACAGTGAAACACAATACATTATATTGACTGTGAAGGCCAGCAAAGTGTCATTGTCATTGCTGAACGTACAAACAATTACAGTAATGCCACAGTATGACAGCTCAGGTTTGAAAGAACCCTTTGGCCAGCCTCTCTCATGGAGAGATCATGATTCACTATGGATGGACTCTTGCCCTAATTTCATTTGAGCATCTTACACAAATGCCACATCCCCTGACAAGGGCCCCTCTACCTCTACCTGAAAAGGCCCCCTCTACCTCTACCACAACCTCTTCCTTGTCCTCATCATGAGGTTGTTGGTGGTGGCCTATTCGATACATGCTTGGTATCAACTTCAATCTATTGACCCTTTTTTAGAGGTTGAGAACTGCTTGATTAGTTTTGCACAGAGAGTTCACACAGGTGCTGACAATATTTAGAATATAGAGAGCAGTGCCAGTAGGCTGCTACTAAGTGTCTGCAATGTGTTGACATGGTTATTCAATTAGGTTTTGTGTCTTTCTCTGAGAAGTGTGTAAACTGTTTTGAAAAGTGTGTTACAGTGTTTCACTATTGCTAAAACCTGTTTTTCAAAACAATAACGGCTTTCTCAAAACTGCACACAGAAAACTGAAAACCTCACACACAAAATGCTAAACCTGACACTCCCTTTGCAAGATGACTCTTTGCTATCAAATCTCTTAACTGTTCACAAAATGGAGCTCGTGTTTTCATTTGGTATACACAGCCATATTTTCAAAACACACACACATACATTCATTTAGTACACACAACTTAGCATTTGCTGCACACTACCAAGAATTTACAGCACACAGAAGTGCAAAATTGAAAACACAATCATCGAAACACACCATATGAATGACAATGACTCATTGAGCCATTTCTCCTTTTGTAAAATGTATCAGTGTAGGCCTACATTTTTCACAGTCAAACATAAAACAGCAATACCGTTGTTCTCACAAACCATATTTACAATTTCAGTCTCCTGTTCCACCAAACACTAGATTGTATTGTCATAGTATTGTATACAAAATGCTTACAGTTTTTCTCAATTGCTTACACACATTTTTTGAAAGCATGCCTCGTTTTCTCAAAACTCTCAACTCAAATCCCAAGACAACTACAGTTTTTTACAATTGCTAAAACACTAAAACCCACTGCTTGAACAGAGTTCTCAGTTGCCTGAACTCATGAAGCTAATTGTGCAGTCTGTTGTCAATACCTTAAACTATTTCACACGGTAAAACACAATTTGCAGGTCTCACTTAGAATTTTCAGCAAAACTCTAAACACATTCTCAGTCTTAAAACACATTCTGCACTCTAATTCACATGTCATCCATACTGGTAAACACAAGTGGCAACAATCAAATACAAATAGAGAACAAATGTCATTGATTGAACACAACCACTCAAAATTGATTTAACTTGTATCAAATGATGTGACACAACCGATATGAGCCAGTTTTGGGAGCAAACAGGTTGTTGAAGGTGGGAAGGAGAAAGTCTGAGAATGAATAGAAGAAACAATGTGAGGGGAGGAGGACAAGTAAACACCACGTTGACTCCTTTGATTTGTGTCCCTTTTACTGTGGTAGTGTATACTGTAGTGGCCTACAGTGCATTGTAGGCTGTATAAGGACAATTACAACAAGTGGTATGGCCCTGAACATTGTGCTTTCTATTTAGTACAGTAACAGTACTGATTGCTCAATAGATTTTGACTGGTTGCAGGTTCATATCAACAAAGAACAAGAGTGAGTTGTGAGTAGTGAGATGCAGGGTACAGTACTATAGGGGTACAAGAAGGAGAAAGAACCAACACAAATTAGAGCAAAGCAAAGTAGTAATTTCTGATACATTTGTATAGCTACTATGAGAGAACATGTTTTCATTCATCAAAAGACAATGATAGATAAATATGAAATTTGTTTTGAGATTTAAAAAAAATGTACTTCTCCCTGAGAACTATATATTTTGAACAATGTGTTTTCTATTTTTTGGTGTATTGTTTACTGACTGCTTGAAAGTGTATATCATTTTGATCACTTTGTTTATGATTTGAGAGCAGTGTTTGATTTTGAGCACAGGTAAAACTGTTTTGAGGCGAAAGTTTCATTTTGCAAGAGGATTCAGAGGTTTTGTAAATAGTGCTTGAAGATGAGGTTTTGTGTTTAGAGTTTAGAGAAAATGAGTGACTGTTTCAAGAATGTGTTTTAGCAATTGTAAAAAACTGTAACAAAAAATGCAAAACCCTTTATATCTCCTGGAAAATGCTACTTTGCTTTTAAAAAATATTGAAAGAGATATTGAAAGTTTTCTTCCTCCACAGTGTGGTTCTCTTTCAGTCCTGCAAAATACAAATACTGTGAGCACAATATATTCTATTGATATGCAGTATTACAGAACACAAGGCAAACAGATTTCGTACTTGTTCTCCATCCTGAAGGTTCTAATGAAAAACCATGAAAACATGGTCTTCCAGCGGCCCAAATCTCATTAGAGATGACCATTCTCCTTCTTCTTTCTCCTCCTCCTCCTCCTTCTTCACCTTGTCCTCATTCTCTTCCTCCTCCTTGTCCTCCTCTTCCTTCTCTCTGTCCTCCTTCTCCTCAACCTCCAACTCCTCCTCCTTCTTGTCCTCCTCTTCCTCCTCCTCTCACTCTTACCCCTCTCCTTCTCTGGTTGTCGATCTTTTCAAAGTTTTCAATAGTTTGCCAAACAAAACAGAGGCTCAAGACACTTTTATGGTGCAGTCCTCACTGCAAATTGGTCAAAAGACCTGAAAGTTTAGAGATTTGACTATTTGTGTCTTGCAGGTTGATGCTTTGAGATTTTACTTGAGAAATGTGTGCAACAACAGAACTTTGCGTACAGTGTTTTGACAACAAGGTGATGTGTAATTGACATTATAGTGTTCACAAGGAAAATCAGAGTCTAATGCAGATAAAGGAGTCTTGAATATTGTCCACTTGGGCCGAGTGATTGATACATGACGTGAAGGTTGTGCAGATTGTGCCAAAAAAAATTTTAATCGCTTTTTAGGTCTTAACAATAGTGAAAAACTGGTAAAACTCAAAGAAATTTGTGTGAAAGCAATGAGAAATGGTTAACCCATTCGCCAGAGAAGACTCTTGCTGTGCAAAGAAGATGTAAGCATTAGATGAAGTTGACCCATGATTTGCTAAATGCCTGAAAACGATTGGGAAAAACTGTAAAACTCAAAGAAATTTGTGTGAAAGCAATGAGAAATAGTTAACCCATTCACCAGAGAAGATTCTCGCTGTGCAAAGAAGATGTGAGCACTGATGAAGTTGACCCATGATTCGCTAAATGCCTCAAAACAATTGAGGAAAACTGTATTGTGGTGAACATATTTAATCCACTCACCAGAAACCCACACAATCTGAGATGATAACCAACTATATTATACTGAATTTCATTTACAACTAAAAAGATGAGTCTCCGTCCCTAAGCAATGTGCGACTGACACTGTTGTACTGCAGTTCTTTGGTGTGGTTGTGTATTGTGTTGACCTCATCATTTCCGCTCCAATCCTCTTTGGGGCGCAGATTGCAGCTGCAATCCAGCAGGGACTGAGGATGGAGGCCAGTGTGATCCCAATACCGGGGCCTGCCGCTGCAAGGCCAATGTGGAGGGACCCAACTGTGACCGCTGCATGAGTGGAAACTACGGCCTGAGTGCCAGCAACCCATTGGGCTGCTCCAGTGAGTCTCTTCAACAGTTCATCTCTGATGGGAAGTGTCTAGGAGTAGTTGTCCACAAATGAGTGAAGAGATTCTGTCCCCAAACAGTCATGCTTTGTGTTCTCCTCTGTCTTTGAGTGTGTGAGTTGTATTTGCCAGTAACATCTCATAAATGTATATTTATGTTTACATGTTTGTGACTTTGTGTATGTTCACCTGTATGTTCAGAGCATGTGCACACCTGTGTTAATAATATGTGTTTTAATCTCACATCATTACACTTTTCTGTATACCTAGAGTGCAACTGTGCGGTTGCGGGTTCCCTGCATGGTTCCTGTGATCAGGTGACGGGTCAGTGCCAGTGCCAGCCCAACGTCCAGGGCCAGAACTGCGATCGTTGCGCTACAGGCTTCTGGAACCCCAGCGACCCCAGAGGCTGCCAACCTTGTGCCTGCCACCCTACTAACGCAATCGGAGCCACCTGTCACAAGGTGAGGTACATCCACACACACACACACATATAGTATATTCAAGTATAGTATGTACTATTTAACGCATGCAAATATTTAGTAGAGATTTATGACAGCAAATGTCAGTATTCTATAACTCTAATATATTACTGTCAACAATAACAAAGAACAATTTAGTACATTAATAAAGTTCAGTATGTAAGAGTAATAGTAGTATATAATATCTGTGTTTTCTTGTGGTTTCCACTCATGTGTTTTGGGAATTGTCTCACAGCTGACTGGTCAATGCCAGTGCCGATCTGGTTTTGCCGGCCGCACCTGCTCAGGTTGCCCAGACTTCAGCTACGCTGATCCACTCAGAGGCTGCCAAGGTTGGTAACCATGACAACACTACTTTTGGTTAAAGTTTACAGCACCTGTATCTATTTGCTGATTGTGTATTGAACTTCCAAGCTATTGGTAAAATCCTCTCTCTTTGTCTCTCCACTCACCTTTTCTCCACTTTACCCTCTCTTTCCTTCTTTTCTGTTTCTCTAACTATTTCATTGCTTCTTAACTCTTCTTAACTTCTCATCCCTCTCTCTCCCTTTCACCCTCTTTCCTTCATCCCTCTCTCTCCCCCTCTCTCTCCCCCCATTCTTCCCCCAGCCTGCCAGTGTGACCGCCTTGGCACTGCCAGCTGCAACCAGCGCACGGGCGTGTGTGTGTGCCACCCGGGGGTGACCGGTGAGCGCTGTGATTCCTGCAGCCGCGGCCACTGCGACAGCTTCCCCAAGTGTCCCACCTGCCCCTCCTGCTTCCTCGGCCTGGACGCCCAGCTCGGCAACCTCTCCTTGTTCGTACAGCAACTCTCCTCCAACCTCTCACTTCCCGGCGGGGGCTCCAGGACAGTCCCGGGGCACCTGGGCCAGCGCTTTAGCACTCTGGAGGACGCCCTGCGGGGGATCGGTGACCAGCTGTTCCTCCCAGCCCCCTCCATAGCCAAACTGGACCAGGCGCTTGGAGAGCTGGGCAGACTCAGGTGAGTGCAGTGCCTGTACACATGCTCTGATTGGTTCAAATTAGGTTCTGTTTGAGTCAACATTCTCTGGACGGTGCCCATTCCATGGCCCCCAAAAACCTGGCATGTGTATCATTGGCCTTACAGACAAAGCAGGCAAAGCAACAGTAAATCATTTATGACAGGAAAACATGACAGTGGATGGAGTCCAGTTGATGTAGTACAAGTGCATGAAGAATAGTTAAATGTTTATTCTGAATATTTACACGCAGTATATTTATTTATTGTGCTCTCAAATTATGCCCTGTAGCAGTATTTGTGAGAGCACCAACCCCTTATGTACAATTTATATATAGGGCTTCTCCCTAAACCTTCCCTTCTCCCCTTCACCCTCTCCAGGGAGCAGTCAGATGGGATGGATGGGTACCTCTGGGCGCCCAGGCAGAGCACCAACCTCCAGCCCCAACTGGAGGAGCTCCAGCATCTGCTGGATAGCCTGGCCATCCTCCATAACGCCAAGAAGAATGCCCTCCTGAACTCTGTCTCTGCCAACAACAAAGGTCAGCATGAGTGACTGGTTGCAAGGGGTGAATCTTTGACGAAATATCTTAGTTTAAACTGTGTTCAGGTTTTTCAACATCTTCACAATTCTATTCCTCAAAGCACTTCTTTCCCTGCTGTCAGATTAACTGTATTCTGATTACTAAAAGGAAACATGCAAATTAATACAATTAATGAAAGTGAAATAAAGTGAGTTGAAATAAAAAGAAGAAGAAAGGAATTAAAATGGACTCATGATGTGATACAATTCACTATAATTTAACCACTTTTCCTGTAGGTGCTTTTGGTGCCATTGAAAAGGCCTATGAGGATTCTAACGATGCTGTAAAGCAAGCTGAAGCCACAGGCAAGACGGTGGACGAGTCATCTGGCCTGCGGCAAAATGCTCTGGACATGCAGAACAGGGTCCAACCAGACAACACGAAAGTCCTGGACAAACTGGAGAACCAGCTGGCCACTGAGCCCAATCTCACACCAACCGCAGTCCAGGTTAGACCCCCTTGCCATGGCTGGTAGTTATGATACCAACCAGGTATTTAAACAGATTTGTGAGAGTGTAGATGCATTTAATTGTTCAGGAGACATATATGTATGTTATAGATATATACATGCCATGATACTAATGGACACATATCTTGTGTGCTTGCATTTGTGTGTGTGTGTGTGTGTGTGTGTGTGTGTGTGTGTTTATGTGTTTGTGTGTGTGTGTGTGTGTTACTGTTTGTGTACTGCAGGTGTGTGGCAGCACTCGAACCGACCCCTGCACTCCAGAGCAGTGTGATGGCGAGCTGTGCTCTCCTGACACTGCCTTCTCCTGCCTGCAGGGGGCGACGTGCGTGGGTGCTCTCCCTACTGGAGGCAAGGCTCAGAGGGACACTGAGGAGGTGAAGGGCAAGCTTCAGGAGCTCAGCCAGAACATCACAGAGGCCAGTGCACAGGTGGGACACGTTTGACCTCGCATCACTTAACTATAGGCCTTCACCAATAAGTGAGCCTACACACATCACATACAGACAGATTATATCATTACAGTAAGTGGCATAACTGGTAGAGAAACGAAAGGTAAAGAAAGGTGCTAACAAAACTCAAAACACAATTGGTACAAAACTCTGTTAAGTGAATAAATGTCTAAACGTATTCCACACAAGTAGTACAACCTGTAGAATAAGGTTTAGTCACACTAAGCCAGGAGTCCAGGCTTCGCTAATAAAACTGCATTACATTACTTCACATGAGTCATGCAGTTCCATCATATATAGATAAATAACATTATTCTTTTATTATTGGCTAACAGATGCAGGAAACCCAGGAGGTGGCCAATCAGGTGCGACTGACAGCCGACGAGCAGGCCAATCAGATCAAAAAGGCTCGTGATGAGCTGGAAGCGGATTTGCAGGAGACCAGAGATTTTATGAGGCAGCTGAAAGAGTTTCTATCTGGTACAACCTCCTGTATTTCAATCTGTCTTTGTGTCATTTTATGAAATTGTCTTGTTTTGTCTGTCTGTCTGTCTGTCTGTCTGTCTGTCTGTCTGTCTGTCTGTCTGTCTGTCTGTCTGTCTGTCTGTCTGTCTGTCTGTTTGTCTGTCTGTCTGGTCATTCATCCATATGTCAACCACCTACCCTGCTCTCTCTGTAGACCCCAGAACAGATCCTAACCACATTGAGGAGGTGAGTGAGGAGATCCTGAACGCTAAGCTTCCTCTCAGCCGGGACGCCCTGAAAAGGAAGCTGGAAGAGCTCCAGAGTCTGGCTGCCGGCCTGTCCAACAATTCCAAGGTTCTGGAGGAGAGCCAAATCCAGCTGGACCAGGCCAAGAAGCTTCTGGAGAGGGGGGAACTTAGGTACTGAACTGCTCAACACCTAGGACACCTATCTATTCATTTTTTACACATGGCAGTGACTCTGGATACCCTACTCTGTGTTTGACTGTGTGTGTTTGTCTCTTATCTTTCTCTTTCCACACATATACAGAACTCACGCACGGACACACACGTGCATGTGCACCCACACACACACACACACATACAGTATACAAACACACACAAACATTATATATTCTTTACAAACACAGAGAGAGTGTCTCTGTGAGTGTGTGTCTATGTGTGTGTGTGTGTGAACTGTGAAGTAAGAGAGAGGGAGATAAAGATACAGAGAGCTAAAAAGTGAGCCCCTTTATGCTGTGAGGTTCTCTGAGTGATATGTGATATGTGATATGTGATATGTGATATGTGATGTGTGCTGTGTGATATGTGCTGTGTGATAAGTGATATGTGATAAGTGCTGTGTGATATGTGCTTTGTGATAAGTGCTGTGTGCTGTGTGATATGTGCTGTGTGATATGTGATATGTGATATGTGCTGTTTGATAAGTGCTGTGTGCTGTGTGATATGTGCTGTGTGGTAAGTGCTGTGTGATATGTGCTGTGTGATGTGTGCTGTGTGCTGTGTGCTGTGTGATAAGTGATATATGCTGTGTGATAAGTGATATGTGCTGTGTGCTGTGTGATATATGCTGTGTGATAAGTGATATGTGCTGTGTGATAAGTGATATGTGCTGTGTGATAAGTGATATGTGCTGTGTGATATGTGATATGTGATGTGTGCTGTGTGTGTTCCCCTGCTACCTGCTGTGACTCAGTGAGACGAAAGCTGCGCTGCAGCAGTACTTGGACCGCATGGTGGACGGGATGGATGATTTGGAGAAGACTTTGGAGGAGTTGGAGGAGAGGTACATGGGGACTGAGCCCATCCGCCAAGGCTTCAACCCCGCAAATGTGAGACATGGCAGCGTACTGTCAGTGCACCTGACATTTAAACACAGGATTGTGTGAAGGCCCTGTATTTGTGAACCACTTGTAGCCAAAGATGATTCTTAACTTAAGTACTGATTTCCTTGATTTGCTTCTATGTTCCTATCGCTCACAGTTTAGAGCAACTGGTAATGTATATGTCCATATATGTAAATGTATATGTGTACCATGAGTCGTTTTGTAGAGGAATGATTGCTAACAGAAGAGATTTAAATAAATGTGATCATCCCCCATTCAATCACCTGATAGGTTGGACCTGAATTGGATGAAGCTGATAGCACCCTGCAGGAGGTGAAGGACACCGTTGGCACCAGGATCCCCGAGGAAATGAATGACCTGAAGGATCTGGTCGAGGACAATGACGAACTTGCACAAACAGTTCTTGAAGACGCACTGAACGCTCAGACTGCAGCTGATGGCATCACTGAGGTGAGGAAGAGGTTGCAGGGTACAGACAAAGGTCATGGGTCAAGCTAATGAAAAGATAAGTGGGTATTAATTCAGCTGTGGTGTGTGTGTGTGTGTGTGTGTGTGTGTGTGTGTGTGTGTGTGTGTGTGTGTGTGTTGTACATGACTTTTGCAGGACCTTGTGGCTTTGGAGGACAAACTGGAGGAGCTGAGAAAAGCAGGTGAGGATGCTGGGGACACAGGCGAGGCAGGCGAGACCCTGAGGAAGCTCCAGGAGGATGCCGCCAAGCTGCTACTGGACACGGCAGACATCATGCAGACCTTAGATGGTAAGCTAGCAGGGCACACACAAGCCTCCATTTCTGTCTGAGAGTCTGAAGAAGCCAGGTGACACAGGCTTCAATCTGCAGAACTATAACTCTAGAGCTGATGCATATTTGTTTCCCTTATTTCCGAAATGTCATTTTACTGATCATCATCTCTTATTTCCAACTAGCTAAATTATATTTTGTATAAGATGCTACTCTTGCCACTTATTTCAACACAATAGGTTTCCAAGGTTGTATACTTTAACAATGTAGTAACAGTAGTGTTGTACGAAATCACCTGAAAGAAACCGGACAGTACCCTCATCGACAACCTGTTGAGAAACAATGGGAGAATCGTGACAAAGATTCTTTGTTAACCAAATTATTTTATATATAAAATCAGGAGACTGATGATCTAAGACTTTTGACCTTCATTCAAAAAAGAACATCTGTGTTGACTAATGCAATGAAGGAAAGCATAATTAGAACTTACAGTAATCATCATTTTGAGGCCACAAAACTATTCTCTGATGGTGTTTGTGTGGTCAAAAGTTTTCATTGACCCAAATGATTACAACAGTAGATTGCCATGCTGTTCCCAATAAAACCTATTTTTTTCTGAGGGTTGAGATCACTGTAGATGATGTCAGATTTTGTGTGCTGTTAAGCCCAATGGTGAATATATGACTAAAAACCTTGTTTTCTGACTGTGGCTCATTATGTTACTGTATATTTCCAAATGCTAGCCTGGCACGTCCATTCTGGCTCACTAACCTATGATATTTTAGACACATTTCCTGCATTTGAACAATTTAAATCAAGCCTTTTCATCAAAGGTAAACCATCAAGGTTCAAATAACAAGTACTTTATAAAATTAGCAAACATATGATGAAATATCAGCTCAACAAGCAATGATAACTGAAAAACTGAAAAAAAATTTTTTAATGCCCCACTGTAATGCCTCCTGTTTCTATCAATCCTCTCCCTTCAGAAAAAGAGTCTTCAATCAAACAGGCTATGGATGAATTCAACCAGAAGTCCTTACTGCTGGCTGGGCTGGACACTAAGCTCCAGGAGCTTGTTAAAGACATCCAACACAAGGCCCACTCTCACAGCATTTGTATAGGATAAGCTCCACCTCATCAGCCATTCCCCGCCACCTTTGGTTGGGTGGGTTGTTTGCAAGCCAGCCTGCTCCCAGTGAAGCCACAAGATGGTGCCCTTTTGCACACTCTGCCTCTCCTGTGTTGTGTCTGTCATTTTACCATTTTACCAATTTTAAACTTTCATACCATTTATAATGAATAGTGTTATTAGTTATTTATATCACCAGGGTTTTTTGTGAATCTCTCTGGAAATACACACTGAAAAATATTCACCAGTTTCCTTTTTCAGTACTATTTTTGCCACTTTAAACGACCACTGAAACAGCTTTCAGGCGTCACCGACAGTATTTGTTACTTTTGTACATCCTGGGAATCATTCAATTTCTGTATATGAAATCTGTAATGAACCTCTAGGAACCACACAATAAATAGTTTATAAATAGTCGCATTTGTCATGCTGCATACTATGTCTGTCAGATATTAGTGTCATGTTTAATGTATAAGATGCCTATGATATGACTTACTTGTTTGATTTGATTTTGTTTTGTTTACTGGTTCCACATCACTAATTTAAACATTCTGCTTTAATGGCATTTATTCTTGAGACCTGCTCTAAGTGATTCACTAATGTCCTTACCCATTAGTATACCTGCTTAGTCATGTCTTTGAATGTTTTGAAGGGTATGTTCTTTACATTTAGCTTGAGGTAAAGCAAGCCAAGAGGCAATACACACGCACAGTGTTCTAGTGTGAGAGAGAGGATAGTGCTCTATGTTTAAGGACCGTTTCCACAATACTTCAGTGGTCCTACATTGGATACTTGTTAACCTGTATAAAGAAATAGGGGAATGGAGGTCTGAGAATATATATTTTTAATGACAAACAATGATCACTATAGTGACAATAGTGGGTTTTTACAGTCCAGTCACAGTGTGAGGAGTGCAACCAAACAGGTTGAGCCTCCCACAGAATGCCACTGAGTTAACAAACTCAGCACCTTCAACCACTGCACGCCTCCAGTGAAGAGGTATGTGATAATCTCATATTGAAACATATGGAAGCAACATGTACGGTGTGCAGTGGCTACTGTGTTAGGAAACACACGTGCGCGCACACACACACACACACACACACACACACACACACACACACACAGAAAAACAGAAGTGTACAGGAGATATCCACAGGTTGTGTCATAAACTATCCATTCACACCCGATGTGGATGTTTTTCAGCGCAACGTTGCGGTACACAGTAGCAAAGCTGCGGACACCTTCCAGTAGTCTTCACTGTAGAAGTGGCACTAGTCGTTCCGCCTTCAGAAATACGCTCCCCTTGGTCAGAAAGCAAGTATCTAGGGTTCTCGCACAACTATGAGTGGTTGTTTACATTCAGCCGTGTCAGTGAGTAACATTACATTAAACCATGACGCAAAAAAAAATGCAGAAAAAAAAAACAGTCAATGCCTTCAGTGCATTTACGTATACAAATGAACAAATTCATAGATATCAAAGCAGACAAATGATTATGATAAAAACAATACATATGCAAGTCTACATCATTATGATGAAATAAGGTCACAAGCCCAACAGGGCAACTGATATTTGGTTGAAGGATGGCATTGGTGTGGTGCTTGTGTGGTGCTTTGCCCCGTTACATGGAAACTGAGCTGTGCATCAGAAATGTGCGTTAAAAGCACACCCAACAGGACATGAAAACACGCATACACACATCACCAAACTGGTCTGTTCAGAATATGGGTCAACACAGTTCACTTAATTCATCCTTGTTGTAAAAGAAGATAACTTTTCATTCAAGGCATTTCAAGACACCTGACTAACACTGAGCGTGCTTCGTGATGTTAAGGAATGTTCAGCATTTACAGTCCTACACAGTTTATACAGATGTATACATTTGAAATGTCTCTAAAAGCTGTGTGCCACACATCCAACTTTAAAGTGCATATCTGTGTGAAAGCATTCAAGTGATTGAATCACTCTCGTCGATGGCTGTATTCATACTAGGTTTCTGGGCGGAGTGAACTCCACCAGATAATTCCACGTGTTGACTTTGAGTGTACAGACTTCTTGACGCTGCAAAAACAGCAGAAAAAAGGTTAGAAACAATAGAAAGCTATGGGTTAATAATGTTATAAAACTTTTTTGTAGATTAATGTATGTATGTATGTATTGTGCTGCCTAGGTAAATTCTAATTCTAATATTTATTAGACGGACAGGCAACCAACCTGTCAATCAACGAGCCCATAATCCATTGTTTGGTGATCACATGATAGAGCATATCAGGGTCCGCAGGGGTTGACCCAGTCCATTGGTTGCTCTGCAATGACACAGGCACAATTATCAGTAAGAAGACAATTCACCAAAGCAATATGGTACGGTATGGATTTTAAATATGCCATTGCAACACCATATCACTCTCACACTCACACATATCACAGGCAAACAAAAACCACAGTATCCAGCCATTCAAATCATCCATAACTGCAGCTGTTTGGACATCCAGTAAAGGGCGCAACCTCACATCTTAGTGCAGGGCAGGTCAGGCTCAGAACGGTAGGCATGCTTGCCAGTCTCTGAGGCGACGAGGGCGTGATTGGGCTCGGTGTAGCTGGGTTTGAGCGGGCACAAGCCCTTTGACACCTCCAGATGGCTGCTTGGGGGCACGGGGTAGGACACATCCTCCACCTCGATGTCGGGGACGGCCCCCATGGGGGACAGCGGAGGCTCCTCGTGGGCCAGCTTCTTCATGTGGCTGATGGCCGTCGCAGCATTGAAAGCTTTCTGTAGATCCAGACACACACACACACAACGTGCAATCAGTATACATAATGTAACGCCTTATGAGTGAAAAATGTAAGTAAGGTTGCTGTGTTACCTTCCATCTGGACTGGGCAAAGTTTTTCTGTATCTGCTCACAGACTGACTCACTGATGTCTTGACTTCGCGCGGTCTCTCCGATGATCCTGCGCACAACACCACAAGCCATAAATATCCATGGATTCAGTATGACAGAATGCTTACAATGCTTAACTAAGGAACATGTGCATGCATTAAAACCCATACTTAAAAACACACACACACACACACGCACACACGCACACACACACACACACACACACACACGCACAAACGCACACACACACACACACACTCATCTCCTTGAGCAGATAACTCACCATGGGTGTGACAGAGCCTGTTCTGTGGTAAAACGCTTTTTAGGATTCTTCTCCATCATGCTGCGAATAAAATCCTTTGCTTTGGGCACAAGAACAGACCAGCAGGGGAAGTCAGTCAGTCTCCTCACAGTATCACATTTGGTATTAAATAGACTACAGTTAGTTGGACTGAATTACTGTTTAAATAAGTAGGTAATTGTCTTGTTCAAAGTCTCTTTAAAATGTAATCTGGCAAGATGACATGTTGGTAGTTAAAATAAAGACTCTTTTTCATTTGAATGTTGGGGGATGGTTAGTTAAAGCACAACTTTGTAAGGACACAGGAAGAGGAAGTAGTCACCTGACTCAGAGATTTCATCCCAGTACGGTGAGTGAAAGGCATACTCCGCCTTCATGATCTTGGAGAACAGCTTGGTCTCGTTGTCTTCGTAGAAGGGAGGATAGCCACTAAGCCTAATGCAGATGCAGATGCAGATGCAGATGCAGATGGAGCGAGAGGCAGAGGAGTGGGGGGGGGGGGGGGGGGGGGGGGGAGAGGGGTAACAGTAGTAAGAAGAAGAGCATCTGAAGTACACAGAAGCACTGAAATACTTTAGACTGTGTGTGTGTGTGTGTGCATCCGTGTGTGTGTCTGCGTGTGTATGTGTGTGTGTGCATTCGTGTGTGTGTATGTCTACATCTATGTTGGTTGATATTATGTATCAGTCTTCATTTTAGAACAATAGTTTCCACTCACAGGATGTACGTGACAACTCCAATGGACCAGCAGTCTACTGCCTTATTGTAAGGCTTCTGAGCCAGGACCTCTGGGGCTGGAGGGTCAAAACAGAACCATCAAGAAACATTCAAATGAAGAAGAACAATTATAAGCAACACTGACCCAATGATAACCTCCCATAAAACTTCCAGGCTCAGGCCCATCACTTTTTTATGTGAATCAATGAACATTATGGTTTGCAATAGATAAAATACTTGTTAAATATTACAACTGGGCGCTTTACCATGTAAGGTTATTCGAGTGCAAAACTGTTCAGGGAATTGAGCTCTACACATGTAGTTTTTTTTGTGCCCTCTAAGCACAGGGTTTTCGTACCGACATATCCAGGGGTGCCACAGCGAGTGGACATCACACCGTGGTCGGACATCTTGGACAAGCCAAAGTCACTGATCATGATCTTTGCATTTTTGTCTGGACTGTAGTACAGCAGGTTCTCTGGCTGTGGACACAAACAAGAGGGATTACTGTTGTGTGTGTGTGTGTGTGTGTGTGTGTGTGTGTGTGTGTGTGTGTGTGTGTGTGTGTGTGTGAGTGTGTATATGTGGGAGAGAGAGACAAAGTGTGTGTGTGTGTGTGTGTGTGCAATCTTCAGATGTTTTGTACCTTCAGATCTCTGTGTACGATGCCTGCCTGGTGAAGGTAGCTGACTGCCCCCAGCACTTGTCTGATGACATCACTGGCGTCCTTCTCTGTGTACATGCCTTGGTCTATGATCCGGTCAAACAGCTCTCCCCCTGACACCCTGTGGAACAGAGCGAGTGGGACAGAGGGATATTACATTCATGTGATCATCATGACTGCACTGCAAGCGCGTAAGTTTGCATAGGTCCATAGGGACAAGTCACGACCAAAGTTTGGGAAAGACACAATTATCCCCACCAATATTGTTCAATATTGTATAATGTTCATTTAAATTGCCTGTCAGAAAAAAATATTTGCAAACTCATTTGTATTATTATCTATACTATGTCGCCCAGAAGAGTGAAACATTCATTTCCAAGTTTTTCCATGCGCCCTCGAGCCTGCGAGACAAGATGCTGTCATTTCATTGGCTGAAGAGGCTCATGTTCTCAGCACTACTTAAGCTACTAAATACGCCAGAAAATAATAAAGCCTATTAATAGTATTCCGTTTGGTCGCAGCATTGATATTTTTGACCCTTTTGTGCTTTGTAGAAAGGAAATTGCCACCAAAAAAAGAAATGAGACATCCAAATGTTGCCCCCCACCTAGAGAGTAAGTAGCTATCAAGAAGCCCAGGTCTTTGTTAGTTAGCTAGTAGGCTTCTACTCTGTAAGCAGCAGTAGATCTGGTTTAAGGCAGAGGGATAAAGCCAACCTACCCACATCATGGGACCCAGTTTAGCCTAGTACCAGCAGGCTAGCAACTCAAAAGGTACATAAACTGGTAATAAGTAGGCCTATGTGATCCCTTGGATAGTATTAATGCTTTCTCTGTTCGATCAATTTTAGCAGTCAACTAAGCATGGTTAGCGCTGTATTAAATTGATGAATTACTGTGCAGGAAAAATGACAATGTTACCCATGAATGTTATCATTCACATTGGCTTTTTTTTTTTTTTTTTTAATAAATGTTATACTTGTAGGTAGTTAAAGGGTAGTATAAATTGGGTGTATGCATCATATAATTAATTTATACATGATGTCATTGCTCAGAAATCCAGTACAGATGATGTAGGCCTAGTACAGCTCCATAAAACCTGAACTACCTGAATTATCATTATCATCACCATAGTACAAATTCATTTCAGAACAAACAAATGCATTGCATGTATTTTTCATTAGGTCATTTTGTTCTTTTAGGCATTCATTTGAAATGCATTCAGGAAACTCAGAAATCCAGTTCAGATGTAGTGCAGGTTGAGGAAGCAGCAGCTGGACCATCAGGGCTTCAGGTGTGGTCTTACTCATGTTTGGGATATTCAAAAAAGGACAACAAAAAGAAGTGATGTTAATATTTTCCAGGCAGTGTCCCTACCAATGCTGAGACCAACCTACGCCCTTTCTGCACTGGCATGGCAACTGCAACCAGGCCACCAATATGTAGTTTAGAGTTGTTAAGTGCTAAGTTCATGGCACAGTGGCCATTTTCGTAGTGTCTTTAGTGTGCCCACATGAAGATACCTCACGTACAAATTACTGTGTGTGTGATTTAGAGGGTGAAGAGGAGACAGTGAAAGATACTTACAGCTCCATGACAAGGTAGAAGTGGGTATTAGTCTCATAAAAATCATGCAGACCGATGACGTTTGAATGCTTGATTCTGAAAAACAATGAGCACTCGTTTAGCTTCCTCATATCGGCGCCTATGGTCTGTATATTGATGCACATGAATGTAAACAGGAAGTTCAGGACCAGCTGGCACTGAGTAGTCTGTGTTTGTCACGCTTACTTCCTGAGTACGGTGATTTCATTCTCCAGGTTACTGTGATGGAGCAGCTTCTTCTTCACACACTTCAGTGCGTAGAAGTTTCCGGTCTTCTTCTCTCTGACCAGAAATACTTGAGAAAAGGAGCCTCTGCACAGACAAATAAGAAACGCAGGTGATCAGCATCCTATGAATACATCAGGCAGACACGCACAGAGAATTCAGTTCAATTCAATTCAATTCAATTCAATTCAATTCAATTCAAATCAATTCAATTCAATTCAGTTCAGTTCAGTTCAGTTCAGTTCAGTTCAGTTCAGTTCAGTTCAATTCAATTCAATTCAATTCAATTCAATTCAATTCAATTCAATTCAAATCAGTTCAGTTCAGTTCAGTTCAGTTCAGTTCAGTTCAGTTCAGTTCAGTTCAATTCAATTCAATTCAATTCAATTCAATTCAATTCAATTCAATTCAATTCAGTTTAACTTATATAGCATAAAAACAATACAATATTTTAAGAGAAATAGTCAGATGGACAGATGGATGGTCGGACTGTAACACAGACCATTTAATTCCATTCCATTTCATTTATATAGGGTCAATAGCAATAGTATGATCTCAAGGTTACTCGGATGAATCTAAGGCTTAAAGGCGCAGTCCTATTCTAGCCTTGCACATTGTTCCTCCTGGTCCTCCAGCTGTCCATTATGTGTTGTTACATCATTTTAGTGGGAATTCAATTGATTTTCCCTTGATTTTGAGGGACAAACGCACCGGGTGTTTTGCATGTGTCGTGACTCTCCTGGGAAGTTGACTAATGAGGCTGGTTCTATCTTTGGTCATGGCCATGAATACCTGTCCTAAGGGCAGGATTAGGGCTCAAGTCTATTACACAACACCAGGCCCAGGTGGGGTCAGGAGTTGTGCAAAGGCCACCTGCCATATCTGACGTGTACATGTCTGTGGGCCGCAGGCGTGTGAACTAAACCTGTCTCAGCCTTTAAATCATACACTCATACAGCTATTATATGTAATAATTACAATAAACAGTTATATTAAAACATATTACTTACATTTACATGAATGTAATGCTGTTATGTTGAGCAATACATTATATTGAAACTTATCTGTATGCCAATTTCATTCTAAACGTATGGACACTGTGCCAAATGTACAAATGGTCTTCAGCACCACTTCTAACATTTCATATGGAGGCATTCAAGGTTCTGTGGGCGCAAACAGACCAGCATTCCCTCATATGTTCACACATACCTATACACACACACGCACACAGATATAGAAACACATATATGTTAATGCAAATATGCATCCCTAAAACTCCTAGAATAATCTTATAGATATACAACATCTCTCTCTCTCTCTCTCTCTCTCTCTCTCTCTCTCTCTCTCTTATAGATATACAGCATCTCTCTCTCTCTCTCTCTCTTATAGATATACAGCATCTCTCTCTCTTTCTCTCATCCTCTTATATATATATACAACATACCTCTTTCTCTTTCTCTCTACCTCATAAATATATACAGCATCTCTCTCTCTCTCTTTCTCTCCATCTCTCTCTTATATATATACAGAATATCTCTTTCCCTCTCTCAAACACACACTCTCTCTCTATCTCTCTCTCTTATAGATACAGTATACACCATTTAAACATATTCAACCACCCAGACAACAGCTGGGTTCCACACCAGCACAGGTGCTGACCACATATTCACACACTCAGACTTAATTCATTAGTTAAAGACACATCAACACACACACAAACACACACACACACACACACACACACACACACACACACACACACACACACACACACACACACACACACACACACACACACACACACATAGCGAGTAGGGGTGGGAATCTCTTGGCACCTCACGATTCGATTCGAAATCGATTCAGAGGTCAACGATTCGATTTTAAATCGATTATCGATTATCGATTTTAAATCGATTTTCTAATTAAAAAAAAACTTTTTTTATTTATTTATTTATTTTACATCCATTTTATATTGAAATGCAAGCTGCATCAACTATTGCATTGCTCATAGAAAGTCAAAATTGTGACAATTAAAAGCTTTTTCTCTAATAAAGCAAATAGAGAAGGTAATTCATCTGTTGATTTTCTTTTTATATCAAACACAAAGTAGGAAGACTCTGAGTTGCAAACTCAAATGATTCAATAGTCGAAATGCATCGATAATCGTTTGATCAGTTTCAAATTGATAATCGATAATCAATCGATAATTGCATTTCAACATAAAATGGATGTGTAAAAAAAACGATTATCAATTCTAAACCGATAAAACGATTGTCAATTCCTTTTCGACTTTTAAAACATTCGAGTTTGCTACTCAGAGTCTTTGCTACACTTCCTACTTTGTGTTTGATAATACAATCAACAGATGAATTACCTTCTCTATTTTTTATTAGAGAAAAAACTTTTCCTTGTCACAATTTTGGCTTTCTATGAACAATCCAATAATCGATGCAGCTTGCATTTCAACATAAAATGGATGTGTAAAAATTACAAAATAGATTATGAACTTTTCTGAATCGAGAGAGAATCGTTTTAGAGAGAATCGAGAAAAATCGAATAATCGATTTTTCCCCCCACCCCTAATAGCGAGCCAGAGACACCTTGGTAATCCTGAAGTTCAGCAGTGCTAGGATGTTCTTCCTTTGCTGACTGACGTCAGACCTCACAGGTCCAGGCCATGCCTCTCATTAACAATCCTCAGATCTTGCCCAGACCATTCATACCTACTTTAATGTATCCCTATCAATAAATTAATTCAGCTATTGAAACTGGACAAGTAATTATACATTTCTCATAAAAGATCATCCAAAATCTTACTAGTGTTCCTCGGTGATGCACCCTATACTGTACATATGTGTATACCACACACACACACACACACAAACACCAATCAACAATACATTTTTCACATTTGCATACAATTTGTTCTCACAGTTTACCACCTCTGTTTACAACACTCGTGCACACTCTCGACACACATGAACGACCGCTGTAATCCCCTAGTTTAGCAGTGCTAGGATGTTCTTCCCTCCCTGAGTGACGTCAGTCTCCACAAGCCCAGGCCAAGCCTCTCCTTCAGCCCTTCTGTGGGTGTGTGAGCCGTGCTGAGGGCTAAGCTGCTTTGAGGGGGTCTGAGAGGACCGTCACCCTGGCCTCCAGACGGCCTGAACCTGAGCACTCTGAGCCCCCCAGCTCTCAGCTGTCTTAGCGGGGTCAGGCTTGTTTGGATCGGCTCAGGCCATAAGGTACTAGTAGTCATTGCTTGTGGCTGTTTATGCTCTGATATTGCAGTTATTTTTGTGTCTGTTGAATAAGTGTTCTTTGATTCAGTTCAGCTTAGTTCAACATTTTCAAAAATGAGTTTCATTTTCTGCATGAAATGGAAAGTACTGCCCTGAAATGCTCCCAGATAATCTCAAACTAATCTGACATCCAGTCAGTATAAATGCAGTGGTTACATATTCATCTTCAACAGTGTTTCATTAGGGTGCAGACATAATGGGTCAATGAAGGGCTTCGTTGACAAAAATGGCTTTGGTACATTTCTAATCTGCTAATCCCAATTATAGCCACGATTGGGGATTATCCCCCTGCCAAAAAAGGGTCCTATCCTGTAACAGGTGAAATAGGTTCCAGGGAAATCCAATCAATCCATTAATGTTCTCTGGCCTTTTGCTTTGCAGCACTAACACTAGCCTAATCTTGTGAATTACGTAATTAATTACGTAATTTCCAGAGATGTAAATGCTACCAAATATCTGAGAAGTGCAGAAGCCCACTAGAGGACCAACTGTGAATGGCTTTCTATTCCAGCACCCCAGGTGAAGAGAATATGGTACTCACGATCCCAGCACTTCTCTGAAGTCAAAGATGTCCTTGATGTTGCTGATAACTTTTTTCCAGTTGCCCTGGATCTCCTTACGACCCATGGTGGCTCGAAGATGAATTTTGACTCCTGTAGTAATAAAGTGCTGTGTTATGTCGTTGCATGATAAATGACAAATTCTTCCTTTATGGATTTAGGCATGTCTGCAAGAACAATATTGCCTAATGTGTTGTGTGGTGTTATGATGTGTTGTGTTGTTGTTACTATGTCGCCTGTCGCCTGACGGTATGACGGTGGGCTGTCACTGAGACATTCACATGTGGAGGATGATGAAATCGTACCACCCACATTGAAACCCCATTATACTAACTTTCACTTAAACGTACTACCTAACTTTCACTGCCATCTTAACTATGTCTTAATCAGATAATCTACCCCAGTCTTATATAAAAGGTCTTCCATTTCCAGGTAAATTAAGGTAAGCTCTTTTTAACCTCTCACGTAGGGAGAGCTGAAAAGGGAAGATAAGCCTTTCATATTTGACCCTACCCAGTTGTGCCCTCCCTCCCAGTTGGAAACAAAGATTAGGTGTAATCTGGGTTACTCTCTACTGGCACGATCCCCTGGGTCGCTGACCTGAAATCAGTATCAACCATTCAGCCACTTTTAGTGTTGGATAAGGACTTTATGTCACATTTAGGTCACACAGTTGATGTTACATCAACATTTATAAATTCAATCATGATTATAAGAATATAATGAGGTATTCTTCATTAAGCAGGCCACTTGATTACCCATTTTCTGTTTGATGGTATTTATTACCAAGTTAGTGACAACACACCACAGGTGCTTTTTGAATCTTCATGAAAAGTTAAGCAGCAGCATTATAAAAAACGTACCGTCAAAAGCATACATGAACGAAGTTTCAACTCAGTTTGCTGTATCTTTCCCTTAAGAGAGACAATTCTGAGACACGCTAACTTACTGGAGGACTGATAATCATCAATCTGCAAACACCTTCAAAACAATCTTAAAACATGGAAAAAAAACATATCTTAACATTCAGTACCTTCTTGTCAAGCAGTAGCCTACTTCATGGCTTCAATTTATATTGATATGACCAAAACTGATATGATTCCAATTAACGACAAAACACACATTTCTCACACGTATCTCGATTCACCACACGTACTTAACTATAGCCTAAAATAGAAATAAGGCTGTATCCTACCTGAGGTTGTCAAGGAGCGGCACTGGCTGAGGCGAGCTCTAGATAGAACTACCCGATGGTTCAGTGCAGACTGGGTCTCTTCTCCGCCTGTAACGGGGAGGAGTCTATCACATCAGGTCACCTGGGACTATGATCTAACCGCATCGCTTATCGAGTTCTGACTAGCCCATTAGCGTTTTTAATCCTGGGCAGATATATCCAACGGGATGAGGCACATCTGTATCGTGGGAAAGTTTCGGGTTTTCGCTTTATTTCATTCTGACTTATGCATCCAAGAATCTTAATGATAAACAAAATATTTTTTTTCCCTGAATAGTAAATAGGGTCCTATAAGCGTTGAGATTCACTTACATTACCATCAAACTAATTCATTATTTTAGTTTATACGTTAATATTTCATTAACGATTAACATTACCAATGTAAACTTGTAGGCTACGTGTTCATAAGCGTATCAAAAGCCTATCTCACGCTATGATTTGCATAGGCTACATGTCAGCACATTCGCTATGGCATATTAAGGTCAGGTATGTTTAATAATCTAAGCGGTGTCCGCATATAGTTTAGGACAATTAGGACACTTTCTTGATCTGTCACATGTCTTTATTCTCAGGCTTTTTCATAGCCTATGAAAATCTATCTGCTTTTTTATTAGGCCTGTTTTCATTTACCATTGAACGTCATCGTGTGTTTCCAGGGAAAGACCTTCGTAATGTTGATAGTGAGATATGTATTGCTCAAAAGCAATCCAGTGAAACACTACAATTGGTTGTGTTAGTGGGCGGAAGGCTTTGCAGTATTTCTCCACTGCTGAGCCTGAAAGAAGGTAACCATGCTTACAGGTCAACAGAGTTTCAGGGAACATCAGCTCCCGCACTAACACAGAGCCTCTCTGTGTTAGTAGGCTACATTCATCTAATGAAGTTGAAAGAAAAAAACGTGCCATTATCCTCTGCTTGGAAATTCTGTACAAGTACAACTTTATCATTTAGTAGGCTACATAGTTATCTTGCACTAGTCTTTACTTGTTGCATACAGATAAGCAGGTGCAGGTCAGGTGTGCATAAACTGTAGGCTATACCACAGAATACGGAAGATTTACATGCATCAGCAAAAACAGCTAAATTAGGTTAACGGTCCGTGGATCTTCTGGCCAATCGATTTTCGTTTTAAAACCAGGAAATGGAAAACGGATAACGAGCCGTCTCCCGTCTCGGAGTCGGAAAATGGGAAACGAGGAACGAACCTATTTCCGATTTCAAAACGGGAAACGGGTCGTTTTCTGTGGTTCGTGTGCGTGATTATGAATGGAAATTCGTGTAAATAAAAACAGGGGCAATTTTCCACCACTGATTTTGACTTAATATGACCCGGAACTTGATGTCTGTTGTATGTGCTGATGACATTCATTCATTGACATTGACATTCATTAATTAATTAATTCATCATCAATCAATCATGGAGTCCAATCATTGCCCGTCATTTACACTATTTAGAGGGCCAAAGAGAGTCTGTCAGAAACACAAACTCACACCCACACCTGACGAAGACCAGACTGGTCGAAACGTTGTGTATAATAAACTGGGAGCAGAACTGTGCGGACCTTTTTCTTCTTTTGTTCGATCGCGTTTAGTCCGGTGTTGTACCCGATTCAGCACCCCCGTCAGAATATGCACCCCCTTGACGCACCACTCGCTTGCCTAAACAAACGCAGGGGAAAATACTATACTACGATTTCATTATTTGTGAAAGAGATCGAAGAGAAGAACACAAGTGATTACAGTCTTAAGAACTGTTCTAAAGAGTACAAACAACCGATGTTTTTCTATGCAACCCTTGACGCACCACTCGCTTGATCGGAAAGGAAAGCAGTTCGCCTAAATAAACGCATGGAAAAATACTATAGCCTACTACGATTTCATTATTTGTGAAAGAGATGGAAGAGAAGAACACAAGTGATTACAGTCTTTAGAACTGTTCTAAGAGTACAAACAACCGATGTTTTTCTTTCAAAAACCTCGGATAATAGCGAACGCAAAAGAACACCTTTTTGTTCTGTGGAAATATATAGCCTACCCAAGCCATGACTACAAAATGAATTAATGTAATTTTGAATTAGCAAGTTGAATGTATTTGACACGGTGTTTCACAAGACTAAATAACGAAATGCAGTTTAGGATCTAACAGGAAGTGCAAATAAGCAGAAAGTGCAGAATATGTGCATATGAATGGCAGTGGTATATACTGGGATAGTATAAGATACAGTATGATACTGTACTCTGCTTACTCATACTAGTTCCATGTCTGTACTCTGAAAAGCATTTGATGATCGGATCAACAGAATTATTTTAAAGGGGGGGGGGGGGGGGGGGGGGGGGGGGTGCATATCACGACAGGCCAATTTCATACCATGCAGAATAAGCACCCCCTGTTCAATTCTGCTAGGAAGGTGGCACATGCATGAAACTCACTCTGCCTACTCATACTAGTCCCATGTCTGTACTCTGAAAAGCATTTGATGTTGGGGTCAACAGAATTCTTTTAAAGGGGGGGGGGGGGGGGGGGGTGCATATCACGACAGGCCTATTTTCACACCGGTCAGAATAAGCACCCCCCTTAAAATAATTCTGTTGACTCCAACATCAAATGCTTTTCAGAGTACAGCCAAGGGACTAGTATGAGTAAGCAGAGTGAGTTTCATGCATGTGACACCTTCCTAGTAGAATTGAACAGGGGGTGCTTATTCTGACTGGTGTGAAAATAGGCCTGTCGTGATATGCACCCCCTCCTTTAAAATAATTCTGTTGATCCGATCATCAAATGCTTTTCAGAGTATATACATGGGACTAGTATGAGTAAGCACAGTGAGTTTCATGCATGTGACACCTTCCTAGTAGAATTGAACAGGGGGTGCTTATTCTGACTGGTGTGAAAATAGGCCTGTCGTGATATGCACCCCCTCCTTTAAAATAATTCTGTTGATCCGATCATCAAATGCTTTTCAGAGTACATACATGGGACTAGTATGAGTAAGCACAGTGAGTTTCATGCATGTGACACCTTCCTAGTAGAATTGAACAGGGGGGTGCTTATTCTGACTGGTGTGAAAATAGGCCTGTCGTGATATGCACCCCCCCTTTAAAAGAATTCTGTTGATCCGATCATCAAATGCTTTTCAGAGTACAGACATGGGACTAGTATGAGTAAGCACAGTGAGTTTCATGCATGTGACACCTTCCTAGTAGAATTGAAGAGGGGGGTGCTTATTCTGACTGGTGTGAAAATAGGCCTGTCGTGATATGCACCCCCCCCTTTAAAAGAATTCTGTTGATCCAATCATCAAATGCTTTTCAGAGTGCAGACATAGGACTAGTATGAGTAAGCACAGTGAGTTTCATGCATGTGACACCTTCCTAGTAGAATTGAACAGGGGGGTGCTTATTCTGACTGGTGTGAAAATAGGCCTGTCGTGATATGCACCCCCCCCCCCCCCTTTAAAAGAATTCTGTTGATCCGATCATCAAATGCTTTTCAGAGTACAGACATGGGACTAGTATGAGTAAACAGAGTACTGTATCATACTGTATCTTATACTATCTCATTATGTATATACCACTGCCATTCATATGCACATATTCTGCACTTTCTGCTTATTTGCACTTCCTGTTAGATACTAAACTGCATTTCGTTATTTAGTCTTGTGAAACACCGTGTCAAATTCATTCAACTTGCTCATTCAAAATTACATTAATTCATTTTGTAGTCATGGCTGGGGTAGGCTATATATTTCCACAGAACAAAAAGGTGTTCTTTTGCGTTCGCTATTATCCGAGGCTTTTGGAAGAAAAACATCGGTTGTTTGTACTCTTTAGAACAGTTCTAAAGACTGTAATCACTTGTGTTCTTCTCTTCCATCTCTTTCACAAATAATGAAATCGTAGTAGGCTATAGTATTTTTCCATGCGTTTATTTAGGCGAACTGCTTTCCTTTCCGATCAAGCGAGTGGTGCGTCAAGGGGGTGCATAGAAAAACATCGGTTGTTTGTACTCTTTAGAACAGTTCTAAAGACTGTAATCACTTGTGTTCTTCTCTTCCATCTCTTTCACAAATAATGAAATCGTAGTATAGTATTTTTCCCTGCGTTTGTTTAGGCGAACTGCGAGTGGTGCGTCAAGGGGGTGCATATTCTGACGGGGGTGCTGAATCGGGTACAACACCGGCACCTGTTTTAACTGGGTGCGCGCACTCCAAAACGCTAGCAGACATAAAAGACCCACAGGTCATAGGCCTAAGTGTTCACATACACATGACATGAGATATAACTTATTTCAAAGGATAAATAGGGCAAACCCACTGCCGAATACGCAGTAAATTTCTCATGGACGGGAAAAGGCTAGATTGACTGCATTACGTCCATCTTCATTAATAGAGCAGTAGTAGGCTAGGTACACACACATCATCATAATTATTTATGAAAAACAAGAAGAAGAGGATGTTCAGGAACACTTTATTCTGATCACCAAAAAATACAAGTTGCGTAAAATGTCAAATGTATGCAAGTAGGCCTATAGTGTGCAAAAGTTTGAGCTCAGTCCAATATTTTCGGGGGTAGGATGTCACGTCTTGTCGAATTGGGCGCATTTAATTGCAAACATGAGAGGGCCCTGACACTTCAAGTAGCCTACTAACCCAATTTTTGAAACAATATGCCTATATGGATCTGAGCTTCAACAAAACTTAATTTGCCCATCATTACATTTTGGCTCCGCGCAGTCGGCTTTCGCCCAGGCTACTAACCTACCTCATGAATCGCGCGAGCCACCTCTACCTCCAATCGGTCGCTTGACAGAGGACGCCTCAACAAATCATGCTCGGAGCAGTGTCGCCGAATACTTCTTTCTGATAATCATGGCTACCGTTGATGAAGTAGGACATTTAATACATGAAATGAGGCAAAGCGGCATGTCTTATGCTGACATTTCAAAAAGACTAGTCGCTGAATTTGGTTTGCAGAGAGCTGACAAAAGACATAAAGTTCCGGGTCATATATATTAATGCAAAATGAATGCAAAAATAGATATGAAAAGTGACCCTGTTTTTATTTACCCGAATTTCCATTCATAACCACGCACACGAACCACAGAAAACGACCCGTTCCCCGTTTCCCGTTTTGAAATCGGAAATGGGAAATGGGAAATAGGTTTGTTCCTCGTTTCCCATTTTCCGACTCCGAGACGGGAGACGGGAGACGGCTCGTTATCCGTTTTCCTTTTCCTGGTTTTAAAACGAAAAACGATTGGCCAGAAGATCTGTGTTGTTGTCCTCCAAATTCCGCAAGCGTGGTTGTCCATACGGTATGATGTTGCATTGTCGGGACACTTGGGCTGCAAATGAGACCCTTGCAGGATATTGATAGCATGCTTAAGGAGATGATCCTTTCCTAGCTCAGGATAAGAACCGCTCGGCACTCATTTGACCAACATTAGTCAGCTCTCACATATGTGCAGAAATGCAATTGAACAGCTGGAGTAGAACGGCACTGGATGACGGCACTAGATGTGCACATGAGGGACTTTGTACATGGGACATACTGCACATACAGTAGGTCCATGCTGCCGTGCCTCTAGGTCCATTGTAACATATTGACAATTCATATTCAGCAAGTGCATAAAGAGGAATTGCTCCACTTGCCCTACACTACGCACATGATGTAGTGTAATGGGGAACACGTGGAGGATTCTTGCAGAATCTGAAGTCTGTTCTTTGGGATGCAAAAGGATAAGTGAAATAATCAATTATAGTCATGAAACAAACACCTTTTGAAAGCAGTCGGGGGGAAAGTGATGCAAGTTATGCACAGTTATGCAAACAGACCATGGTATCTTTGGTATGCATACGCTGTGTTTTACAATGTGTGGCATCACATTTGTGTTGCATTTGAGCTCCTGTGTAAACAAACCCAGGTCCTTTATCATGTTTTATTCTGCCAAGACAAGAGCACACTACTCTTTATTATGCTCTCCACCATGCATACTGAACATATAAGGTTGGAAAACATGAATGTTTGAGATTTATGCTGCCATGGATTCAACCCAAGGGCACAGTGAACTGCCTCCATAGAAAAGTCTGAAACTGTACACGGCTGTACACTGCTGGTTCCTCACCTTCTGTATATGGTTTTTGACACGGTTAAAGTGTTTTGAACTTTTACAGGCTCGGTCTCCTGCCCATGCGTCCTTGACTTTGTTTATTCCACGGCACTATGTGAGAGCCAAGCCAAGCTCACTGATAAATCTCACCTAAGGTGTTACCGTTTGTCCCGTTCAGTTAATGGCCGCCAAGTTCTGTAGGCAGCTGCCCTTTTGTGTAGGCACCTGCCCTTCAGTGTCCAAAAATAAAGAGCTTAACACATCACAGCCGTACTTTGTACCTAATGTGTAATTTCCTATTGTACAACATTTTCAAACTGATGACCCATGGAACCCCTGAGATTTGAAGAGAATTTTGTATTAAATATGAGTATTTCAAATAGCTATTGCTTTCCAAATTAGTGCAACAGCTATGTGGAAAACTAGTCTTGGAACCAGTCTCAGGGACAAACCATTGTTCCTTGCACAAGATCATAGATCTTGCAAAGATCATGCATGGTATTCCGTCATTTTATGGGGGGAGAATTTGAGTGTGAGAATAGAGTAGAACAGAATAGAATAAATAGAATCCTCCTTTTAAGACTCACACAGAGGCCGCCAGAGACAAGAGCCAAGAGCCAAGAAGTGAGGTGCCATGGTACTTAATCCTTTGAATCAGCAGTCTGGTATGTGTACAGTCAAGCTGGCAGAGGTATGTCTTCCTCCTCAATCACTGGCTTGTCTCAAACCCCTGGGGTCAAGAAGCAAACTGAGGTGTGAGTGGAAGCCACAAGGTGGCGATGGCACCAGCATGCACTCCGTAAAGAGGAGGCATCAGAAGAGCGAGTGTGATGCTCTGGTCAATGTTCTGAAGGGGAAACCTTGGGTCTGGCATTCATGGGGATGCCAATTTGACATGTTCCACCCCCTAAACATCGTCTTATCATTCATAGCAATGGTATTCCCTGAAGGTAGTGCCCTCTTTCAGCAGAATAATGCACCCGGCCACAGTGCACAGATTTCTCAGAAACTGTTCCTGTGACATGATGAAGAGTTCAAGGTATTGCCCTGACCTCAAACCGATCACACATCTGTGTGAAGAGCTGCAACCGCAACTCTGATCAATGGTGGCTCCACCTCACAACTTACAAGACTTATAGGATCTGTGAGAGATGTTTTGCTTCCTAATACCAGTCCATGCCTTGTTCTGGTGGCAAGAAGACACCAGCAGCATATCGGGCAGGTGGTCATAATGTTTTGGCACATTGGTGTGAAGTCTTACACCACCTGAGTGAGTTAGTGAGTTAGTGTTTAGTGCAAACACTGAACGGACAGCTAGAAGACCTTTAATGTATTAAGTTTCGTATATTTTTCTCCAACAATTAAACGTTGTAATTTACCGGACAGGAGTGCAACAGTTCTTGATTCAGAAAAGCCATATTGGGACACGTCCGTATTTCACACTTTCCATCTTAACATAACTTCAGATCACACACCATACGTGTGTTCTTTAGGGGAAAACAATTGCAAACTAGGAGTTGCAAAAACACAAAAACATCACTTTAACACAGCTGATGTATTTTTGAAGGTGATTTTCAGTCTATGTCCTATTTTTCCCATCTACCCACCAGGCTTAGGTAACCAAATAGACATCTGTTTCCCATAATTGAAGTGGGTGAAATTATAACATAGGCTTCACAATAGAGGAGCCTTTCAAATCCCACTATCTGAAACCAAATAATCAGTTGTTGAATATTCAGACACCACAGAGTGCTAAATAAAGGAAATTGTCCCAATAATATTAGCATCCATTAATATGGATTGGAGCACAAAAAAAATCATATCTGGTTATTCTTAAGTGGACTCTCAAATGATCAAATGTATCTAAAACATCTGATGTGGCTCACACTGAAGTACGCAAGGACTCACCTAGAAAAGGAGTAACATCCACAAGTTCAGACCACCAGCCTGAAACTAAATACAAATACTCTAAATAGAACGTCACTAAATGTCCCTATTGCAGATGTTCCTCTCTGTCAAGCAGGCCCATGTTTCCCTCTACTGCCTCCTGTTGGCAGTGTGTAAGAAAATGCACCTATGAAAAGGCAGTGCATGGTCATCCACCCTAATCACAAACACTTCAGGGCTTACAGACACATACACTGAGGACGAGTGGTTATGTCACAGATAAACTGCTACCAGCACGACTATAGAACACTAACTGAAACACGATTTTCACATTCTGTGTTTTTTAAACTGCATCTGCTCTCCTGCTTAGTCTGATCGTCATTACAACTGGTCAACAGCACCTGCATTCTCAAAGGAATACAGGCTTTCTCTACTCAGGGCCGTTACATTTGTCTTTGAACAGTGCACATCACACTGTATAGAAAAACAAAGATGTCAACACCAAAGATCATAGAATGTTTGGTCAACACTACATTATAATTAATGAAAAGACAACAATGAAACAAAACTGATATCTACTGAACAATGGCATCCTGTTTATTGATGTACATTCAATTTTTTGTCCATGGGCACATGAATTTCCAAAATATACAAACACATGGGCTGTTTAAGCCTACTGAACTACATTATAAGCTCAGAGAGCACAGATTATTCGTGCATAAAGGTATGACCCTGTCATATCCGAAGATTTGATTGATTTCTTGAATTAAACAGTTGTTTCTCTTTGGTTGCAGGCGTAAAAAACATACACTGCTCAATAAGCATTTCATATATCACAAGTATCACCTGTTATACACAGACAGTCTTTCCTTAACAACCTTTAATTTAGCTTTTTATTGAGTGTCCTTTAGTCAGTCTCTTGTGCTGCTCAGGTCATCTGCATCTTCAGCAAAAGCAGTAGAACCCAGAGGAACACCACACAGATGATGGCTGCCAGAGAGAGCAACTTGATCACAAAGCGACTAGTAGACACCCACTGAGGCAGGGAACGCTGGACAGGACACCTACAGTGCCTACAGAGAGAAAAAAGCTTTATTCTGAGAATTGTGTTTAGTGGATTTCGTCTACATCCTTCACCTAGGGATGATGTTCACTGCCCTGTATCAATAACTTAGAATTGTATTTATTTTAAATGTTATTGAACTGAAAATATGCAATATAATTCCGCTATTCCTCAATAGTTACATTTATTTGTTGGATGCCTTTAACATGGTTACAGAGGTAAAGAAAAAAACAGAGATGGACATCTGTCTAAAATTTGCCACAGAGGTGAGAGAGAGTGGAGGTGGGGATACTGATGTTTATATTATGGATATATGAGTGACAGATCGGGAGAGAGAGAAAGTTGGTCTAGGCTTACGGTTCTGAGGTGGGTGGTTCAGAGACAGGAGGGCTCCGCTCACTAGTTTCCCTGGATCCCTCGTTCTCCTCCGAGCTTCCCGTTCCCTCCTGCTCCAACAGGGCTGATCGGCGACGCAAGAGCAGTGCTGGGGGAACTGGACTACAGATGAACATGAGTACAGTGCACTTAGATCACTCCACATACAAACTGCTGATAGGTTGTAATGAAATTACTTCTGTAATATTAAAATGTTTTAGAATTGCATTTTGTGTTTTAGAAGTTCCTTATCGCAGGAACTGCGATATAACAATACGGGACTTGACCTAGTGTCATGGACCATTCGCAGAACTTATTCATTCACGCCGATAGGCAGGGAGACGTGTGTCGCGCTCTGGCCCCGCCCCCACTGGAGCCCATAAATACCGCAGCGCACATCTCCATCTACCTTTTTCAAAATCTTTGCGTAAAATTTGGACTTCTAAGAATTTACTCAACGCTTTACTGGCTGGCCGTATAACTTTGTTTCTACTTTCCAAAAATAATTTATACTTGATGTGTGCGCGGTTATGACTATAGGCAGGGCCAGGAGACGTTTCACGCTATGGGAGCGCGCTGACACAGCGACTGCAGTGCCAGCCGGGGAGCAGTCCCCGGCCGGGCTGGTAGCCTCCTCGGCCCCAGGCAGCTCAGTGCCCGGTGACTGCCCTAGGGCTGCAACCGAGCGGGGCTGCCTGTCCTCTTTCGCCTCGCCTGCCCTCTTGGTCACCACAGACCCTGGGGTTGTGGAGCTACCCTCCGGTTTCTCGGTTCTCTCCGGAGCGCAGTACGATTTCGGGCTGGAGACGGATAGTCTGGTGGACTACTCCGATGCCTCAGGCGAGGAGGAGGAGGAGGAGGATGGGGAAATGGATGTGGCGCTACCACGGGCTAGCTCGCCCCCGGTCACATCCAGGATGCTGGGTCAGCAGCTCCACGAGGTAGCGATGAGAGCGGCTCACTCTCTAGATCTCCCTCTCCCTCCTCCACCCAGTGGGCGGACCTCCCTACTGGATGGGATGTTCTAGTGAAAGTCCTTTCTATGGCAGAGGTGGTGTAGACACACACACTCTGAAATCCACCTCTGCATTTAACCCATCCAGGGAAGTGACACACACACAGTGAAGTGAGGTTACACACTAACCCGGAGCAGTGAGCTGCCTTTGGCGGCGCCCGGGGAGCAGTGATCGGGGTTAGGTGCCTTGCTCAAGGGCACTTCAGCCGTGGATGTAGGCATGGGAGAGCAGTGGTCTACCACTTCCCCCGCCCACATTTTTCCTACTGGTCGGGAATCGATCCGGCCACCCTACGGTATCCGGCCTGAAACCCTAACCAGTAGGCCACGGCTATGGTGCCCCGCCGGTGGTAGCTCAGTGCACCCTCCCCGTCTTTGAGGAGGTGCACGAGGAGGTCAAAGCGACGTGGGGCACGCCCTACTCGGGGCGAGCCACGGTCCCTGGCTTCGTGTGCTACATGAATGAAGGCTGAGGAGTTCGGCTACCTCTCCTTTCCACCGGTTGAGGAGGCTGTTGCGGGCTACCTAGCACCTCCCTCCCCCACGATGCGCCTCGGCCAGGGACCCCAATTGCCCACCCAAAACAATAACAGAGGGCTACTCAGAAGGAAACTCAGAAAGCAACAAGCAGAAAATACAATTCATAAAATAAAAGACCCTGTCACTAACAAGACTGTTACAAATCTAGAAGATATACAAAAAGCTTTTGAGAAATACTACACATCCCTATACTCCAAAAGAGACCAGGCAGACATACAGACAATAACTGAATTTCTAGATTCATTAGACCTTCCTAATATTGGCACAGAAATAAATGAAAAACTAAGACTACCTATAACAAAGGAAGAGATAGACAAAGCTTTTTCAAGTCTGAATAACAATAAATCGGCTGGATCGGACGGATATCCCCAGGAATGGTACAAATCCATGAGAGTACATTTGCTACCTCTACTGGAAATCTGTTTTAATTATATATTGAAGGAGGGTTCTCCCCCGCCATCTTGGAGAGAGGCATTCATATCAGTTATCCCCAAGGAAGGGAAGGACAGGATGGATTGCAAAGGGTATAGACCAATCAGTGTATTGAATGCAGACTATAAGCTTTATGCTACAATCTTAACAAAAATAATGGAAACAGCAATGAGTCACTTAATAGATGAGGACCAAACGGGATTCTTCAGAGATAGAGAAACACAGGATAACATCAGAAGATCTCTCCATATCATTGAAAACATTAACAATGAACAATCTAGTGCCATCATTTTGAGTTTGGATGCGGAAAAAGCTTTTGATTCAGTCTGATGGGCGTTTCTATATGCAGTAATGAAAAGATTTGGTTTTGGGAATACATTTATACGTGGTATTCAGGCGCTTTATTCTTCTCCAATAGCAAGGATCAAGGTTAATGGCAGCCTCTCAGATCCCATTAGTTTGGAGCGAGGATGTAGACAGGGCTGCCCTGCCAGCCCCAGTCTCTTCAACTTGTTTATTGAGCCTTTGGCCCAAGCAATAAGACATGAGGCGAAACTGAAAGGTATTTCCATTGGAGGAGTGGAGTACAAAGTAAGCCTGTACGCCGATGATGTACTTGTCACTTTGACTGACCCAGCCACTGGCCTCCCAGTTTTAATGGATATGCTGCGAACATATGGGAAATACTCAGGATATGTCCTTAATGTTAATAAAACCCAGGTTATGACATTTCATTTCACTCCTACACAGGAATTCACCACAAAATACAAGTTCAATTGGTACTCCACCAAAATCAAATATTTAGGAATACATTTGACTAAAGATCTGTCCCAGTTATTCAACTCTAATTACAACTGTGTAAACAAAAAAATATATGATGACCTAGATGGAGCCTCCTCCCCCTTGATTTAGGCGATAGAATTAGATCAGTCAAGATGAACAGCCTGCCCAGATTACTATATCTTTTTCTGTCTCTTCCTATAGATATTCCCCTAAAACAATTCAGAGAATGGAATAGGCATATTTCACTATTCATATGGAATAAAAAGAGGCCAAGAGTAAAATTTTCCACACTTCAGTTACCAAAGAAAAAGGGGGCTTGGCTCTCCCATCCTTAAAGGATTACTATATAGCCGCTCAGCTAAGGCCACTTGTATGCCTGTGTAGCCCTTCTTACGAAGCCAAATGGAAAGATATAGAGACATATTTGACAGATGTCCCGATACAATCATTAATAGGTTGTATTGACAATAATAAGGAAAAAGCGCAGACAGACGGCCAATGGGTGAACTTATCATTGAAGAGATGGACTGGTGTAGTTCAACGCTCTCAGCTTCAGAGAGAGGTAAAATTACTCAGGTGGCCTGCGTACGATCCTGACTACAAGCCGTCATTGTATGATCTCAGATATAGACAATGGGTTTATCATGGCATTACATCTCTTTGTACAATTATTAAAAACAGGGCACTTCATAGCTTTGAACATCTATGTCAGGTTTATGGGCTGAGTAAAGTGGATTTCTACAGGTATTTACAAATCTCTGATTACTTCTGTAAAGAGGTTAAGGATCCTAACCAGAGGGAATTGTCAACTGTTGTCCAGCTGTTTGTTGATGCCTATAATGGTAGATACTGTAAAGGTATGATAAGCAGACTGTATCGTGGCATCACATCACTCAAAAAGGACTCCACAGAGTATGTGAAGCAACGATGGGAAAAAGAACTGGACATTGAAATAACAGAGGACATGTGGATGAACGCTTGGAAAACACAGTCCTCTACTACTAACTCTTTTGGTTGGAGAGACTTTTGCTGGAAAAATCTGATTCGATTTTTTTATCACCCCTAAACAAAAAGGTAAACAAACAGACACTCAGTTAGGGTGTTGGAGGGAATGCGGAGAAAGCATGGTAGACCACGCCCATGTATTCTGGCTGTGCCCCTCAATCCAGATCTACTGGAAGGATGTGATAGAAGTCATTGATAAGGTTTTGGGTTTTAGTGTGGATGTAACATTCATTTATCTTTACTTGTGCCATTTCCCTGAGGGATTGTCCAAAGACGATGAGTATCTTTTAAAAATGATGTTGGCAGCTGGGAAAAAGTCGATCACAAAATATTGGCTTCAGAAAAACGCTCCTACTGTAGGCACGTTTGTTGGTATTGTGAAACATTTGCACCTCCTTGAACAGATGACATATTCCATACGGCTCCAAAAAGAGATTGGAGAAAAGAGATGGGGAAAATGGTCAATTTACATAAATGACCTAGTTCTGACAATGTAAATTAACTAGCCATTCCTGACTGATTATAACTTGTACACATTATCTCTACGACCTCATGTTTTTTATTTATTTATTTATTTTTATTTTCTGTTTTACTCTTTGTCATAAACAGGGAAAAGAGCGCTTTGGTCCCCCAACAGCGCGCTCCATTTCTAGGCATGGTGCTAGACTCCACCTCAATGAAGGTTTCTCTGTCCCCAGCGAGAATAAGGGCCATTCAATCATGCACACGCTATTTCAGGCGGGGGTGGACGGTTACGTCTCTGCTGTCAAAGGCTACTAGGGATGATGGCGTCAGCCGTGGTAGCGTTACCCCAAGGGCTATTATGCATACGGCCGTTTCAGATATGGTACCTCTCTATGAAGCTCAGCTCCACCAGAGACAGGTATCGCAAGCTGGCAGTGAACGCCAGATGCATGAGGGCGCTGGCGATCTGGAAATCACCCCAGTTCTTTGCCACAGCGGGCTCGATGGGCGTGGTGACGCACCGCGTCGTAGTGACCACAGACGCCTCCACAACAGGGTGGGGGGCAGTCTGCGAAGGGAGATCAGTGAACGGCCGCTGGTCCGGAAAGCAGGTCACGTCACACATCAATGTGTTATAGCTACAAACAGTGTTTTTAGCCCTGCAGCATTTTCTACCCAGATTAGATTAGTCATCATATACTGGTAAGAACAGACAATACTTCCGCTATGACGTATATAAACCGCCAAGAAGGTGTTCGTTCTCAGTCACTGTATCAATGGGCGAATCGCTTGCTCTTATGGGCAGCAGCGCATTTTCCCTCAATGAGGGCGGTACACATACTAGGCAAGCTCAACTACGGAGCAGACCTACTATCGAGGGGCAACCCTCGGGTGACGGACTGGGCCCTGCACCCTCAGGTGGAAGAACAGATATGGCAAGCGGAGGTGGACCTGTTTGCCAACAGAGAGAACACCTGTTGCCCCCTGTGGTTCTCGCTGGGGGGCGACGGCCAAACATGCGTCTGTATGCATTTCCCCCGATCCTGCTTCTCCCACTGCTGTTAGGCAGGATAGCGGTCGAGGGCAGGGAATTGTTGTTAGTGGCCCCCCACTGGCCTAGTCACCCGTGGTTGGCGGATCTAATCAGAATGTCTGTGCAGCCATCATGGGAACTACCTCTGAGGAGGGATCTCCTAACGCAGGCGCACAGGTCGGTCTGGCATCCCCAGCCAGAGCTGTGGCGGCTCAGAGTTTGGCACCTGAAAGGCATAAGCTCCTAGCCTCAGGTTTGTCTGACTCGGTGCGAGGGCAGCTTCGACCCGGTCTCTATATACGCTAAAGTGGCGCAGGTTCGAGAAGTGGTGTGTTGAGCGTCAACATGATCCTATCAACTGCGCACTGGGCGTCATTCTGGAATTTCTCCAGCAGTTATTTGATGAGGGGAAGGCTGCCTCCACTCTCAATGTCTACCTGGCAGCCATCTCCGCCACGCAGGAATTAATAATAAATCCCCGAGCTGTCACCCATTAGCGTCACGCTTCATGGCAGGTGTGAGACGTGTCAGAGTGCCGGACAGGCACCTGGTACCGTCATGGGATTAACTGATTGTGTTACGTGCGCCCCTAGAGACAGCGGACATAAAATATGTTTAATTGAAAACGGCACTGTTATTGACACTGGTGTCAGCAAAACGCGTTAGTGACATGCAAGCCCTGTCTGTCAGTCCATCGTGCCTTCTCGATAGCTGGGGACAAGGCAGTGATGAGACCGAATGCTGCATACACACCTAAGGTGGTAGCAACCCCGTTCCGCAATCAGGTGATTGAGCTGGCAGTGTTCTCGCCTCCACCGTTTGCGTCAGCAGAGGAGGAGCGCTTGAATACATTGTGTCCGGTGCGCACTCTTCGTGGCTACGTAGAGAATATGTGATATTTATTCATCGGTTCTACGTGGTAGAATGCATGAACAAGGTAGTAAACGTAAGAATGTTTAGTTAAACATAGGTTCATCTGCCTCTGCTTGTCACGACGCAATGAACCGATCAAGAGGTGACTCTATGGACAAGGGGATAGTGATTCCTTTGACATATGTGCACGGTGAAGTGCTAGTAAGTGTTCACAAGCACAAGTAAGGCCCCAGCTGCTGTATGAACCTCTGTGAGGGCAAAGCATAATAAAGTTGGGGTGATATGGCAATCACTGCATTTACACGCGCTAATAGATACGGTGCCGTATTGTTTTATCGCAGTTCCTGCTATTAGGAACGTCTCGGTTACTTACGTAAAGTTACGTATAGTTGCGTGATACAGGGTTTTCTTCTTTGGTGGGTGTTTCGATGCTCAGATTTTGATCCAAGGAAGATGGAGACGTGCGCTGCGGTATTTATGGACTCCGGTGGGGGCGGGGCCAGAGCGCGACGCACGTCTCCCTGCCTATCGGCGTGAATCAATAAGTTCTTCAAATGGTCCATGACACTAGGTCAAGTCCCATATTGTTATATCTTGTACCTTGCTCAAGGAACCGAGGTTACGTAAGTAACCAAGACGTTTTGTGCAGAGTGAAGGCATAGGTTTCAATAATATATTTGCTCCTAGGAAGAGAAATAATGGGCCTCATTTTGAACGCAGTTGCAAAGAATTTAAGAAGGAATTCCGGTGGATTTAGGAAAATATTTGGCATTCATGAAAAGGTTCTCATCTGGGATTTGTTCTGAACTTCAGAAGACTTTCAGAACGCAAAATAGCAGTTGTAAATCCGCCAGATTTTTCCCAAATGTGATTGCTTAAAAAAACGTAGGGAATCGCATTTGAGAAAACTTTCCGGTTTAAGGGCTGAATTTGTGAGAAATCGTTGGTGATTGCATTCACGTCAACTCTACAGACATCCTCGGATTAAAATAATTATAATAATAATAAATACGAGAATATTTGTATCATTAACAATTGTGTTTCACATTTCTAGTCATGATTCTATGAGGCATCGTGATGTCATAATTTAAATAAAAGGTCTACACCAGGATGCTAATCCAGCTAGCACTATCAGAGCAGGCGCGTCCCTCTCTACCTTTAAGAAGCTTTTGAAGACCCAACTCTTCAGAGAGCACCTCCCTTCCTAACTGGCACTTGGACTAGTGCTTTACTTGCACTTACAGCAGTTGCATTCCTGCACTTCTTTTTTCTTTTTCTACCTCGTTTTTCTATTTCTTATGTAAAGTGGTATTTATTTAGCCTGACATTCTCATACTCATAATTCTAGTCAGAATATGAGTCTGATACTCAGTGTTGTACCTGAACGCGTTCATTGAAGGAAAGTTCATGAACTCGTTCATAATTTTGGTGAACGTGAACTGAACGTACTGTATTACTGCCTGATGAACGATACTGTGAACGAGTTCATTCTGGTGTCTGTGAACGGCATGTTCACTCTTTTTAATTTCGTTCAATAAGGTGCCAGATTTCTAGAGACTTCCAGGCGAAAAATATACCGTTAACAGTCCTGTATCCAATCTCTGCGTGCTTTCTTCTACTCTGTCTATTAGTTTGATATTTCCTGGATAGCTGAGAAGACTTCTGCTGCTAATGAACACATTTTCAAGCGTTCGTGAATTTGGCGGAGGTCTTTAAGAAAGAAACATTTCAGAAGAAACTTCAGAAAACGTTCGAGAATGAGGCCCAATGTCCTTGTTTTTTTTATTATAACTAGCAGTTAGTTGACCTGCTACAGACTATTCCAGGAGCACACAAAATCTTCAGTTTATAATACTTTTTAATAATGTCTTCCCTGCCATAGAGGCTGTTGGTAGGGTAAAGTAGTCCTTTAATGACAACATATAAATGACTCTTCTGAGCCAGAGACACAAGACCAGTGGTACCTTGGGCCTGCAGAACAGTCTGACTCTGACTCCTGACTCTGAATGGATGCCTGTGTTTGAAGTGTGCAGCGTCGCAGTCGGTGAGGGAAACAGCTTTCAGGAGAATCTGCTTGGGTATGCCTCTCTCTGAGAAAGGACACATAATGAAGCATGGCTGACAGATATATCAGGTGTGAAGAAGGTTACAGAAATACAGAAGGAGTTGTTTGCAAAAAAAAACATCAGGTGCTACATAGAGGTCTGTTGTTTGATGTTATTTGGACATGATCACAGATGCTTCTGCCATAATGAAGCAGAATTGTCTAATAAAATAATTTAAATTGCGTTGTCATCAATATTCATGACATTTCCTCCAGGAAATATCAAACGCACCAAGTAGTGTTTTTTTTGTGAGTAGAGTAATTTGAGAGTGGCCAACCAATAACTTGGAAATAAGCTGTGAAACCTGTAGTGCTATTGGCCACCTGAGCCAACACACACTTATTGATGAGAGACACACCTGGGCCCCAGAAAGAGAAGGAACCCATCTCAGCAGGTGAAGCACAGTGTTGACGAACCTCTCTGCAAAAGCTAAGAGCTACCACAATGACCACAGGCCCCGTAATGTCTCACTGTCATTCTATTCTGCAATTCTCCTATTTTTGCTGTGCTGATATCCACCTTGTGTCTTTCCTTTCCTTTGCACGTGTTTAAAGACTTTTGCTTCAAAATGGCTGATAGCTGTAGATTAGTGGTGTTTCTCATAAAGCCGCATGACTGCACGGTTTGGATACTCCCCAGAGGAAGAAAAAAACGGAAGAACACATCATTGAAGTCCAAGTTTCCTAAGCTCATACTCCATATGGTACACCAGCACAACTAATAGTCGTCCTTATTGGACCTCATCAGTTATTTTGTAAACCCGGACCTGCATATTCTGGTTCAGTTCTGAGCACCACAGGCTTACCTGCTGCCCCCTTCTGGTCGCTGGCTGCCAGTGTCCTCGCCGGCCTTCATGCCCTCTGAGAATCTGGCCTCAAGATCACTGAGCTGTTGTGAAAGTTCACGAAAAATGTGACTAAAGTTTTTTTAGTTGCTGTTTAAATGATTGGCTGTACACTGGTAGCTTCTTTTAACTTCTCTTAATATGCTATGTGAAATATAAAACACTGAAACAAAAATGACTGATTTACACAATTAGTCTAGCGTTTAATTAATTGAAAGCATGTGTCGCCAAATGTCATCATAAATATTTCCATTTAAAAAAAATGCTGGTTTCTGTACCTGAGCCACATTTGGAATGAGAGTCACGCTCACTCTTCGACGAAGAGCAAAATGCTGCAGATGAATGGAAAAGAAAGAGTGAGATCAGAGAGTGAGACAGATCAGAGAGTGAGTCAGATCAGAGAGTGAGATCAGAGAGTGAGAGTGAGACAGATCGAAGAGTGAGATCAGAGAGTGAGACAGATCAGAGAGTGAGATCAGAGAGTGAGACAGATCAGAGAGTGAGATCAGAGAGTGAGACAGATCAGAGAGTGAGATCCGAGAGTGAGAGTGAGACAGATCGAAGAGTGAGATCAGAGAGTGAGATCAGAGAGTGAGACAGATCAGAGAGTGAGATCAGAGAGTGAGACCGATCAGAAAGTGAGACATATAGGCCTAGGGATGAGCACTGCTTTGCACTGAGTCAAGCAGCACACCCAGAATAACCAGATGGCCCTGCAGACTATAGGGCCTATAGCCGTGCACTGTCTTGTTTTCACAGTTCACAGTGATTACTATTCCATGTATGTTCCAAACTATGCTACACACTTCATCCTTGAAAGCCTGATTACCTGTTGAGATGACTGCCTCACAACTCTAACGTCACCGTCATCTACATGAGGGGAAAGAGTAGGATCTTATTAGTGCAAACCTTATCCAATTAAGTCTATCTTTATACAGGAAATTCATTGGATTTAATCAGCTGTTTCAGGCCATTTTAAAAGGCGTCAGCACCACTCCAGATGATCCCTCACCAGTGTTGTCACTCAGCAGGCGCCCGCGGGTCTTCAGGAGGAGCCTCCTCGTCTCTAGGAGCTCAGCGCTGTCCATGGTGTGCCTCCTCTTCAGGTGGTCCACGTGGACCGACATCAGCTCTACCGCATGACTCACGCGAGCCTCCTGAAGCCATGAAACACATCAAACAAGCTAAGGGGGGCGTTCCCTTGGCCAGACACCCTTCGGAATGTTTAAAAAATATTTTCATCCAATGTGATTCACACGTTCAGAGAATTAAAGTAAACTGATGGAAAGCTGATTTGAATCCACAACACTGGCACGGCTAGTCTAGTGACACGTGTTTTATATCACTCACACGCTGTATAACCACATGTCAGCAAATGATGGTGGTGGAGGTATGATGGAGCTCATGTTGTCATACAGAGTACCTGGTGAGCTGCGCCCAGCATCTCAGCAGCGGTGATGATGTCGTCCATCGCACTGCCCAGCGTCTTCAGACACGTCTCCATCTTGCCCAGGATTTCTACAGCTTCAGCGTCCACGCACCGCGCCTTCAACAGCTGTTTGTCAACACAATGGGTCATTCGAAAAAAAACACATTCATCACGTCTATTCACATATAGAAAAACCCATGTTTGTGTATGCAATGTGTATATTGTATGATTAAGAGATGATATATCACAGACATAAATGTCATGGTAATGTATATAATGTATACATTTAATAGCCTACATGTGAAGTTATATCAAGGCTAAACGTAGAATGTTTTTCCTAAATAACTTTAATTGAGTCTTCCCATCTGTATGCAACCACACTATCCTTAACCATATTTGGTGATACTCTTGAGTCTTGAGGGGAATAAGGTTAAGCACAAACATAAATAATGAGGTCATTGACGCTGTTTGCAGCTGAATTCCTTAGTTCCTGGGGTGGCGGGGGCGGGGGGGGGGGTTACAGATATAACAGAGCTATCACCATACCATATCAACAACCATGTGAAGCTGGAGATGAGTGTAATCTCTTGTAATGTTTCTGCTAGAGTGTGGACCTGCAGGGTGTCTTTGGTGTGGGTGAGCTCCATCTGCAGGTTCTCCTGCGCCACTGCACGGTCATGCTCCTCCGCCTGGAGCCGCTGAGGGAGGGTGTACTGGTCACAGCGGAACGCCATGGCGAACTGGAAGAAGGCACTCTGTGGAAAGAAAGTCATACTGGTAGTCACCATTTTAATGATCTAATAAGGCTTTTCTAATGTCTGTTTCTTTGGCTAAATGTTTGGTTTGCTTTCACAACCGCACATTTGGATAGGGTTTCCATATAGGGACACTAACAGGCTAAATAAAGCTGCAAACTCAGCTCATTTTGGACAGTGGACATGTATGTAGTATGGACAGTATGGACAGTATTCATGGACAGCATGTAGCAAGCTCGCTGTTTAATGTGTTTGAGCGTGTGTGTATGCATCTGTGAAGTCTGGCTTTCAGAGCTTAAAGACGAAACAATGATGTACAGCACTGTGCAGAACAACGAAAATTATGTGATCACCATGGTGACTGCAAAATAAATCAATGATGAACGGACAAATGAGATGAAAGACATCCGCAGGCAGAGAGTTGGAGTATAGAAATGGGGTTGTGCTGATATAAGGAATGTATTGCCGTTAATGTCTTACCTCAACCTCTTCTTCAGTCATCTCCTCACAACTACGAGAGATAAAAGAGAACAATTCAGTGACACAGAGAAGAGAATCAACAGCACAGCTTATGACAATGTGCATCAACCATATTCCAATAGGGCAAAATAACTCTGGAGCTCTGTAGAGGGCAACACATGTATAATTTTTTTAAGCATAAAAACAGCTTTGTGTTTAATATAAAATACACACTGCCACTTTAACTACTGTGATGAAGAATGTGGGAGGGTTCTTGCCAAATAAAGTCATATTGCTATCCTCAGTTGTGAACAACAATATCAAGTGACCAACAACAAACAAATAAATGAATATGTACATTTCTGCTATGGAAAAATGCGCTCTTGAGTTCCAGGAGCCACTCTGGTTAATCTTTAATGCTAACTGGTGGATGGCTTTATCTGGAAATAGTCAAGGCCTCACCACACCCACCTGGTCAGCCCCAGTCTCTCCAGTATGGGGAGCTCATCCCAGGAGGCTGCCAGCAGTTCCTCAAGCCTTGGCTCTGATGGGCAAAAACCGTGACTATCAATCCCATACTACCACTACATGCAGTAGAGTAAAAGCTGTCGCAGTTCCAGACACAGACAACACATTTCATAAGTGAGGAGGTACCTTCATCGCTGCTGTCACTGTCATCCTGCAGCCCAATAAACCCATAAGGCCTAGAGGCAGGGATCTGTGCATAGATCAAGGAACATGAAAGACTGTGTGAAACTACATTGATAAGAAGAATTACAGAAAGTTTATATTCAAGGAATAAAGCCCTGATCAAGGCAGGATTTAAAATGTTTGGGCTTGTTTAAACCCCTACACCCTCTCTGACGATAACATTTGCTCTGACACAAGTCTGGGAACACTCTGGATGATGCCAGAAAAAGAGAGCGAGAGAGAGACAGAGTGAGACAGGAAGAGTGACAGAGACGAAGTGAATGAGAACCTTTTACGGAAGTTTGGCCACTGGCTGCTCTTTGTGCTCTGTGTCTGCAAGCACGAGAGTATGTGTCATCCCTCTGCCTCTCCCAGTTACTTAGCCTCTCCAAAAACCTCCTCTCACTTATCCAGCCACGAATATTGTGAAATAGACAGACAACTGGCCACACGCAGACAGTCTGTACCTGTACTAAGAGGTATAATTTATGTGACTCCCCATCCTAAATATCTTTATCAGCTCTACTTTTACCACTCAAGCCAGTCAGAAGCTTCTCAGAGTGTTTCGGCTGTGCTCTAATGACCTTCCTTCCATGTCCTGAGAGAAGAGTTCATTGTGCCAGAAGAGAGAAGAGTGGCATCTACACACTCATTTCCAGACTATCTGAGCATTAGAAAACGAACTCTTCCGCGTCCTCAAAGGGAAAAGTGAACTGTGGCATAAAAGAGGAGGCTTACCTGTGCTTCCATCATGCTCTGTGGTTACCAGGGGTAACAGGGTGAAGTCCAGCCATTCCCTGGCATGAGAAACCGCATTCTATTCAGTACACCCCACTCCTGCACACACTCGCATAGATGAATAAGAGCACAGCTTGGCCCAATACTGAACAGAGATTAGCATGTATGCATGGAGAAATGTATAGAAGTCAGGCATTAATCACAGCCGTTGAGCAGAGCAGCGGTCTGCTATGCAGCAGAGAAGAGCTCTTTTCTCTGGTGTCCGTCCATGAATAAGTCATACCTTAGTGGGGCGGCATCAGTGGAGACGGCTACTCTGGCAGGCATGGGTGGCTGGGGAGGGGCCACCAGACAAAAGACTCCCTGGCACAAGTTGAAGTATCAACAGTATCCCACCTGCTTAGGACGAGGAGCTCCTGGGTGGCGGGAAAACACAGAAGGGGGCAGAGGAAATGAGTGCAGACTGAGTCTCCATAAACTTTAGATAGGCTACCATTGAGTTACACAGAAAGGCACTAGCTAGCTTTTTATTAAGGTCTTTTAAACTTCATGAATCAATAAATGAATAATAAATGCACAAAATCGAATTCACTAGTTTTAGAAAACTTTACACTACATTACATCTAGGCCTGCAGGATGAACCAGGATTTTCAATGTAAATCCAGCATCCTAAGAACCCCACTGCAGTCAATCCAAGTCTACTCCACCAAGAGACAGAGACAAACTTAGGGGAGAAACAGGGACAGGGTTTAAGTGAGTCTGAGATTGAGGCCAGACAATAGAATGTGGAGTTGTTCTGAGCGAGCCTAAAGAAAACAGAAGCTTGCATGAGGGACTCTGTGTACAGCAGGGAAAAGGTAATACAGAGCAATAATACAGTGGGGAAGTGCCAATTTCGCCTCGCTAGAGATTAAATGTGATGTATTTGTCAATCCCTGACTAAAAGAAAAAAAATTGCCGTAAAAAACAAGTATGTGTTACAAGACTTGAAGGAAACTTTTTCTCTGTTGTGTCTTTGGAACAAGTATGCATTTCCCATGTGGTGTCTAGCAGTATGGCAGAAGAGAGTATGGGAGAGGCACACTCATGCTTTTCTTATATAATCCTCTTGATCTCCTAATTTCCTGCACCCCCTCTTCACAGAACATTTACAAAGCAAAACTGCATAAGGGTTTTATGGGCCGAGACACTTCAACATGCTTGACACGCACACTCTGATATATGTTGTAATTGATATACAATGAAATGAATGCAAAACAAAACAAAAAACAGCACAATGCACATAAAGATAATTTGTACCCACTTATACGGTCCATTAGACCAAAATATTCAGGGAAACAGTTTTTTATCTACAAAATCCAAAGGTTTGGTTCAAAGGCAGATTAAACACATTCAAATCAGAACACCTACAGCATTCAAACTGCAATGAATGTAGGAGAAACACTTACCTACTCGGCTATCATTTACACACTTAAATGGTAAAAACTTCTTCTCTCCTCTACATAAACTTGCTTCTAAGACCCAGTATTTGTGGCTCGGCATCACAGCAGTCTGATACTGTACAGTCATAGCCCCATTTGTGCTCTACAAACAGCTGTCTGATTTCCCACCAGCTGGGTGTTCTCTGAGAGACACCATTACTTATTCTGCAATGGGCAGACGGGCTGCTCTCGAGCGAGAGAACACGGTCCAAGAGCATGTTGATATAGAAAAGGAGTAGGCAGAAGGGTATGAAGTAAAAGAAAAGGAACACAGAAAGTAACCAAGCCCACACACTCTACAGATGGGCGTTTACTTCAAGTAAAAAATACACGTACACACGATCATTAAAAATGCTAGGCCAAGCTGTGGACTGATGCAGTTACAAAGAGAGTCTAAATTGCAGAGCGATAAACAGCAAAGTAAGCCCTGTTCTGTGACCTTTGGGATGCTATCTGATTTCAAAATATGTCGAATATTATGGATGAATGTCCATTATATCATTCACAGGCAAATTAATTGTGAAAGTGTGTAAAGTGATACTCTTTCATTTGAGGCTGACCTGAGCAGTGCAATGCCTTTGAAAGGATTAGTATGTAGTACTCGTATCGATTTATACTCTCAGGTGAAATTAACGCTTCTTCTGTAGGTAATAACATGGACCTCCCTGACAGGAAATAGCTTTAGGCAGAGGCTAACATTTATGCAAGTGAAAGTATGTAAGAAGTAAAAACTCAAGTTCTCCTACCCTTACTTGTGTGGATCCCTGCGCTGCCTGTTCACCCCACAGTAGCGTACTTAAGACGAAGAGTCAGCCATAATCCTATTAGGCTTCATAATCATAGCCCCCACCCAGCTGCCTTCCTGCCTGCTTCTCCAGGGGGATCTCACCAACACAAAACAGGCACAACTGACAGCAATGACCATAGGAATATCCCTGCCAATGTTAAAACAGACACTTCAAGAATTAAATCACTGCAATTTAGACTTTGGCACATTTACTTTGCCTCCTGATTCTATAATAGTACAGTGTCCTGATCTCTTGCCACTAACTGTGGCAAGTCTGTTGTTGGCGCCAAAAGGAAAAGAAACATATCTTAACTTACTGTAACTGACCTATGGCAAGACGGGAAAGATCACTGCAGAGTGATATTTTAAGCCCACATTGTCAGAGTACCATCTTCATGATGCCATTATGCCAGAAAACAGCAGGTCATTTCCATTGTAAAATAATTAATCAAATAATTGTAAAAAAAAAAATAATAAAAATGAAAAACTGCTGGCACAGAGCTGTTGAAGTTAGGCCTAAACCAGTCTGAACAGAGGGTCAGACAAGTAGAAGCAGGCTACTGAGTCAACGTAGCAGTATTTTTTGTCTGAGGCAATGAATGAATTACACAGCCTGAACAAAAGAACTGTGGTGGGGAGACCTGAATGAATAAATGAAATAATGAATGAGCGAAAAAAGGAATTATGTAGCATGCAAGTTTTTCTGCCAGAACTTACACTTAAACGGCTTATATGGGATCCTGACTTGCTGTCGGCTGGCAAGCCCAGTTGTTTCATACTTCCCACAGCAGCAGACTGTTTCTCTATCATCTGAACACCCCTACCTCCTCTTCCTTTGCAGAAAAATAAGGGTGGGGGTGTCTGAGGGCTTTATGAAGAATAAAATATCTAGGTTCCCATTAATCTGTCTCCATCACTGACAATGTGTTGTGTACATTGCATGCATATTGGACCTGGATTCATCATAGACGGCAATCCTTTCCATTGACTGACTTCAGGCTTTTTATTGTGCAGAATAGAATATACTAACACAGAAAGGAAGGAATGACAGACGAGATAACAAAGACACTGACGGTGCACAGATAACTCTATCTAACACAAGGGCTAACACACACACACACACACACACACACACACACACACACACACACACACACACACACACACACACACACACACACACACACACACACACACACACAAACACACACACACACACACACACACACACACACACACACACACACACACACACACACACACACACACACACACACACACACACACACACACACACACACAGCATTTATACCATACCACACACAAAAGGCGGGAAATTCGATTTCAGAAATTAAACCACTATTCCTGAAAGAAAGTGTGCCCGTGACGGCCTTCGCTTTGCCGTCCTAAACTGTGCTGATTTCGCTACAGTGACTCGCTAACCCCAGGAAGCAAAAGGAAACGAGGAAGTAAAATAAGTTTTTTTGTATCAAATGAAAGGTTTTTACAACAAACAGCCCTGTAAATCGACTGGGTTATATAAAAACCTTTTTTTTGGAACGAGTTTTAGTTGTATTTGTTGTAATGATCGGGAAAATAGTTGAAAGCGTGTTTGAAAGTTATTGTAGCCTAATTGTCAGTATAAAGTCTGAGTCTGACTACTTGCTAGATCATTGTTTATAATAGTATTGTGTTATCTGTGCATTATATTACAGTAACTTGTTTTAAAACAAGGTGAGATAGTGAATTACTTTTAAATGTACAGGATACTTGTAGCTGAAAACTATATTAAAAATAATATATTTGATCAGTGCACTTGCAAAACAGGATTACAAAAACATAGGCTATGACCATTGCATATACAGTAGTATTACTGTTTAGAAGTTACTTTAAAATGGTTATAAGATACCATTGACAAGGCAGGCCTATGTATAAGATTGAAAAAAAAAACCTAACCTTTAATAACCAGGACTACATCATGAAAGCACAGGTTTTACTTCACTTTAAATCATATCTTCTGCAGACATGCACCCTCTTAAACTGTCTATATTTAGGTTTCCTCCGGTAGGAGGTAACCTATTGTTATTGTAGGCTTTCCTATTATTATTATTACGTTGCTGCAATGGAAGTCAATGGCAGCCCCTAGAGCCATATGGTAACTTTTTGTGAAATTTGGCACACTCATTAAGGACAGTCCCTTCTTCATTCACACCAAGTTTCATGGCTCTCATTACACCACTCTAGCGCCACCAACAGGACTTTGGACTTTTGTAACACACACAACTTTTGAACCGTATGACCGATTTTCAAAAATGAGGTACCCTTGGATTCCCTGGATCAAGACGAATTTAACCCACCCCATGACGTCCATTTCCGGTTATATAGATTTTCCGCTATTTCTGGTTTTATCAAAAACCTTTGAAAGCCTACTCCTCCTACAATTTTTGGCAAATCTTTTTCAAAATCACCAGAGATGATCTTCAGACCTAGCCTCACAAAAGTTACTTCTTAGAATTTTGATCCTCACAACCGTTTGTCCGGTACAGCCACTCAAATTCAGCAGAAAAGCGGCCAAACAGGAAGTGAGGTCATATGTCAGCAAATATTTGAGTGAAATTTACGCCACATGGTGTGTTTAATTCGTCTTGATCCAGGGAATCCAATGGTACCTCATTTTTGAAACTCGGTGATGCGGTTCAAAAGTTGCGTGTGTTAACACAAGTCCAACTTTGACACGTTGGTGGCGCTAGAGTGGTATAATGAGAGACATGAAACTTTGTATGAATAAAGAAGGGACTGTCCTTAATAATTGTGCCGAATTTCACAAAAAGTTACCATATGGTTTGTCCGGTACAGCCACTCAAATTCAGCAGAAAAGCAGCCAAACAGGAAGTGTCTCAAATCTCAGCTAATCTTTGAGATATCAACACCAAACTGGTATGTCACTTGGAAGACACTACAACATGTTCCCATGTGCAAAGGCAACTTCATATCTTGAAAAATGATTGATATAAAGCAAATTGGATACATTGTTAATGCTAAAATAATGCTTTACACATCTGCAGGTCAAAAAGTTAAACTCTGATTCAATCACAAGTTCATATGAAGACACTTGAGAGTGTTTAGTACACAAATCTGAAAAAAAGTTGACTGTATGATGAAAAGTAGATTTTTGGTGAATATTTGAAACATGCATGCTTGACTACTTGCTAGGGTGGTTCTCTATAGAATGTCTCTCTGTCTCCTCATCCGCGCGGCTCCTAAATCTCACACACTCAGTCTCCCCTTAACACACGCGCAGGCTTTGTTTTACGCACACACATTCTCACAGACACACAGCTTGGTGTCACACACATACATTCTCACAGACACACAGGGTAAGCGCACACACACAACCTCCACTCAGTCTAAACTTCAGGGCAAAAGCATTGTAAATGTTGGATTTGAAATGTAATATCCCATTGGCAAGTCTGCAGCATGGATTTTTCTATACAGTGACAAATTGTCACAAAATTACATTTTTCCCTGGTTCGCAATGTTTGGAGGAGGAAACCGCCATCGCTGCTTGCAGCTATATTTTTTATTGGTCCACTTGTGTTAACAGTGTAGGCTTATATTTTTTATATTCTCCTATTTTTGATTCAGTATAGGTCCAATGTAGTCAAATTATACCTAATTATACCTATTATGAAGTCTCTGTTGAAATTCAAGAGGAAATTATGGATTAATAGTGGTTCCATGTCTTCTATTGACCAGCCTCAGATTATATACCTGATGTGTCTCTGGTGGTGGTTAAATACAATTTAGTGTATGTATACTCTTCACTAACTGTTGTATATCACCCCTATTACATCTCCACATTGTTCTAAGTAGCTTCACACTACGTCTTTGACCTTTGGTCTTTCATAGGGCCAATAAACAGCTTTAGTATACTCAGTCCAAAAATTGGATGTAACACTTTCTTTTACTTTACCCTTTGAGAGAGAATAACTTGCAGTGCTATCCTATTGCAATTAAGGAACTGTTTTTTTTCCTTTATATTTTTTATGTTCAGTGTTCTTGAAAGGAGCAACATTAAGTACATTACGCTCCCCTCTGCCATACAGTTTAGATAGATGGATACTTTATTAATCCCAAGGGAAATTTAGGTCATCCAGTAGTTTATACACAAATTCCCTCCCCTTCCCCTTCTGCGTGGCGTTATAAAGCTGAATGGCCCTGATGACAAAGGACTTCCTCAGCCTGTCCGATGAGCATGACATCGACAGCAGTCTGCCACTGAATATGCTCCTCTGTCCGTTGAGAGTACTGTGTCGTGGTTGGTGGACATTGTCCAAGATGGTCAGCAACCTACTCCTATTCTCCGCCAATGTTGTGAGACAGTCCAGTTCAGTGCCAACAACAGCTCCTGCCTTCCTCACCAGCCTGTCCAGTCGCCCTGCATCCCTCTTCTTTATGCTGCCACCCTAGCATACCACAGCATAAAAAAGGACGCTGGCAACAACAGGCTGGTAAAACATGCGCAGGAGTTTGTTGCAGACATTGAAGGACCTCAACCTCCACAAGAAGTAGAGCCGGCTCTGACCCTTCTTGTAGATTGCATCAGCGTTGGCTGACCAGTCCAGTATTTGTAGGTGTTAGCCACCATCACACTACCCCGCAAACAGGGAACGTCCCCAGGACGTTAACAGGACATTCGCAAGGTCCCCAATCATCCCCAATTGGTCCCCGGCACAACGTTCGCTAGAGGACGTTACCAGAAAGTTTTTGACGTTCGTAGCAAGTCTACGTTTGGTCCTTCTGTGACGTTCGCATGAGTCTTAAATCGGACTTTTAGGGAACATTATAATTTGGTCTCTCAGCACACGTCCCCAGGACGTCCTTCAAAAACGTCCCTGTTACCTTATCCTGCAGGTCCTCTGCGTGACGTTCGCATGAGCCTTAAAACGGACTATTAGGGAACGTTCTTATTTGGTCTCTCAGCATACGTCCCCAGGACATCTTTTAAAAACGTCCCCGTTACCTTTACCTGCAGGTCCCCTGCGTGACGTTCGCATGAGCCTTAAAACGGACTATTAGGGAACCTTATAATTTGGTCAGCACACGTCCCCAGGACGTCCTTTAAAAACGTCCCCGTTACCTTTACCTGCAGGTCCTCTGCGTGACGTTCGCATGAGCCTTAAAACGGACTATTAGGGAACGTTCTTATTTGGTCTCTCAGCATACGTCCCCAGGACATCCTTTAACAACGTCCCTGTAACCTTTACCTGTGGTCCTCTGCGGGACGTTCGCATTCGGTCCTTCCAAAACGTCCCCTTGACGTCCTCTGATGGTCCTCTCTGAACCAGAGGTTCCGCTAGAGAAAAATGTTTTTCATTTTCGAGACATTTTAATGATAAGCCGGCCAAATATCTATTTCTGCTTCTAAATTAGCCTATTGAAGAAAACTGACGGCCTGCATAGCTTAAATAATAACATAATCAGGTAGTTTAGAATGCAACATGTTTATTTTCCTAAGTTTGGGCTACAATGGGAAACAAAAACATTAATGTCTGATGCGCGTCAATAAGTGGCCTTTAATCGCAACCTGCTGTGGCGTTAAAATGAGCGCCGCAGCATGGTCATTGCTCTGTTTAATGAGAGCAGAGATTCTTAAATTATTCAACCCTCTTGTGAATCCTTTGCGTCGCCATTTCGCATTGCTAACAGAACATTTTACTGTGACTATCAATTACCTCGCACCTGAGCCAAGAGAACTTGTCACTCCATAACGACATAAACGCCCGACATTTCAGCTTTTTCTCTGGTGATGCTGTTCGAACATCTAGGGCTTCAGGTATTCAGTGTTTGGAAAGTTCGCTTTCTACATGAAGTAGCTCAGTTCATTGTTCATCAACTAAGTTCACAGCTCCAATTTTCAATATGCTGCGAGTGCGAGCTATAGCCTAATTTTTCCAAGTCTCTGTCTGCAATACCGCTCTCGGATACGCAACTTCGGCGCTAACGCACAGGCATAGACAGTATAATAAAATTAACCCTTTGTTGCCAGCACCTAAAATGACCGATTTAGGGTGCTTTCAATTAAAGCAGTGGTGTAAGAACAGTTTGTAACATATATTAATGTGTGATACATCATTTTAAAGCTAAAAGTATGGAGTACAACACAGCACACAGTTTTTTCATTTTTAAAATATATTTGTTTATTAAAAATAGCATTTATGCAAATGTTGTATTAATTATGCGCATAAATTATGTACAATTTCTCATCTGAAGAGCAAAGTATACATTTTTATTAAAAAATTTCAACGTCAAATCAAAGCATAATCAATCAGCCATATCACTCTAAAATTTCAGCTTGATCTGAGCAAAACCTCAAATGTTACAGCCCAATATCTGGCGTCCTCCACATTATGTACATTTCAAAATTCCAGTATAATTCAGTGTGATCAAATATGGGAGATTGCATCACCCCACACATAGATTTGAACCAGGGTCTACAGGGTGCCAACATGCACTCTGACTGCCATACCAATGAGCCAGGCTCCATAGTGTGGCAGTCAGAGCACTATACTCATCTGTAGTGCAGCACTCCGTCACACTGCCCTCCACTTCGGGAAGTGCACCCTTGCGCTTCATGTACATAGGCATTCCTCGCGCATCCACCAAGAGTACTTCTACCATCAAGAGTGCCCCCCCCACCCCCATACACACACAGACATGTGCTTTACCCATCTACGGGGCCCCTAACACAGGTGTCAACCTACCTGGGGGTCCCTCATACAGTTTTACGGCCACGCCTCAGATGACCTCACGGGAAGCCATCCCACATCTGACATAATTTGTAGCAAACAGAGAGCATAGTCAACTCACCTGGCCTGGCTACAGGGTGCCAAACATTCACCCTCAAAGCCCTTATGGCCATGTTACATGTAGTAGACCCCAGTGCTTAGGATGGAAATGATAAGCTCAGAGAAGTCAGAACTTTCCTTGACCATTTCAAAGAGCGCTGCAAAGCTCTGCATCAGCCCTTTCAAAATGTGTCCATTGTAAGAGAAAGCCCAGATCTGGAATTTGTCAATATATTAAAAGGTCCAACTATCCTGGCTTGTAGGCCTCTTGGCCCTTTCCCTCTTGGTCTCACACCTCTCCCTCTCGCTGGTCTTGGGTTGGCTGGCGGATTTTCAGGAGCACCATCATCGCTTCTCTCCTCGTGGCTAATATTCCATTACCTAAGCTGAAAATCAAGTCAGATCAGAAAAAGGAACAGTTAATTTTTCTATTCTTCATTTACACACACACACACACACACACACACACACATATATATACACAAGTTATTATTAATTATTGTACAGGGCTGAAATAACAAGCACACAAAACCTTGAGGTCTCAAATCAACAACGAAATATTGACAGAACTACACTAAAACCATAAGTAAGTCACATTTTTTTCATGAATTAGGTAAGAAAAACATATTGAAAGGAAAATAAATACTGCTTTATCTTTTCTCCCAAGGGTTAGTCCCTGCTTGCTTATGCCTTTCAAATGCTAAAATGTAAACCCAGTAACATGTTGTTTGCTATTAGTACAAGGTGCGTTTGCGTCAGCGGTACTTTGCGGTAAACGAAACATGTGAATGTTCGCCCTCACAAATGTCTTATAAATCTAGCCAAATTGATAGCCGAACACAATACTAAATACAAAGGTTTGATAAAGTTAATTATTTACTCCGAGAAACAAATGAGGAAAGCTAGCATGCATTTCAGTGACTACCTGTTTGGTGTGTGTATGATGAAACGTACCTTGTGATAGAAACGCAGTCGGAGTACTTTTCTCCGGCGGTTTCTCCTTCCAATTCTCGGTAAAAGTTCAAACTTTTTCTCCACTAGAAATCCATCCAGGACCACTGTGTACATTAGTTTCTTGGCCACTCATCATTCATTAGAAATGCTGCTTCTTCTTGTGCTGAAAATTGCTGTTTCTCTCTGAGGTGTCGCATACTCGCGGATGCCATGTTTGTTTTTTCTAACCTCATTCACGTCACTCGCGTAGCTTGATTTGACGAGCTCTGTGGGACTAGCCAATCAATAAAATGGATTTTAAAAGCATGCAATATGATTGGATGGGTCTTGAGGTTTTGTAAAAAAATTTTTTTTTGCAAAAATATGTTATTTTCCGTTGTCATGGCACCAAAACGTCATCGTTCGAATAAGAACGATATTAACACGGGGCGGCACCAAGGGGTTAAACACGTTGCAACACTGCAGGTATTATAGGTTCATCCTCGTCAGAAGGTTTACCCTCATCAGTTGTGTTTGGCCTCTGAAAAAAAAGCTTTTAAGGCTAGTCTGCTTGGCCATGTTGGATCCTTCTCACTCAGTTCGCTCCTCGTTTGAAACCGAGGGTTTGCGCTTTATTTAAAATGCAGCATATGCGTGTTGTTAAATAACTTTCTAACGGCAGATTAACCTGTTCCTTTAAAACATAATAAGGGCAGTGCACGTTTGCTTTATAGGCCTAAATATTAGGATTGTTGTCAAATCCAGATTGTGTTTGCGAGACGGGATTTGAAAGAAATTCCAATCAGACAATTTGACCAGTGAGCTCACGTTCTGTTGCAGCATCTTTGAAGGCCTGTGGAAAGCTCAATGTTAAAGCTATAGACACTTGATAGACCTTTCTTGTGTATGCATTGTATTGGAATCATGCAGACATTACATTTATAGCACAGATCAGTAGAGAAGCATTCATATTTATTTTATTTCATCATTCTTAGTTTGGCTAGTTATTCTGCCTCCCTGCCATGGATGTTAATTAAAAAAGGAATCATTAAGGAAAACCCTCAATGCGTAGTGACTGAGATCGCTACAATATGCTTTTCCTCAAACCCTCGGAAAAAAAGACTAAGTTTGTTGGCTGTCTCACACTGTGATAAACGTGTTAAAGTGACACAATAGTAATCAGACAGTGTTAGTACAATAGGTAGCGATCTGGTTTAGTAATAGGAAGGTTTACGGTTCAATTCCCATGCCCGCAATCAAGTTTGTAATCGTGTGTGTCTATGCATATCATATAAAATGTGTAATATAAATGAACTTGAACTTGTGTGTGTGTGCGCCCTGTAAGCAAAATTACGGCTCCGCGATCTATTATTATTTTATTTTCTTCATTTAGCTCAGCAAAAATGGTCGTGCCTGCTATGTCCGCGCTGCATCCTTGAATAACGTACCCAGGACCTATAGAAACACGTTCCCCAGACGTAACCACAATGCCCTCGGGAGGTGCTTGCAACGTCCTGCATAACGTCCCCAGGACCTATAGAAAACGTTTCCCAGTTGTCACCGCAACGTCCTCAGGACGGTCTTGGAACGTCGTGCAAAACGTCCTAAAGTTGTCACGGGAACCATACACATTTACGTTTTTAGAACGTTCAGAGAGACCATTACAGGACGTCTAGGGGACGTCATTTTGCTTACAGGGTACTGACCCCCTTGATGGAGACTGGTAGCAGAGGCGCCTGAGACCTCCTAAAGTCCACCACCATCTCCTTGGTGCTTAGTGGTTGTGCCTGCACCACTGCATAAAGTTGTCCACCAGGCTCCTGTACTCATCCTCCTGTCCATCCCTGATACATCCCACAACAGCAGAGTCATCAGAGAACTTCTGGATGTGGCATGACTGTGTTGTAGGTGAAGTCCGATGTGTACAGGGTGCGGGGAGAGCACAGTCCCCTGTGGAGCGCCGGTGCTGCACAGCACAGTCTCAAAAACTGTGGCCTCTCCGTCAGGTAGTCAGAGATCCAGGATACCAGGTGGACGTTCACACCAGTCTGCACAAGCTTGTCACTGAGTCGGAGGGGCTGGATGGTGTTAAAGGCACTGGATATATCAAAGAACATGATTCTCACAGCACCTTTCCCCTTGTCCAGATAAGAGTGTGCCCTGTGCATTAGGTAGGCAAGGCATCCTCCACGCCCACCTTCTCCTGGTAGGCAAACTGCAGCGGGTCAAGGCGTACCTGGGGTCTGAGGATGGGAAGCAGCAGTCATGTGTCATGTAAGAGCGACTGGTCTGATGTTTTCCACAGAGCATGAAGAGATGCTGCAGACTCCATCAGGGCCGGCTGCTTTTCTGGGACGCAGTCTCCTCAGCTGTGACCTCCTCAGCTGGGCCCTGATCTCATGTTGTTCTCCTGCAGCTTCTGCTCCACCTTCCTTCTGTATGACTCCTTTGCCTCTTTCAGCATGATTTTGAGCTCTCCCTGTACGCGCATCCGCTCTTCCTGGTCCCCCTCTTTGAATGCTCTCTTTTTCATGTTGAGGAGATGTTTGACATTGCAGGTAATCCAGGGCTTGTTGTTAGGGAAGCAGCGCACCGTTTTAGTGGGAGCGACAATGTCCATGCAGAAGTTCAGGTAGTCAGTAGTGCAGTTTTTCCCATCTTACTGAATTAAATGTTTTGCCCCCTGCACTCTGTAATAAACTCCACACCTCTCTCCACTCTCCCATCACACTCTATTTCTTTACACATCTCTCTCCTCACAATCTTTAGTTTCCTCAAAGTGTGATATGTGTCATATGGCCCTGCCATTGAAGATAATGCATTTTCGCCCGTCTGATCGCCTATGTTTAGAGTATTGTGGAGCATTCAGGGACGTAAATCTCAACTACTTCACACATTTTATTTAATGTTTGGAATGTCCTGAACATATTCCACCCCCCTTTTATTGAGAACCAATCTTTAGTTTCTTCAGCAAAGTGGAATATGTGCCACAAGGCCCTGCCATTGAAGTTAATGCATTTTCGCCTGTCTGATCGCCTATGATTAGAGTATTGTGGAGCATTCAGGGACGTAAATCTCAACTACTTCACACATTTTATTTAATGTTTAGAGTGTCCTGAACATATTCCACCCCACTTTTATTGAGACACAATCTTTAGTTTCTTCAGCAAATTATGATATGTGTCACATGGCCCTGCCATTGAAAATAATGCATTTTCGCCTATGTGTAGGCCTATGTTTAAAGTTTTTTGGAGCATTCAGGGACGTAAATTTCAACTACTTCACACATTTTATTTAATGTTTAGAGTGTCCTGAACATATTCCATCCCAGCTTTATTGAGACACAATCTTTAGTTTCTTCAGCAAAGTGTGAAACGTGTCACATTGCCCTGCCATTGAAGGTAATGCATTTACGCCTGTCTGATCGCCTATGTTTAAAGCAGGGTGAAGCATTCAGGGACGTGATTCACATCTACATCACACATTTTATTTAATGTTTGGAGTGTCCTGAACATATTCCACCTCACTTTCATTGAGAAACAATCTTTAGTTTCATCAGCATAGTGTGATATGTGTCATATGGTCCTGCAATTGAAAATAATGCATTTACGCCTGTCTGATCGCCTATGTTTAAAGCATGGTGAAGCATTCAAGGACGTAATTCACATCTACATCACACATTTTATTTAATGTTTGGAGTGTTTGAACATAATCCACCCCACTTTCATTGAGACACAATCTATAGTTTCATCAGCATAGTGTGATACGTTTGTCTGGGAATTCCCTGCCCCTTCACTGCATTCCATTTGCTCAGTTAGTCTGGCCAACTACTCATTAGCGATCCACTTCACTCACGTAATTGGACACGCCTTTAACCAATCAGACCAACGATACTATACAACGATACAACGATCGGTAATAAAGCAAACACATATTTTTTCTGTATGAATTGTTCCAGGGCAAGTTTCTGTTCTGTTTTCAAAGAAAACTTGCCTTATCGAAGTTTTGCGGTGCTTCGGCGGCCACCATGTCCAATGTTTAAAAACTCTCCGTGCAGTAGATTTTGTAACGTAGCCGTGGTAAGTTTAAATCCGCCAATGGCGCGCCAGGTAGCCAAAAGCCAGTTTGTGATTGGCTCCAAGGATTCTGGAAATCTTGAAATGAACGGCTATCCGAAGTTGGCCAGACCCACTGCAGAGGCAAAATCAATTTGGCCGGAAGAAGTGGGGCGGGACTTCCCAGACTAGTGATATGTGTCATATGGTCCTGCAATTGAAAATAATGCATTTTCGCCTATGTGTAGGCCTATGTTTAAAGTTTTGTGGAGCATTCAGGGACGTAAATTTCGGGAGACACAATCTTTAGTTTCTTCAGAAAAGTGTGATACGTGTCACATGGCAATACCCTGGCATTGGAGATAATCCTTTTTCACCTTTGTGATCTGTGTGTCAAGTGTTCTTTCACAGTGAATGACCAGAATAATTACTGTTAAACATATGTTACCCTTTCTTTACAGTGTACTGAACATGTTCAACCAACTTTAATGGAGGTATAATCCTTTTATCAGCAGATTGTGGTGTGTTTTACTGTTTCTTACTATAATAATTGCAATATTGCCTGTTTAGTCAGTGTTCCATATATTTAAACAAGAAATTAATATTTTGTAACATCAGTGAATCGTTTTTAACCCATTTTGATGTTCCTATGAAATTAATATTTCTGACAGTTAAAGAAACACGGTGCTAATAAGAGATTATTTTGAAAAATCGTAACCGGAAGTTGCTCGAGCTCATTTGACTATAGCACAAACAGATCACAACAAAAAAACAAATTAAATTACTACTTGTAATTAAGTACCGCAACATCAAATGTGTTTCCTGTTTGCCGAGTGGATGCATGTACGGCCCCGGCAAACAGATCACAACAAAAAACAAATTAAATTACTTTGTAATTTAGTACCGCAACATCAAATGTGTTTCCTGTTTGCCGAGTGGATGCATGTACGGCCCCGGCAAACAGATCACAACAAAAAACTAATTAAATTACTACTTGTAATTTAGTACCGCAACATCAAATGTGTTTCCTGTTTGCCGAGTGGATGCATGTACGGCCCCGGCAAACAGATCACAACAAAAAACAAAATGCTCAATGCCAGAAAAACTAAACATATCTAAGTACCGCAATATGCAACAGGCAAACCGACACACAGGTGACATGTCCCTGGTTGGTGAAATTATTCATCTGTGTGTTTGTTTGTGCTGATTCCCGACTGACAGACCTGCAGACTGATTCGTCATTTCCTGTTTGTTAGATGGATCAGGAGGAGCCTCCTGGGCCTGATCACTCCCCTCCTCAGCCCGCCCCGAAACGCCCCTGCAGACCGGCTCCAGAGCAACACCAGCATCGCCCACGCCGCCCTGCTCCCCATCCTGGGCCCTCAACACAGTCATCATCCCCTCAACGACTTCTCCCGCTGGATGTGACGACCACCACTCTGGTCATCGGCAGCTCCATGGTCCGAGATGTCCACACCCCCCCTTCAACAAGCGGCCCCTGCAAGGTCCACTGCCTCCCCGGAGCCAGGCGTGTTCCAATCGCTGATGGAAGTGGAACTATCCCTCCCCACCCCCACCACTCTGCACGTAGTCTCTTTACCTGGTCTACCTAGAGAAACCCTCGGCCAACCGCACCCACCGCCACTTCATTGCCGTACACCTACTCTACCCAATACCCTATGCTAGCATTTATATACAATATACATTATTGCCTCCACCGAAATGTTTCTCTGTCCCTACATCCCTTACCCCTGTAACAGTAACCCTATTGGCACAGTAATCTGGTCTTGTCTGTATCATGTATTTACCACCAGATGTATGTATACATATGTCCAGTGACCAAATGCTGGCTGTGTATTGCCCCTGTTGCTTCCTTTCCCCTTCTGCCACACAACCCTTCCCCTTCCCCCCTTCCCCCCGTCCCACCTTCCTGTCTCCACCCGGCCGACCTCAAGCAGATGGGTCCCCCCTTATGTGCCGTGGTTCTGCTTAAGGTTTCTTCTTGCCTAACAGGGAGTTTTTCCTTGCCCCTGTTGCCGTGTGCATGCACTAATGGGGTTCAGGCTCTGGGCTCTGTTAAGCGCCGAGAGGCAATTGTATTGTTATGGCGCTATACAAATAAAATCGAATTGAATTGAATTGAATTATAGTTGCTCACAGAACGCTGCTAGCCGCGGCGAAAATCGTCGCGGCCATCTTGGGAGAGCCCTCAGTGACGTCATTTGCGCCTGTCACAAACGCAAGTTGCGGGAGCAGCTGGGTTTTTTTCTGAACAATCTTGGGATAACAGGCAATATTAACGTTAATTTACTGTTTCTTTTTTAATTTACTGTTTATTGTTGAATAACTATAAAAAACTTACTGACTGCCAGTTTCTCACTGTTTGATTTGAAGGCTATTTCTCTCCTCTATGGTCAAAACACAGTAAGAAGCACTATTCCGGTAGTTCAGTTATCCACTCAGTATTTTCAAGATGCACAAGCTGTGGGTGCAAGACTGTAGATTAAGTAGCGATAATTCAAAGTAACATGGAGACAAATCTTTTGGGGGATACTTCACGTAGATAAACCCTTGAATATAGAAATGACTCCGTGAAATCGGTTGCGAAGTGGAAAAGGTTATCGTGATTTTTGTTCAGAAAAAACCCCAGCTGCTCCCGGCAACTTGCGTTTGTGACAGGCGCAAATGACGTCACTGAGGGCTCTGCCAAGACGGACGCGACGATTTTCGTCGCGGCAATGGGCTGAAGGCGTCGACCTATATATGTCTATGTTCGGAAGGGCTTTACCTGGAAAAACATAGCGGTTAAAATTAATTTGAAATTAAAAGTAGAGTGATACATTTTCAAGTAATTTGATTAATTTACAGCCAAGTTGATTAAAACATTTGCGATATAATGAAACATGAGCCATTTCAACGTTTCCATTCATTGGCCATCATTCACAACCCCAAATGGACATTTATCATAAAAGAAAGTAGCCCCGAGGGTTGCAAAAATGAAATGTTAAAAATGGAGGTGGTGAAAATGCATGTGAATTGAAAAATAGAGTGGCGCAAATGGATGTGAATAGAAAAATAGAGTGATAGGCCTACACTGCCAACTGATTTGATATACTAAAGTCTACCATTCACCATGCACAATAAGCTACCCAACTGACATTTATGGTTTACAACAAGACATTTTTAGTTACTTATGCCCCTCAGGGTAAGTGTCGTAATTTTGTAGCCAATCGTGGACTTCTGTGTCAAAGCAAAGCGATTTTCTCTATGGGAGAATAACATAGGGACATAAAACATACCCTACACAATTTTTTAGTCTGATAGGAGTGAATAATGTGATATTCGATGTTGTAAAGAGGGTAAACTAACACTTTTGCTACATGGGAGCAAATCAAAACTATTATGGTGACTGTGGTGACTCACATGATCCATTCAAAGTCAGACGACCAAAGTAACCAAAACGGGAGTGTGTCAGCATGTTGCATGCTTTGTTATGGACAAATAGCTCCCTATGTTATTCTCCCATAGAGAAAATCGCTTTGCTCTGACACAGTCCACGATGGACTACAAAATTACAACACTTCCTCTAAGTGGCGGAAGTAACACAAATTGCTTGCTGTAAGTGTAAACGATAAATGTCAGTTGGGTATTGTGAATGATAAATGCCAGACAGTAGTTTATCATTCTATTTTTCACATCCATTTTTAACCCTCTGATTTTCAATTCACCTGCATTTACATCACCTCAATTTTTATCATTTAATTTTTGTAACTTCAACGCTTGGGGTTAGGCTACTTTCCTTGAATGATAAATAGCCAGTTTGAGTTGTGAAAGATGAACAACCCTACATCAACTCTACATTAATCAAATCACTTGATAATTCAGCACTCTATTTTTGACCTCAATGTGTACCTCAGTTTTTCAATTAACGTGCATTTTCATCAACTCAATTTTTATCAATACATTTTTTGTTACTTTCACCCTTGTGCCAAGAGACGGTTGTGCTCAAAAGTGTTCCGTACCTCAACTGGTAAGGTAAGATGCCAAAGCTATGAGTTCAACACTTTTTAATTCTGAAAAAAATAATCTACTACATTAATAAATGTACACCAAAAAGGGTCTTCTCATGTTATTATTTAAATTAGACAAAGTATGAAATCTATTTGAGAGACAGTACGTAAATGACATAGCCTGACGATGTCATACTCATAATTCTAGTCAGAATATGAGTCTGAGACTGAACCATTGGGCTGTGATTATGGGGTGTGTTTCAACGAACCAGGAAGGAAAATGCCTATTCGCTGAATTGGATACCTAGAACCAATCAGAGCAACGTAGTATTAGGCCTACCATCTGATAGATTAAACTTTTACCTGATCCCTTAGGAAGGACGGCAAAAACATCTTTTCAATCGACAAATGCCTTGATGGCGTTTCTCTGTTCCTCTTTCAAAATGAATGCGCTGTCAATATCTGTTGAGATATCCCTGCTCACGCTACTTAATTAGCACTCAAGGCTAGAAGCTACCATTTGTTTCAATGTTTTTTTTGTCTACGCGTTAGCATAATCAATAATGGTCTAGAGTGCTTCAGTTAAGAGCTACTATCCTCGGCAACATTCGTGTTGCACATACACAACTAACCGAGTCAATGTAGACATAAAAAAGTCGTGTAGATAGCTTAAATCATATCAAATATGTCCCACTAAGCTCCCGAGATGGCGCCATCTTTGTTCGATGTATATTCTATCTATCATCAGGTCATCTGTCCATCAACATATAAAGCCCGCCCTTACAATTTGATTGGTTTAGATTGCTTTCTCAACTTTTTCGAAACGTTTAATCCCTCCCAACTAGCTCGACTCCAGACTGAATCTCCCAGACCAAAAATGTTGTGGGCGGAGTTCAGGCTGGTATTCAGGCTATAAATGACATGGAATTTACACACATTTCTTGATAAAGTTACAATCAAACTTTTAAAGCCTAATTTATTGTCATTTCAAGCAGCTTCCACATAGGCTACAGCAGCCATTTCCTAGATGTCAGATTGATTTGGTTCTACCAGATCAGGGTCACATCCACCCAGTGTGTCAGCTGCAGGCAGGGTTAATGTTTTTCCATAAATTTCTCATGCACACGTGTAAACCTTCCCCTGGACACCGGTACACAGTGTGTCGTCTCATAAACTCAAAAATAGTCTGGTTGAATAACATTTATTGTCCATCCTTGTTGTGAAAGCTAATGACTATTTCCTTTCGGATGTCCTGACTCTTATGTTGACTTCAGGAAGATTGCTGGATAAAATAAAAACATTTGCTTTACCAGTGAAAAAGAAAGGCAAAAATCAGATATTATAAACAGAACATGAACGCATATATTGACGGTTACATATGTAAACTTGGATTATGTTAAAATTAATTTAGCATATTTCAGTACCATTATCAAAAGCAAACAAACAAAAAACACTTGAAACCAAAACTTGATGCTTAGAATCCATGCCAAGACTGGGAAATACTGGCTTTTATCATGCTTTGAGATACATATTTGTGTGTATGCATTTCAGAAGTCTTGTTTGCAGTGAATAGAAAATTAGTTTAATATCCTCCGCCTGCAGCAGGCCAAATGTAAAGAAGGTTATTCCAGGGGGGAAGCCTTGAGAGACCGACTGTTCATGGAGGGGAGGGAAGACTGCGGGAGCGTCGTTCCGGGACACCCTGGTGGAATGGAGACCCCACGTGTCCGGCCCAAAGACAATAGGCAAAAGGTCAACACCGTACCCCTGGGGTCGCATTGTTAGTGTTGAGAGAGAGAGAGAGACATCTGCTTAACACATTTCTGCTGCCCGGCTCCCACAGTTCAAACGCGAAGCAGCACCTCGCTGAGGAAATACCAGGGGAAACAGAGGCCTGCTCAGGGATCCATACATCTCACAACACCACAACACATTCATGCTCTCTCAGACACTGCACTAGAGAAACATCCTAAGCACCATTGTGCAATGCCATTATAACATTTTAGTAAAGTTTCTGCCTTTATTGTGTATCGATGTATTTGTCTATGCAGCTATGTTGAAATGTAACAGGATATTAATGTATCTACCTTTGTATCCATGTATTTATCTATTAATCTTAGGGTGACACACTGATTCAGAGGACAAAGGGATGCAAAATTAAAGAGTTTGTGATATGTGATACACTTCTATGTTGACTCAACTTCTGAAGTTCGACCCTTAATCCAGACAATCTTCAGAGATCACTTTCAGTTTAAAACCCGAGTAATTAAGGGGATTAGCTTTTCGATTCAATGTTACGTTAAAATAAACAGAAATAATGCATGGTAAATAAAACACAAGGCAATGACAGATTGTAAAGTTTTACTCATTTTCCATAAAATGGATACAAATGATACTGCGGTAATCTTCAGTTGTAACTTTGTTCTATTCAGTAACAGAAAAAATAACAAACAACATAAGAGAGCAGCACAGTGTCCACCACTGTGTGTTCACAGCTTGGCCTCTGTACAAAGACAGTGCTCATAGAGGAAATATGTATTTTTCTGCACAGTGGGAGGCCAGGAAGAGTTACCATGTCAGCTAACCTAACACAAACGAAAAAATAGCAGCACCATACCAAGATATCCAGAGGCCCACAATGAGACAATATATGAACTGAATGTACATAGGTTATGTCCATATGTCAATTTAATGTATCCAGAGCTTGGACATAGTGTGCATAGGATTTAAAGAAATATGCATAGGACTGGGAACAAAAAACTGCAACAGGTTCAACAGACTGAGGCTCAGGTCTTAGGGGAAACATGCTAACAATATACTTTTTATGTCAACTTAGGTCCTTTGTGGCTGACTCTTCTACTGCAACTGTGACAAAACATCAGAATCTCAATGAGCCAATCAGGAAAAAGCACCTCAAGATCTGACCTCTTGGAGTCACCATGACTACAATCAATGAGATGTGAAACTGCTTTGATTTCATCTTGATGTGATGACACATTCAGGCACCAAAAGAAAAAATGAATGAAGACATGGAACATAATTACTATTACATGATCAAATGATAAACTGACAACCACAAACACCAGTTTAGACAATAATACATTGAAGGCTACTGATGACGAGGACACACCACTAAAGAGCTGGCTTGAAGAAGACTAAGAGTACAGCATGTGCGATTAGGACTGACGGGACATGAAGATGCCACGTCTTTCGGTCCCACTGAAGTCCCACCCAGAATCTCAGCATGGCTAACATGGCCGCTGGGTTACCTGGGTTACCCGTGCCCCACAGAGTGGGACCATCAGTCGCGGCATATCCCATTCACCCTTATAATTCATGGAAGTGGACAAAGTTTCGCTTGGAAGTTAGTGAAAATAATGGACCAAACCCAAGTAATGTGAAGATATGTGAAATGTTGCTGGTAAATGTGGACCTCTTTTGCTTGCTACGTTTCAGTCACAACTAGTTTTTTACCATATTCTGGAGTCCAAACCCCTTGGAAAAGACACTGGGTATCAGTAGAACAACTTGGATATAGTTCACGTTTAGTATATTCCTCAGATTCCACAACTCCAAAAGGATTTTGCAAACACATATATTTAGTGAATGAGAACTAAGAAGACCTTTGACCTATGAAAGAAAAGGGGTGAACTTCATCAGGAGTCATCATCAAGGCACCATGTGCACAGGGCTTGCCAGAAAGGTCCATGAATGGCGACACATAGGTATGGAGTTGGGCTTTTGAAACTAAGAACGGCAGAGAGTTAAAGGTGCTGTAAATGGTAGCATTTCATGAGTCAACCTTTTTCTATGAATGTGCTGTGCACACACACAATATAATCTTCTGACGGGGTGGCCATCAGGCAAGCCATTCCTGATCTATTAATTCTGCCAGACTGTGTTGAAAATTAAGTTGAATATTAAAGATCCAGGGAGATCCGAAAGGGATCTAATTTTGAGATAAGAATCTTAAATCTAAGATCAGTTTATCTTTAGAATGCCAAACAACCAGTTCCCCCTAACAGCAGCTTCACTCTCAAACCAATGCAACAGCTACTACAAGCTGCCATGGTGGATGCAGAAATAGATTTGGTTACAATTCTGCTGTCCTGAGTAAACAGATAAGTCGGGTAATGATATTTTTTAGCAAGACCCTGTGATCAAGTTTTTTTTCTTCACAGTATTGTCATTAACGATCCCCAGAATTACGGAATAGACCCATAACATGACAAATACAACAAGACAAAGAACAAAACTGAGGTTTGGAGGTTGTATGAAGCAATACTGTCAATGAGGATCTCAGGTCAGCCCTGACCTCAGGGAAGTCCTGTTTTATTCTCACATTTCACCTCCTGGGTGCTCTGTGTGTGTGTGTGTGTGTGTGTGTGTGTGTGTGTGTGTGTGTGTGTGTGTGCTTCAAGGATCTGTCAAGGATGAGACAGAGGGAGGGCGAGAGGTGGTGTGAAAGTGATTGCACACTCTTATGTATTAGGCTACACGAGAGAAATCTTGAAGCTATTGCATTACCTTGGGAAAGTTCTCAATATTAACTAATAGTTTTAGTAAGTCCTTGATTTCAATAACTTTTAAAACACTTGTTTAAACAAAATATGCATAGTCTTATTTCAAATTCTATACAGTAGTAAAACTTGACCAACAGACCAGGACCAATACAAATTGATCAATAGAAAGACCCCCAAAAGAGGAGGAGGCTACAAAAATCCGCAGTATAAAAATAGTGAACCACAATCATCTGTTATGAGAATAGACATCATCTCTTATGACAAAAAAAGAATTGCATTGGTTTGTGGGGTAGGAAGTTGGTGCCTTCTGCTTTTCTTCTTCTTCAACACACTCGTTGACCTTTTCTCTGATGCTTAGTAACCTCAAGAACTTGCACATATCCAGTTCACAAGTACATGCGTGTGTGCGTGTGTGTGTGTGTGTGTGTGTGTGTGTGTGTGTGTGTGTGTGTGTGTGTGTGTGTGTGTGTGTGTGTGTGTGTGTGTGTGTGTGTGTGTGTGTGTGTGTGTGTGTGTGTGTGTGTGTGTGTGTGTGTGTGTGTGTGTGTGTGTGTACACGCGCGTGTGTCTGCACATCCGTCTAGACGGGTGTTTGTGTCTGTTTGGCTCTCTGAGCCCTTGTTTCCTTCTTCAGTACATGTCCCTGTAGATCTCTTGCAGTAGTGGATGCAGCGAGGTCTCAGACTCGGTCTTCTTGATCTTCTGGACCAGCTGGGCGTTCTCGGTGACCAGCTGCCGCAGGTCGGCCATCTTCTGCAGCAGCTTTGGGAAGATGTAGCTGGAGTCTGGGTGGTTGGTGTTTAGGTGGAGGTTCAGAGCCTGCAGGATGTTGTCCTGGATGTCCTCCACCTGCTTGATATTCATCAGCCCAGGTCGGTCTAGAGACACATATATTTGCATTTTATTAGTGTACTCTGGGAATGTGTTTTTAGGAGGTAAAAAATCACTGTTTTGTTCATTTCTGTTTTCTATTTGAAAGTTCGTATTGTAGGTAGTGAACTCATGTAAATGAAATTGAATTTACATTTTGGAATCTTGGGGCCTGATTTACTAACAGGATTGCGCCCATTTCAGGCGTAAAATAGCGGTTGTAAACATAAAACCGTATTAACAAAGGAGGCGCATTTGAGTAGAAGCGACATTTTTACGCTTTGTGAGTGTAAACCAAAACGAGGTGGGCAGGGTATAAGAAACCTGGGCGTGAGGCGCAAATATATGGGAGGAGAGAAGTTAAGTGCGCCTAATGATGTATTGCGTGGTATTTACTAAAACTGCCTGGCGAGCGCACGTCTCTAATTTGCGGGATAATTCTCCGCCTCATAAAAGCACGTCTTAACCAGGAAGCGCATTTCCATTGAGTCTGAAAACGTTGATATGGCAGCAGTTATAAGAGCAAGGCGAAGACATAGACAGAGACAGCGCACAGAAATATTTGTTTCAACTCGTATAACACTTTTTCAGTTAAGCGAACCACAAATCATTAGACGGTACAGGTTAACCAGCCACGCGATACTTGAATTACTGAACCAGATCTGAGACGACATCGAACCCTCCAACCGGCGATCACATTCCATTCCATCAGTTGTTAATCTCCGGACAACATTGCAAATATTGGCATCGGATCATTTCAAACAGTTATAGCATCAGCAGTTGGTATATCTCAGCCTTCACTCAGCCAAATATTCACCCAGGTACTCGACGCATTGCTACGGTGCACTGGTCAATACATTTCCCCACTGCCATAGCTGAAATTAGAGACATCAAACAGGACTTTTTTTTAAATCAAAAACTTTCCGAACGTAATTGGAACCATTGATTGCACCCACGTCCATATATATTGTAGTGAACCCATGTCCCTTGTAGAAATTATTATTCTCGCCATGAACAAAATCTATATTGTTATAATAGACAGTTTATGCATTAATGCCACCAATTTATAATCGTGACTGCGGCAGAACAACAATATAACACCACACATTGAATCAGGTTCAGTGATTGAGCGAACGTGAACCAATATATCTATCTCCTCTTCGCTGAACCTTCATTTTCTCTTCCTCGAATCTCCATGGTGGCAGTAACTTGCAGGCGATTTCTCCCATCTTTTAACTGTGCGCTAAATAATGATTGCCCAGCGCGGATCTGGTTTGATAAATACCACGAAAAATGCGCAAAAACGCAGTGCGTTAATGTGCGACCGCAGATTAAGCTGCAGTCGCAATGTTAGTAAATCAGGCCCTTGGTGTCTTTTCTGTGTTGGACTATTTCTCTTTAATGTGTGTGTGTCTTTAGATAAATACAGAGAGATGTTTGTTTCTGTGTTGGTCTCTGCTCCTCAAGTCCACTCCATCGTGCTAGACTATTTATATCTCAGTTATTTACAACATGGCCAGAATCAGTAATAAACAGGAATGTAAACATCCCACTCATTCTTCCTCACCTCCGCAGAGGATGATGGCTGCCACGTACAGCGCCAGATCGCTGTCGTCCAGCTCGAGTGCATTGAATTTGACGGCAAACTCAAACTTGGGCTCCATGATCTCACTGAAGGGCTTCCGTAAGCTACGCAGGAACTCCCTCGTCACAAAGCCCAGCCCGTTTGCAACCAGCAGGCCATCCTTGTTCATGAGTGACGGTAGCATGGCGAATATGGCCTCATGCACCCCGTACTTGAGTAGCGTCACCTAGTGGACAACAACAATTTGAATAATTTTAATATCATTTTTTTAGTACCAAGGCCTTAATCCCAATCTTCCTAAGGGCAAGTCTATTTTAACAGTGGCATGGAAACACTTGAAAAACTTCACCAGGACATGAAGCAGTCAAGTGTCCAGAGCCAACTAACTCTTCCATTGCCCAAACCAGGGTTTGTACCCAATCTCAACCCTTACCCTGTGGCATGCCATAGTAAAAAATATCATCTCTGATTTTAGTAGACGGTGGTGGGTTGGTTAGATATAGGAATATATGTAACTACCTGGTCGTTAAGGAAGAGGTCCTGGAACCCTGGGATGCTCTTAGCGAACTCGGTGAGCTCACGCACTGTCTCTACGGTGGTACACTGGCAGCGGTAGAACACGTGAACTCCGATCTCCTTGTGTGTGGGCGCCCCGTTCACCAGCTGGTTCCACACCAGGCCATTCTCTGCCTGCCACAGCGTGTCCATGTCGTGGATCACAAACGGCTGTGGATGAAACACATGACTAAATATCCAGAAATAATGGATCATGTGCTGTTGAACACATCATTGTTGTTTTCATTTTTAATGTTATACAAAACACTAGTTTGCTAGTCCTCTATTAAGCCAATGCTGCTGTTTGTATGGGACTGTTTATCACAAGCGTCTTTGGATGAAACTCAACAGCCACTAATGAACCGAATGCAAACTCAATGACACCAGCTCTCACTACAGTATGAAGTAGTCAAATCTAGGCCTTGGGTCGACATCTAGTCCTTATTTTCTGTTTATGGCATAATCTTGGTCAAACTGTATAGAACCAAGATCTCTAAAAGAGTGTCAGAGCCTTGCAAGTTGGCTCACTCTTTAACCTATGACTGAGGAGCACTGAGTGACTTTAACCTATGATTGAGGAGTAATAAGAAAACTCCCCCTAATAAAACATTTTAAATTTACAAGAAATTACAGTGAGTCTAATGTGCTAATAAACATAATTGCATGTTTGATGTACTGTATATGGTTAAATGTGTTTTACATTTTTGTTTCCGATACTGCTGCTGCTGCCGGCTCTTACTGTGGTGGAGCTGGTCTTGCCGGTTAGGATACTGCGGGCCTTCTTCTTGGTCATGTTGAGGTTCTTCTGGTAGGCGTTGTTGACACGCTTGGCCAGTGACTTGAGGTCGGAGGCTCCGGAGTTCTGACTGCACGCTTCTCCAGCCAGCAGCCCTGCCACAAGCTTCCTCTTCTCCGCCTCTGGCATACGGCCATACCGGATCGCTGTGGAGGAGAAAGAGAGAGAGAGAGACAGGCAGAAAGTGTAAAAGAGAGAGAAAGTGAGATAGAAAGACAGTCAAAGAGAGTTCGAAAGATCCAAAAGCAGAGACATTGGGAGAGAGAAAGAAAGAAAAATAAATGTGAGCTTCATCCTCTGTTGTTCTACACAGAGACCTCACACACACACACACACACACACACACACACACACACACACACACACACACACACACACACACACACACACACACACACACACACACACACACACACACACACACACACACACACACACACACACACACACACACTGGCTTTTCTGTGTGGTCAGACAGAAATAAATGTAACTAAATGAAAACAAAAGTGCTTGCTCTTGTGACCTCTCGGCCTCTCAACGTCACACACCCTCTGTTGCCTCTCCTGCCCTGTAACCTTTCCCCTCTTTCTCTTTTATTCTCATCCTCTCTCGTTTTCCAATGTTATCCTTCCACTCTCCTCTCCGTCTGCTTTCTCCATATTCTCAGTCTCTGAGCTTCCTCTCCTCTCTTTATCGCCTTCCACTCTCCTTTTCATTTGACCTTACTGGTGTATTTTTAGATAAAAGGAAGGAGAGAGAGATGGGAGTGGGATCAGGAAATGACGGCCAGTCGGAACTAGACCAGTATCTGGTTGGGATGCCACTACTTGCGCCACAGCTCCCACACCCGTACTGTTTTAAAGCTGCAGCGGATAACCCATTTACAAATCACTTTTTGTCATATGTGCTTAAACTGTCACTATGACCCGACAGTATATGAGACAGATAATAACTTTCTTCGTCACCTTTACCATGATGTCTATACAGAGAATACTGCGCTAACCTCCTCTTATAGCTAGCAGAAGGGTCTAGTTGTTGTTGTGTCATAGGTGCCATTACGTTTTAGGTAGCTTGAGCGAGAAGTGCAGCGCAATGTCCACCAAAGTTACACAGTGCTATACCAGGTGCACCATGCGTATTTTGGCACAGACGCCATTCTCCGTATTACAAGTCAGTGTGCCATCAAAATAATAATTTTAAAGTCAAATTGTTACATAATGTTGCTGAAGGTCCTGAATAGTGACACCATGGTTGCTGTATTTCTGTTGGACAGGTTGATCTGTATTTCTGTTGGACAGGTTGATCTGGTTTGGTTAGGACGGAGTCATTTTGCTGTTTTATGTAGCCAATGTAGCTTGCTACTGTAGCTTATGTGTTATCCTAGCACTAACCCTAGTAGACTGTAGCTATGTGTACTTGTACCTTTTATGTAGTCTATCTGTGTATATGTTTGCAGGTGTCTGCATTGTAGTTGTGACCAAGAGTCATTTGAAGGTATTTTATCTTAAGTCAGTCTATATAGGCTTTGAACAGAATGTTTTACATTTGTAGTGATGTAGCTAATTTGTGTGTTTTCGTAGTTGTGAGACAGGTGAATGAGACATGAATTCTCATGTTGGATACGTTAGCGATGACAACAATTCTTCGGCTCGATTCCAACACTGTTTTGGGGACTTCTGCTCCGACAGTAGGCAGTGTCTGTTTTGGGGCTCTGATTCCGGTTACAATCTTACTCTTGCTAGGTTCTCCAGGATCGCCTACCCTAGCTTTAACACTGCAATTCCTTCTTCCCATCTCTTTCCCCTTTACCCATTCATCCTTCTCCCTTCACCCCCTCTCTTGCTCACCTCCCCTTTTTCATTCTCCTCCCCTTACCATCATGGGACATGCCCAGCATCAGGCACTTCTGGAAGCGGCAGTACTGGCACTTGTTGCGGCTCTTCTTCTGGATTTTACAGCTTCGGTCACAGCGCTCATACTCCAGCTTCATCCTGATGGTCCGCCGGAAGAAGCCCTGCACAAGGACAAGAGGAAGAGGAGGAGGAAGAGCAGAGGAGGAAGAGGAACAAAGGAATGAGAAAGAAGAATAACAAGGAAGGAAAGGAAGAGAGTGAATGACCAAATGTGGGAGGATAAAAGAGAGAAAATAATAGTTTGAATGAGGTAGTGGTCTTCCGAGAATACTATTACATGAGTAATCATATGTTTACCAATGAGGACTTAAGTTAACATTTCTTTTTAAACAAGTTAATTCCACGTTCAATTAGATTCACCTATTAGATCCAGCAAATGCACTTTACATGGGGATTAGTGAGGCCTCCATTGCCCGCCTACAATTAGTTCAAAATGCCGCAGCTCGTCTCTTGACTAACACTAGAAAGTACGACCACATTACACCTATTCTGACTTCATTGCACTGGCTACCTGTACGTTTTAGGATTCATTTTAAAATACTTTTATTTGCGTTTAAAGCCTTAAATGGCCTTGCCCCACCATACCTCGCCGAGCTGCTCAAACCCTAAACTCCTAGCCGTTCGCTTAGGTCAGCTGACCAGCTGTTTCTGGCCACACCCCGTACCAGGCAAAATCACAGAGGAGAACGTGCCTTTGCGGTAGCAGCCCCAAAATTGTGGAACACTTTGCCACTCCATATTAGACAAACTACATCCCTGTGTCTTTTTAAAACCTTGGTAAAAACGCACCTTTTTTATTTGGCCTTTGGACACTAGATGGCGTGTTGATGTGATGTAGAAGTGTTGGGTGGGTCATGTGTTTTTATTATTTTATACTTATTTTATCTCTTTTTCTGTGTGCAGCACTTTGGAAACCCATGTGTTTGTTTAAACTGTGCTATATAAATAAAGTGGATTGGATTGGATTGGAGCAAAGTTAGCAGTAGCCAGCCCAGTAGCCAACCCAGCCAATGTAGACTGAGCCTCGACCTGATATTTTCCTCTCATACCAAATAAGTCTGTTTCCTGCTGAGGCATGGTATGCCAAATTTGCGGGAAAGTTGCGAAGATGTGTTAAATTTGCTACGTCGCGCTGAAGTCGCGTGTAATCGTTGAATCGCGTGAATTGGTGCGACCGCGACATTGCGAAATCCTGGAGGGTCTGGAATACACACCAAGGCCAGTGTACCCAGTAGCCTGGGGCTTCTGCCCACCAGGGGACCCAGGATGCCTCTGCCCCTGGGGGACCATCTATTAGCGTGTAGCATTTACGTGGGGAGACAGGCACTGCTAATGTGAATAATAAGATGGTATATAACCAAACCGTCTCTCAGTGCACTCTAAACCTCAGTGCCCCACAGCCAACCTAGAGGCGCGGGGACTAGCAAATACTGGAAGTATATACTGGTCTGGCAAGTAGATGCCAGGCAGGAATTCTCCATGATTCACTCATTAGAGGTAGTATATACTGTGTACATATATACTGTAAGTGTATATTGGGTGTGTTTGACACACCATGACAGTTTTGACAGCCCAGGCCTCACCTTGCAGCCCTCGCAGGCATGAACACCATAGTGAAAGCCGGAGGCCCTGTCGCCACAGATACGGCACTCCACGTTGATCCCAGATCTGTCGTCCCGACCCAGCAGCAGCTGGTCTGACAGCGACGGAGGAGACGTCTGAGACAGCTCTGCCAAGGACACACCATACAGAGTTTACCTCCTTTTTTACATAAGATAGATATTTCTACAACTGTACTCAACAAGATGGACATAGAGAAAAAGAAGAAGAAGAAGAAGAAGAAGAGGGGGGGGGGAGACGCAGTGCGTCAACATTTTCTTTATCAAAATATATGCAGTGCTACCTGACGTGGTTAAAAACCTGAACAATAGATTCTGTAAGATCGTAAAATTAGATAAATGAACTGCTAAGGAGAGAAAATGTAAGGCAATGGATTAAAAAAGATGTTGATGTGTTCTTAACTGTCGTAAATTACACTATTAAGTATTTACAAGACAATGGTACAATGGGAAAAATGAAATAACATTTGATTTAAAATAAGGATTAGTAAACTAGTAAGGGTTTAAAATGAAGGGCTGATGCAGCATTGTTCAGGCAAACAGAAGGCCAAAAAACCCCTCTAAAAGGTGGGTCTTATAATGAGCCTCAGAAAAAGTACCCAAGAACCAAGACAGAACCATCAGTTCCTGCATTAGCCAATAAATAAGCACAATGAAACACACAGACACACACACACATAATTATTCAGAGGAGACAACCCCAAGCCCCAGTCAGTGGACACACCCAAGTTCATACCCTTCATAATTAAGTAACGACTGAATGGGTTCAAAGATGTCAACGCTACCAAGCAACAATGCTGAGCTAGTAATGTTTATAGGATATCCTAAGTGCTAAGCTATGATATCCTAATGCTAGACTTTATTTTTCAGGGAATATACAAGTCATCTTAGATCAAGCCATCATAGGATGTGAGAAAACACCTCAAGGTCTCATGCTGCTGGTCAAGTTCGAGATTACAGGGTTTGAAAGTAACTTTAAAATGATCACTTTCACATCATCACTATACTCTAGGTGCTTTCACTATCCCACCCAAACATTTGTATTGTGTCTCCAGTGGAATTACGACAGCAATACAATTAGAAGGAGTCGTAAAAACAGCACTGGAGCTGTGTAAATTTACTGGGTGAGTGGGAGTATTTGGCAGGGAGGAGTCATTAAATAGGTTCTGTCAGTTACTGCCGAGACCAGGATGAAAACCTCCTCGCCCAGGAGACTCCCCACGGACCCCAAGGCACGCAGAGAATGTGTGTGTGTGTGTGTGTGTGTGTAAGAATGTGAATGCATGTGTGTTTATACAGACAGTCCACTATGTGTTTAAATGTGTTATGTATTCATCTATTTACAGTATATGCATGCGATAACATTTGTGAAATTGTGATGTGTGTTTGTGATTGTGTGAGTATGATTACATATTTGTGCATTGCAAGTGCCTGTGAAGTTGTGTTTATAAATATGGTTGTGTATATTCTTTAGTACTCCACACTCTCTCCTTGTCTCAGACCTAAGACGTGGGAAAGTGCTCCGTGTCCTCCGGACCTCAGCTTCAGACGCAGTAGCAGGAGCAGAGGCTTTGAGTCTCAGCGTACAGCGCCAGGGTGACGGGACTGACCTGTCACATGAGCTTGGGGTCGGCATGGGGTCAGGCTCTGGGGAGGCCCCCACTGAGTGGCTCAGTGACTACCTGAAACCCTCCCATAGCCTCTCCACGCCAGAGAACATGAACCCAGGTTCTCACACAGACATGCAAACCTGCCCACCCAGAGAGCTCCGTTAGACAGTGGAGGTGTGTACTGTTCATTATTATCTTCGTGTCCTTTTGCTTTCAAGAACAAAACGTTGATTTGAGGTCCCTCATCACATCTGGCATGTTCCCTTGGATGAATGTTCCAGTGTTTTCTATCCTCTTCTGGACAACCCTGCAGATGAAATCCCAGTTCCAGGGCCCAGGTAAACCCTCTCACCCTCCAGCTGGCCAGCCAGCCTGGTGTGCTCCCCCCCCCTCACGGTGTTTGTGAGAAAGCTGATCCTCTCCTCTGGTGAACCCTCTGTGTTAGCTCAGTGTCTTGGCACCACTGGGCTGCTGATGAGGGGGGGCCTTTCTCAGGCCAGCCAAAACAAACATCTACAGCCGCAGCTCCGCGCCGGAACTTTCCAGCTAGTGAGCTTAGAAGGAGACGTACTAACCTGAAGTGTGAGTGTGTGTGTGTGTGTGTGTGTGTGTGTGTGTGTGTGTGTGTGTGTGTGTGTGTGTGTGTGTGTGTGTGAGTGAGTGTGGTGGGGATCCTCTACAGGGGGTGCCACAGTATTATATGCACATTCACTCACACTCTCACCTCTACATCTACGTATATCGCTAGATGCCATAGAGAAATTGGACTCTGGTTTTGAACAGCATCAAAGCGCTGGGTGTTGGCAGCTCAAAGGGGTGGAGAAACAAACAAACACAGACAGGGACAAATGAAATCATTACACATAACGATTCTCTGAGGACGTCAACAACGCTTTTCATGGCCACTGTAGAGGTGGAGCTTGAAAAATAAAGAGAATTGCCAGGCGCTATCCACCATGTTTCTAAATAAACAGAAACAGAGGGTTTTCAATGGAACCTCTGTCACCAGTTCAAAGTGCGTTCATAGTTTACGCAAAGGAGGCCATTGGCTTCGGCAACATTTGTATAAGCTGTACAAAACACAAACAGGAAGTCACAATGATGCATTCAGGACATGTAACATGAGCACTCTTTACACTGACCTTTGGAACAAAAGGAAAAAACAAACAAAGTAGTATTTATTTTGAAAGAACGCCGTTTTCTTTTAGTCCCAGAAACTGCTGCTCATAATAGACTCTTTACCTACTGCCCTTTGTATCTATTCATGCCTATGCCAGTGAAATCAATTTGAGTTTTATTGTAGGTACATGCATTGGTGACAATGTGTTTGTTGTACATAGGAACACAAGGCAGAACGGTCCTACATACTGCATACAGTATTCTCTGACAGATAATCGTTTTTGCCCTGAGCAGCACTTCATCCTCACAGAACAGTGTTTTTACATTCATTACTTACATTGCAAACCCCAACCTTTGCTTAAGACAGCACCAAAAACATAGGGGCGAAATACTAAATAGTAATTACGAGGTATTATGGATACTGTGAAACCATCTAGGACGAGTGCAATAACGTCAGAAGTATTAGACGTATTATATTAGTTGATAAGTCACATAAGGCACCGGCCAAAAGCTCTACTATTGAGGTGTGCGTCCTCTCCCTGCTAGCCTGTGGCAGGGACTAAAGGAGCAGTCATCTTGACAGGCCCACTGTAGGCGAAAGGTTAAGGAGAGGGTTCTTATTTCAGTCAGCAAGCATAGCACCCTGACGCAGGAGCTCGAGCAGCCAGAGGTTTAATATGACATGACACGACAAACAGTAACGTCTGCCCCTTACAACAACAGAGGAGCTAATAAGTCATGGCATTAGACATTAGCTGACATCTTCTGAGTTGTGGTGTAAAGAGGGTTAAAGGTTATGACTCAAATAATAATAGTAATACTTAATTTATCATGATTATTATTAGCTATAACTTATTTTTCAACTACAATTTGTAAGTGGGTTACACCCGGTCACATGAGCTTGATATATGACATGACAAGCAGCAGCCTGTGTCCCATAGAACCACAGCAGAGGTAATGAGTTAAGTCAACACTTGTTTTCACGCCAATGCAGTCCTGCCATTAGTCATTCTCGCTGGTATTGTCGGATATGCTGATGTGTGGTGTGAAGAGGGTGAAGGGTTATGGCTGGTAGAGAGAAGGTTATGGGTAAGGCCTGCAGCCATGTCTGCTGTTGATGAGAGCAGGTTAAGACTTATGCTTGTACACGTTCCTACAGATCTTTGAGTGCTGAACTGGAGATTCTAGTTTATGACTGGGTGGGACCACATGATGTGTGTATGGTATTGGTGCCCCTGTGGCTCAACATTGAGAAAAGGCTCATGGGTCATGGGTTTGATATCCAGTGTACTGTACATCTGCAAGGTGCTGTAGGTTGATTTGGATAGAAGTATCTGCTGAATGAATATATATTATGTTACCCGTCTGACCACTAGGATTATTTAGGGCTAGATTTTAAGGTAGCGGTCGTGGCTGATGGGAGTTGTTTCCACGAGATGGGCTGAGATGGGAGGGATGTCTCACCTGTGCCACTGCTGGAGGGGGCAGGGCTACCCGTGCTGCAGCTGGCACTGTTGCTGGAGCTGCCTTTTTCCAGTGGCTCCTCCTCACCCGCGTGCCCATTCTGCGACCCACTGTCCCAGGACTGCTCCTCCGGAGAGGCCTCCAGCCAGCTGCTCTCCTCCCCGGCACTCCCCAGCTCCATCTTGTCATCCAGCCCCGTCTCCTCGTCCGGGTGCACGGGGGATGAATGTCGACTGGAGGGAGAGAGCTTTCCTTTGGGCCTCTTCTTGTCGCTCTTACCCCGCACCTTGGGGTCTTTGTTCTGGTTGGCCGTCAACATTGACGTCCTGGACTGTTCCATGGCTCTGCCGTCGCTATGTGGTCGCGAACTCCCCCCCTCATGCCAACGCCATCGCCGTCCTCCTGGAAACAACAGGGAACACATGTCAATGCACTCTCAAGTATTTACTCAGTCAAGTCCACTTTTTGTTTACTTTCCTCTCCCCCATGAAACAAAGCCCTGCTGTTATCTCACAAAGTGGCCGCTTTCTCAGAGTTACCATCTCTGAAGGCTTCCAAGCATTACTGTTGGAGAAACAACAAAGCAGCGTAGCTACAGATACGCGATCTCTCTCTCTTAGTAGCCTGCAGCTGTGCAAGCTTTGTCCCACATGGTGCTCCCCAGCAAGGGGCCGCCAACTGAAACTCTCAAGTTATTGTCACACATGGGGCCATTCAGAGAGATGTGTGAGGCTAGGGAGGCTTATGGGGGGAGGATCCAGAGGCCTGCCGAGGAGAGGAAAGAGAGGAGAGGAGAGGAGGGGGGAGTCTGGGGAAGGGAAAGTGGACCACCAGTAGGGGTCTGAGAGTGGGCAAGGGAAAGATTAGGCCCCTGGAGCCTGCAGCACGTGTGTACACAGAAGAGTATGTTGGTCTGAGCTGAAAGGAAAGGAAAAAAAACAAGACCAAGAATGCAAAGAGTGGATGACAAAAAGAGCAGTAGGGGGCAAGAAAACGAGGGTAAATGAAGAAAAGAAATCCAGGGGATAGAAGACAGAGTAGAAGAAGAAGAAGAAGAAGAAGAAAGAAGAAGAAGTAGAAGAAGAAGTGGAAAAATCAGAAGAAAAGAAAGAAGGAAATGAAGAAAGATCAGAAGAAGGGGAAAAAAGAAAGAAGGAGTAGAAGTAAAAGTAGAGGAAAAGTCAAAGGAAGAGGGGAAAAATGGAAAGAGCTGAGAGGCACCTGTTTCCCAGGGCCGAGGTCTAGCGTGTCTGGTTTTGTCTGAGCACATCCCGCAGTCGGATCGACTATCAGATGTGACCTCTCCCACACAGGGCTGGTTCCTGCTTCGCTGCAGCAGTCATAGCAGCACACACACACACACACACACAAACTGAGCTGTGATTGGGGATGAGGAATAGAGGCATGTGGAGAGGGGAGGCCTTAGGAAACAAAGCCCACACTTGCAAGTGAGTGCAGGGGAAGAGGGTTCGTGCGAGCAGGGGGCTGAGACTATTTTCTGGGAGCGAGGGCAATAGGCTCAAGTTTGTTTCCTGATAGTAACAACGACAAGTACAAAAAGCTTCCTAATGGGAGGGCTGTCTTGTGAGTTGAAAGCCCCCTTAATGTACAACAAGAAACATAATAATACCTAATACTAACAATAAGAATAATAATATTTATCATAATTATCATTATTATTTATATTCTATTTCTCAATAATATTTTTTAGGTGGCTTTGGATGAAAGCCTCTGCCAAATACCATAAACATACAAAATAAACATAAACTTTAAGACAGTTTTTTGTGGCAGAAATATGGTGAAAAGTGCCTTTGCTGCCAGGGTGAGTAATCTTAACTCCAGAGATAAATCAAATATTCTACTGAGGCGTGGCTTTTGGCTATAGGCATGACGATCATTTTCTTTTCTGACAATGACAAATTTGCACATGCCAATCACAAACCATTACTGCCCAATTCTGATGTATCTGTCTGGCAAATAAATATCACGTTTTAGAAAGGTAGCAAGGATGCAGCACCACCTGTGTTATGGTTTAATTTAATTAATCTATCTCGAATGTGTGTGTGTGAGTTTTAAAATGTTTAGCCCTTTAAAAACTCTCATTTCTAATTTGTTCAACTTGAATTAAATGCTCATCTAGCAAAAGACATTTTCTTTAAATGTCTTCATTAATATCTTCTTCCAAACTTGTTCTTAGCTGCGTTCGAAAATGAGGCCCAATGACATTTCCTTACTAATGATACTAAAGCAGAAAAAGAAAGAGTGCATCTTCCAACGAGATTGCTTTTATGTTGACCCAGGTGTTCTCAATCATCTAAACATTGCTCGCAACCTCCCATATCTTATGCATTCCCCATTCATAGGTTAACGGTCACTGCTGCATTTAACGCATCAGGTTCTTTTCAGCCCTGCATACTGTCTTAGTCAATGCCAAACAGGCTCCCTCTCCCCTGTTTAGTTGTGCTGTAATTCTGGATGCATCGCCTACACCTAATAGCCTACAGTTTGTTCTCAGAATAATTCTATGTTCAAATGTTCAATCTAATTGTTAGGTGAAAATTCACTCAAGTTATCTCAGGACTCCGGAGTTTTAGATCAGTATATTTATTCAGTAACAACTTGCAATCGGTCTCACTCACAGCACAAGGATGAAAGTGAAGCAACTTCAATAACATCGCACAGGGTTTATATACTTAAGATTTATCTCATTCTGACGTCATAAATGTTTCTAATGTCAGCAAGAATAGCCACGCTCAACTGCGCTTTCTGAAATGCAAGGATGTCAGTTTTACACAGGGGACAAGCACAGTTCGACCCTTCTTATCACCTCTGAGCTCAGCCAAACATATGCAGAAGGTCCCTCTCCTTACGCATATAACTCTTACTCATATGCAGACAACATGGCGTCAGCACCTAATAATCTAAGTTACACACACACAGAATTACAGAAAAGCCATGATCCTGCTAACATAATCACATGATTCATACAAGGTAATTATTAACAAGGCACTTGATTAATACATTCTTAAGTCATGAACAGTGTTTTCTAAATTAATTCTATCACTAATTAACGTGGAAGATCATAGTTACCAGGAAAGAACCGAATATGCTGTTGCAGTAAACGCTTAAGGCCTTTCTTTCGCATCACCTCACTATACATATCCTACTGGGAAAAGGAGTCATTAAGAAAATATAAGGTATTCAGCATATTAAGAAAAGCCGGGATTTCTTTTCGAAAGTTATATTTTGCAAAATCACATAGCCTGATTAACCAAAGAACACTCAGTTCTTTGGTATGTGGCTTGGGCAGTTACATTGGAATATAGTCTGAGGCATTCCGTTTAAAAGGGATTTCTTGGCAATGTTATTGGTCGACTTTTACCAAACCTATAACTGATTCAGTCTGACCACACCTTTCTGAATGGTTTTCTTTTCTGTAACAGTATGCACGCGTCTCTAGTTTCCACCTGTTTTTGCTTTCAAACTAGGGGCCTGTTTGTTTTTTAATGTGTTTGCTTTTTATGCCAAAGTTCAACCATGGAGAACCTTGTGCCAGCAGGTCAGGAGTTAATTTACAATGGAGCGCAAGCATTGATAAAAGGGACCCTAGTGAAAGTTGTGTCACCCCAATAACTTAAAGTGGAACTGAGACCAGGTCCACCCCCTTGCATTCTTTTGAGAAATGCTAAAAAGTGGGCATGTGGCTGAGGAGTTGGGCATAAACTCCTGTAAATTATGAGTCTCGATCAGCAGATGAAGATGGGACCCACACTCACAGGTGGGGGCTCGGGAGGTGGGCCATCAACATCAGGATGTACAGACGTACTGACTGGTTGCCTCTACATGAGCATGGTGTGTTGGCTTGGCTATTTTCAACCCATACAAATGTTGTCAACACCAACATTAATTTGTTTAATCACGGTACAGTCATATAATTAAGTTCACAGCTTAAGAAGCATATCTAAGTGTACAATACATCTTTAATGTCCTCTGAATTGCAATTGTTATGTCTTCTTTGTCTTATGTTTCACACCTCACAAAACCCTGATCCTTCCAGCACTTTCCTCAATCATTTAAAAATGGCAGCCAGGCATTGTAGCTTTCCTGCTAAATATGCAGCACCACTCTACAATTTGACTTGGCTGACTGCACTCTTTACTATATGAGCCTGCCTGTCATGAGGTTAAGCCTGGGCCCTGGCTAGAGTCAGCCTTTAGTATGCAAGGCCTCAGTTTAGGCTGCCACATTTGGCAGCAGACAACTTTCACTGGGTGGTCATATCGGATCTCTCTGCTCTGTCAACATCTCAGATGCTTAAGCTCCTGAGATTGTGTTGGAATCCAGAGGTTTCCTGGGGTGTGGCAGGGATTCCTGGAAGTCTCGTCCGAAGGGAGGACACGGGCCAATGGACGGGTCATACAAGCTCTAATGGAAGGCTGCGTGGAGACTTAACTGGCTGCAGCTTCCTCACAGATCTAGTTTCCACAGAACCCTGCGTGCGAAGCTGACAGCCTTCTTCCTGGTGGAAAAACAGCTGGGAAAAGTTGTACTTCAGAAGTGTCTGGTGTGTTTACTGAAACAGGTTTTCTTTCACTGATGCTGTATCGTTTTATATTGATGGTTCAACTTTGAGAAGTGGGTAAAAACTACTGTTGGTTGGTAATGGACCACGGCGGAGGGGGATGTGGGTGATGTGGGATGAGGGGAGCCATGACGTCAACTGCCCCAAGCACTAGTAAGCTACTCCATATCCTGTAGATGGCGATCTTTATGGAAAAAAAAACACACTAAACCTTCCCTAATCTGCAGCTTTATCGTGATTAGCGGAGGAGAGAACCAAAGAATGCATTCATGTTCCCTGTTAAATAAGAGCAGATTACGAGTGAATGGGAGCAGCTAGTCAGTCATGGAAAATCTATGGGGAGACATCCACTATCAAGACTGACGGGAAGTGGTGAAAATGCACAGGAAAGAAGGTCTTTCCAGGTCAGAGGGTGCACAGAGGTGCTGCTGCCTTTGGTATGGCTCACCTCTAACACACACACACACACACACACACACACACACACACACACACACACACACACACACACACACACACACACACACACACACACACACACACACACACACACACACACACACACACACACACACACACACACACAACCCCCCACTTAATCTATCTATTAAGACGAGATGGTTTCAGAGACAGAGAAAGGCATTTTACCTAGGAGTGCATAAAAAGTGTTGCTGCTGTGGCAAAACCTCACTCAAATTCATAATGAAAGTTTCATGACAAAAGTATTCTTGACTGAAAGCTTGAAGACTTCTATCTTAGTGCAACAACATACCATTATATGAATAGGTAAAATAACTCTTGTAGCTATTGAGGAACTTTAAAACATATAGTTTGAATAAGGCAATCTGTAATTAAGCTAAGATAACATTTTATACAAAATCAATAATTAATAGCATTCAAATACTATCAATCACTTAAAAAACAATACCTGGCCAGCAGATTATAAAACTAATCCTAAATGAGTACACTTATTTCCCAGTCGTACACTACTGTAAACTATATTTTAAATTGATCAAGTAAACTAGGAAAAACTTCAAATGGTAACCTTTTTAACCAAAGATGGTCTTGTTTTTGGATGCATCATCATAAAACTATACTCTGGGTACTAACCTAAAAGGGTATCCTTGCACAAAGGCAATCTGGCATTGACAGTTTCAATGTATACTACTAGATTTTGACTGGATGTGTTAAATTCTGAATTAGGTAAAAGTATATAAGTTATAACTACTCAATGCTGTTTTAATGCTCAAGCAAAGTCCCTCATCCCTCCGGATACAACTTAACTACAAAATGGATAAAAACCCTATAGAATTCCTGGAAGGCACTTACAATAAACACTGTTACTAATGGCACGTTATTCTCACTTTCCAGAGCTGTCGTAGGGGATGTTTTTTGTGACCATCTAAGAACTGAAACACCCACAAAGAATATCACGCCACCCTTGCAACACACTTGGCTGAGTCACTACAATCAGTTAATAGGAAAAAAACACAAGAAAACAAGCCTTTTGTTCCTCAACAGACATTAACCATCTTGAAACTGAAACCGGACTGGCGGTACTGTGTGTCGAATGGTTCCATACTCCTGCTATTCAGACTCCTCTCTGAGATCGTACTGTGTATGTGCCAGGTCACATAAGGTGCTTTAAATGTGCAGAATGCTCTCTGCAAAACCTGTCAGCTGGACTAAGCCAGTGATCCCATTCAGAAAGATTTAAGATAAGCAATGTGTTTCTGTGGCTCAACTGGTAGGTTATGGATTGGATAGCCAGAGAGCTCACTCCCTGATGGAAATGTAGAACTGTTCAATACTGTAAGATGCTTAGGATGAAAGTGTCTAAATGAAAAGCCAGTACATCAACTCAGAACATGTTTTCATGACTACAGCAGGAGAAGTTGCTTTGCATTCTCATCAAGATCTCATCAGAAGACTATTTTCATGAGCACTGATTAAGGAAATAGGCTCCTCCATGGTGGCAACAACAAAACGACACACTGATATCACTTTCAGTTGTAACAATGAGCCCCATCAATGCATTTAGCTAAATAAAGCCTGTGAACTCTTTATGCATGAAGTGGTGTCGAGTGCTGCATATGGAACATGAACTTTGAGTATGCAAAAATCACCACCACAGCTTGGCCTCAATGACGTAGGTTGCTGCTGCAAGATGGAAAGAGGGACACTGGTCATCGAACTAGATGTACTGCATAGTGTACTGCAGTAAGACCACCGCATAAAGTGAGAGAATGAGTAAGAATTAAGTGAAATTAGGAAGATGAAAACAGCTTTGAAAATATATATAAGAGAGAATAATATATATTTATATATACATGTAATTTAACCCTGTAAAGACTGACACATTCCATGTTAGTCAGAATGTTTTTTTTTTTAAGTTGTGGTGTTTATTGGACCTTTTGACATAATACAAAAACATAAAATGTTGTCATTTACACTTGATTTATTTTGGTACCATATTTGATATATGTGGCCTTTCTGGCAATTTATTGATCACAAAAAAATATTTGTATTGCGTGTTCTTTTTTTTTTCAAACAGGAACCCTTTTACAACCTTTTTATTTTGCCTTGTCATCGGGCACACAAAAAACAATAATAATTTTTCACAGTGCCCCCCCAGTTGTCAAATGATGCAACCTTTTAGCACCACCTCCATATCCAAAGTTTCTTGTCTTCAACGAGTTCCTGAGATATGACCTTCTGGGTTAGGGTTAAGAGGCCAGAAGTGGCTGCTATTTCCAAAAACTGAAATAACATACAGCCTCTAGTACCAAGAACTGAAAAATACTCTGACCTTTAAGGGAAACTTTGGGATTTTTCAGCTTGGACTCTTTTTTAGATCTTGGAACAATTAACGATCGAAATTGGTCCAGTGTTAAGACTGCTAAAACACATGCTAAAATCAGCAACCGCAAAATGGCTATAAAATGGAATGCTATGAGGCAAGCCAGCACGGCAGATGACTTGTTTGTTTATTGGGGTAAATAGCTTCTATATAGCATTCTTAACAAGACTACAGAATTCCGTGAATTGCCATTCATACAAGCATGTATTAGTTGCTGAATTTTGATTGGCCAAAGGTAACGATTTTGTTAAGCAAGCCAAATGGAACTTAAGGAGACAAATGTAGCCAAGTGTAAGCACACCAAATTTCCAAAAAATGTTCTTACTTCTTATGCATTTCTTGAGATATTGAAATGTGTCAGTTGCAGACCCCCCCCCCCCCCCCCATGGACAAAATGTAACAGAATTTGGCACACATCCACTGAATGTAGCCAAGTATAAGCATACCAAATCTTAAACATTTACCTTTGGTCATTCTTGAGATATTGAAATTTGCCAGTTGCAGCACCCACTATGGACAAAATTCACAAAATGATTGACATATGTCAGTTGCACTGCCCGCGTTAAACAAACATTTTATAATCTTAAACAAAGGAACACCCCCACCTATGGAGACAACCCTTCCTACAATTATGCCAAGTTTCATGTGGATTGGTGAAGTCTAAGTATATGATATAGTCAACCAAAAATCTGTGTAGAAAAAAAACGAAAGAAATAAAATTAACTCTGATGATACAAATCCTCACTTGTGGGTTCTGAGAACCTGGTTTCCATTTGTAAAAACAATGACCATGTTAGGCTCATCTGGGCTTGGGATAAAGGCTTACACTCTTTCATAACAGAAATATAAACACTACGATGCACTGATTAATGTGGATCTATATACTAAACATAAACTGATTCTGACTCATCTCCCTTTCGTAGGCCTAAAAAAAAAAACATTTGTGTGACACAAAACCCCTTAGCGCCACACATAAAATAGATGAAACAAACAGGTGTGACACGCAGTTTAGCGCAAATTCAGCAGGTCTGAGGTCAGTCCGCAAGCCACAGGCAGGGAAGAGGGAGGGGGGCAGCACCCTCTCTGCCAGAATGGTGTGAACCTCCACATGTGAGTGCGCCAGACAGAAGGAAGGAAGCTACAGCCCCAACCTCTTGATAGACAGACAGACACACAGGCAAACAGGCCTTAAGCTAGACAATGAGACACAAGCAAAAGGCAAATATAGCCCAGAGAGGAAGAGGCAAAGAGTTAAGTGGCACAAACTGTGTCTGGCTCTGCGTCTACGACAGTTACTCTAAACAGATGTGGTAAGTTTGACGACTAAGGAGCAACGATGCATGCAAAAGCTTTATTAGCAACCAAATGAGTACCGTCAAAGCCATGGAAATGTAATTTTTTTTTAGTTACATTAATAACCACATTGCATTGATATGTAAACTACAAGACAAAAATGAATATTGGATTTTATACATAACCACAAACAAAAAGATGCAAATTAACTATAAAATATTTTATAACACACATTGCAACAATAATGTGTTATGGATGTGATATAAAAAAGCATATAAGCCTGAACCTGCCAAGGACCTGCCACTTGCCTAACACCTTCATGTACCACAGTTGGGTCAATGTGACACTGGGAAATTCAGAGGCACCTCTAGATGACAGATATGGAGAAGCCTGGGAGGGCCCTATTTAAAATACCCATGGCTGAAATCTGAATAGCAGAGGTGCATCGAAGAGGCCCTGGTAATCCCTCCTCCTACGAAGGGAGTGCTTAGCTTTGATGACGCAGCAGCCCCAAGACCTTTGTGGCATGTTGATGACTGTGAAAGCCACTTATGTACTTTTGGATGACTAGCTGCGCTATTTCACAACTCAAACATCCAGATGAGTTTTGAAAGTAGCGAAAAAACTGCTGATGTACCGGCTATGTTTTCATTCTATCCTTTCAGTAAAAAAGTATTTTAACAGGTTCTTTGAAAAGCTACAAGTTCAGCCCTCAACCTTCTCAAAAAGAAGAAAACCTTTGTACATCTAGCAGCTTCACCCCAGTAAGCGGCTATGAAGATATCAGCATATAATGTTACAGTGTTACATCGTTACACAGTGATTCGCCAGCCAGGTTGTGTTACACCCTTGCTTTTCATTCATGAACCCTGTTCTTCTGTTGGGTGCTTCCCTTGGCGGTATCACTTGTAAAACATACAACCATGACAATGTGACTACAGTGCCCTACTTTGGTCTTTTAACTAAATGTTCTTTTGTCCAAAATGTCCAGAAAGTCCTTTGTACGTCTAGCAAATTCACTTCAGCCAACGATTATGAACATGACAGCAGAGACAGGGAACAAATAATGGAGACTTTCTCTATTCAAATCACAAAACCTTTCAATGTCCTACACTGCATTTCTGAGTAGAGACTGCAGCTTTAACTAGATATTTTGCTCCATTTCGATAAAAAAAAAAATCATGAATCCTTTTTCAATGACAACAGAATCAGAATCAGAAATCAGAATCAGAAAGTGTGAATGATGTGTAAGCTTACTGTAAACATTTAACCACAGGATTTCCCAATGGAAGGGATACACCAACACAACTAGGTGTCGAAAAATAACTACTCAGTTAGCAGTGAAATGATGAAAAATCCATTGCTCACAGACAGGAGGTTATGGCTCAGTGTAAAAATACTAAAAATCACCCAGCCAACAACAGCGCTCTTTTACCCAGTAACAGGCGGACGTAAACAGTAAAAGGGACGTTTTGGGAATGTTAGTGTGTGACACAAAAAAAATGTCTAAAGTTCAGGAGGTGACAGAATATATATATAGTATCTAAGTTCCAAGTTCAGAGACCATCCTGTGTTTGGTTTCCCCCAGCAATCAACTGAAATCTGAAAAGATTAACCAATACGACTGTTATAAGGTTACTCTAGCGATAGAGAAGCACACTTACTAATGCGTACTAAACGATATATAGGCTAAACATTTCCTTAAAGTGTTTCACGAAGGTCAAAAGCGCGAGTGCTGACGTCTAGCCTACAAAGTCAGGGTTGTAATATGAATCATAGACTGATGCTGGTTTACTCTGGAACAATAATACGATATCAGCTGTTATTGCTTTTAAAGTAATGGTTTATACCTCTGGAACAAACAAGAGATAGAGCACGTTTATTTGCGCACTACCTGGTTTACTACTAAGTGCCTTGCTAGGATGCTGAACAGTGATTTATGATACCTAATGTAATGACCCTAATCTATTCCTGATCAACATGGAAGCTAACGTAGCTTGCTACAGTAGCCATCTGGTTTGCTAATCCCTCACGTGATACAAGCCCCAGCTATCCACAATAAGCAAAAACAACATGTCTTTGTCTGATTCATCTCATCATAAATAAGACAAACTATGGTAACAAACCTAACGCAGGAGTGGGCTGTTTCCTGATTTCATCCCGAAATTCGCTGACTGGCTGAACAGTTGAGTGTTAAAGAATGTATAACCCCAAATTCCTGTCCTCTTTAGGGGGGCCCTACTCCAATATTTAAAACACGCGCACACGTAGCCTTCACACGCGCGCACACAATCTCGAACTTAAACCATCATCAACATTATGCTGTACTCATTGATGCTGGAACTATACTGACTCTAGTCTAAATGAGAATTCAACTTACCTTATCTAAAGACAGACTCCTGGTAGTCCAACGTAATCTGGTCTAGCTGTGTTCAAGTCGCGTGGAGAAGGGTTCGCTTAAAATAATGACATTTCAACTACTTCTTTTGGTTCATAAACACAGCTACTTTCCCGTTTCTCGGTCCTGTGATTCCCTCTTTCGCAATAATGTGACTTCGTGTGCCTCTTCTCTTCAAAGTAAGTCCACCAAATATCAAGCATATCCTGACAAGTCGCTGGTCCCTGTTACAAACACATACGCGTTATGTTTTAGAACAGTTTATTCCATTACTTCTTCATTACTTCTCCCTCGTCCTAAAATAGCCATCGTAAACTATGCCAGTAGTCCGTACTGTCAGAAATCTGTCCCTGTTTGTCATCCGACACGCACGCACAGCGTACCGTAAAGTTACGTAGACTACGTTATTGAGGGTGTCGTCCTACGGTGTCGTCACTAAAACAGCCAAAATGTACTAAAGCTGCAATTTTTTTCTTTTTCTAATTCTAATTTAATCTTTCTAATCCAATGAATCGCTCATATTGAACAAATTCCAACGTTTTTCTGCCCATGCCTAAATTCATAGAATAATAATCTTTGAAAAGGCTATCTAACCAAGACCCTCATGCAATGGGATGTTTTGTGCAGCGCCACAAGATGTCACTCTCTCTACTCGGTGTATTGTGTTTACTGTGAACCCAGAAACAAATGCACAAGGGACCAACTTGAACATGGGCACAGGCAAAGATGGGCAAAAATACATCAAAATGTATTTTGATACAAAATACCCCTCAAATAAATGTATCAAAATAATAGCCTATACATACTGTTGCCAGAAAATGTAACGAAATACAATACATGTATTTTGTATTTTTAAAATACAGGAAATACTTTTTCTGAATTTTCAGTTTTCTCACAATTTGGTATAGCAGAACATTCAGGTTTGGGCTATTCAGTGGCGTCACGTAGTAACCACGGGGCCAGGTGCATATGGAGTTAGATTAGTTTCATAATTCACAAACCAGCGAAACGCGTTTCAAACCAACGAAACGCGCGTCACAAACCAAGAAACGCGTTTCAAACCAAGAAACGCACGAAACGCAATTCACAAATGTATTTCATGTTTCACAAATGTATTTTGTGATTCACAAATAAATGACCCCATGACATTTGTTTGAAACCTGACGAACACGAGTTACAAATCCCTGCATTCGTTTGTTTGGATTTTTGACACTTTCCTAACGCACACAGTTTCACAAATGCATTTTTTCTAAAAGATATTCTCTGCAGCCTATCAGAAAAAAAGAGCTAGCTAGCCAATGTCTAACATAACCGTGGCCTTGCTAACATGGATAAAGCTACGCTTGACTCATTAGTTTTCTCTCTAGCCAGGTAACGTCTTACATGGGACTTTAGTGAACAAACCATTAAAACGATTTTTTTTTTTGTGGCATGACAAAATAATAAAATTGTGTGGCAGTAGCTTGGTAGTTAAGCATTGGTAGCTAGAAATTGGTCATTTCATGCCCAATGTAAAGTATAGCAGACATCTGCATGTTGGGATGGTCCATTCAGTTGAATTCTGAAGCACCTTATGTGTGTCTGTGCACTGTGTATTTATGTGTTTGTCTAGGGTTAGGGTCTGCCTTTATATATCATTGCCAGACTTCTGGGTGTGTCTAGAACAACAGTTTACAGGCGGATGAAAGAACATAATCTATCGTTAAGGGCCTTGTACAGTAGTTGTATCATGAGACCTATGCTGTTGGAAATGTTGTGTGTTATATGGCTATTATGACGGGCCCATGTCAGTGGTTCCGTATCCTTTTTTTCATGTTTGTAACCATAGACATCATATAGATATATGATGTTTACGTTTGTAACCGCCGCCAAAGGGCTCTCATTGCAATCTCTATGGCTTCCGGGAGGGCTATCCCCACCGTGCTTTCGTCATACGTAATTGCCAGGTAAGGACTAGGACGCGATCTGGCACTCCGCGCCTGGGCGAGACTCTCCACTTTGTGAATGAGGCGCGCTTCACCTAGGACGCGGGTCTGGCACTCCGCGCCTGGGCGAGACGCTCCACTTTGTGAATGAGGCGCGCTTCACCGGTAGCATGCCATTATTCCGACGCCCCTTTGGTCCGACCCGTCAATATTCCGAAAATTTCCCATTTATCCTACAGCCCACTAATTCGAAATGATTAACATAAACCCATTGCTCCGACAGCTCAATGTTCCGACCAATGGCTGTTTGGGGTCGGTCAACATAATTCCCCAGGTCGTATATTCCTCGCCCCTCTTTTACCGGGTGCCAAGTAGACTGCCGCTGTAACGACTGCAGACGCACGTTGTTGCTTCTCTACTTTGCGCCCAGACACCAGAGACGCAATGGAGACAGACACGGACAAGTTATTTCGATTTTTGGTCGAGCTAGTGAAGTCTAGGCCAGCAGCGTCTTTGCAAATGTAAAATAAACAAAACAAACCAACTACGGATGGGCTAACAGCAGCATAGGTCTACTGCAGCCACGCACAGTTCGAGGACGGGAGGATAGCTTAATGGAAAGAACCCTGTTTGCGCTGCTTTTCGAGAGCTGTCATGGAAAGATGATTCCGCTTTGGTTTTGAGATTCACAGTTTTCTATCGATTTAGTCTATATAATTATAGTAACAATAATAATAATAATAATAATACTATAGGCCTGTAGGCATGCATTATTTTATCATGAGGTGACGGTGATCTAAAGCAGCTTTTGGTCGGAACATTGAACTGTCGGGACAAAGGGTTTCAATTTATCGGTGAAAATCTATCTAAGACTAAGGGCTGTAGGATCAATGGGACATTTTCGGAATATTGACGCATCGGACCAATGGGGCGTCGGAAAAATGAGCTGACCCCGCTTCACCTAGGACGCGATCTGGCACTCCGCACCGATGAGACTCTTTTTAAAGCCTTCTATAAACGTTGTTGAGACTCTTACTAAATATCTTACTCATTCTCACAGAGACAAAACAATACACGTAGCCTACTTTAAACGTTGTTGAGATTTTTATTAAGTTGAAAGTCGGTAACAATACAGAGACAAATAGCTACACGTCAAGCAATGTCATTTATTTCCTAAAATACGTTTTACGAATCCAACTTACATTACCACTGCACACTCACAACCTTACAAATAACATATAGAAGTTGTACTAGCATTTGTATTCAAAGTTTATATTTTAATCTACCAAAGTACTCACCGTTTAACAATACAACTTCCACAAGTTACAGATTATCTTTGACAACATTGGCGCCCACATGTGATTGACAACACTGGCGCACACATGTGACATCACACAGATAAATGACAGTGTAGGTATTTGTTTTGTCTCTGTGAGAATGAGTTAGATCTTTAGTGAGTCTCAACAACGTTTATAGTAGGCTAAGGCTATGCAATGCGGCGCGGAGTGCCAGATCGCGTCCTAGGTGAGGCGTGCCTCATTCACAAAGTGGAGCGTCTTGCCCAGGCGCGGAGTGCCAGATCGCGTCCTAGGTGAGGTGCGCCTCATTCACAAAGTGGAGCGTCTCGCCCAGGCGCGGAGTGCCAGATCGCGTCCTAGGTGAGGTGCGCCTCATTCACAAAGTGGAGAGTCTCTCCCAGGCGCGGAGTGCCAGATCGCGTCCCGGACCTTAGCTCTAATTGCGTATAAGGACATCACACGGCTTTCATCAAGTCACATTGTGTCAAGATGGCTAACGTTCAGTGCAACAACTCGATTCGCTCTTTTCAAGAACCTTCTTTAAGTCGGTGTACTAATGAAGATAAATTGACAAGGATCAAGACAGCTTTCTAAGTTTTCGACCACAGCCCTGTTTTTGAAATTGATTTAACATGAGAGTCAATGAGATCTGGGGTGATTTCCTTTTCGCCCCAAAAAGGGGCGGGCCATAAGAAGCAACACTTTTGGCAAATTGACTGATTCGACAATGACATTCAGAGGCAGATCAGATGGTCTCGTGGTAGAATCCGACAGAAAAAATTTGAGTATTTTAAATACAAAATTACTCCACTCTAAAGTATTTTGTTACAAATTAACTAGTATTTCAAATACAAGTAATTGAAATACTGCCCATCTCTGGGCACAGGCTTTGATGGCACAACACAGTAGACCAATCAATTCATTATTAGATATTTACACAGTGTAACACGTGGTTTAATATACATTACTTTATTCTTAGCCTACATATTTCAATATCTTCAGCTATTGGTATGATAGGAGTTGCAGGTAAACTGGGGTTGCATCCAAGATTATGACTGATTTGAATATGTTTATAGAATGTTTCAAAATATATAAATGATACCTGGGCCAATACATCTTCAAAGAAAACTAAGTGGTTTACAATTCAAGGTTACTAAACTAAGAGGATGTGTACTGTGAATATATTGAGGAAACATGGCAAGGATAATACATTTTAGATAATTGTAAGGTCTGTGCTCTGTCCCTGTATTGTTTCCCTATGTATCCCTTGTGTTCTCACGTGTGTCTTCATTTGTGTTGGTTAACCCTTGTCCCCTCGTGTCTGTCTCCTCAAGCCCTCCCCTTGTTGTTCTGCTTGTGCTGATTATTAGTTTGTCTCCCTTGTGTGTCATGTGATCTTTGTTGTCTAGTCTTTGTGCTTCCTTGTTCCCACCATGTGCTTTCCACCATGTTTGCTTGTGTTTGCCATGTGCCCTCGTTGCTGTCATTGTCTCCCCCGCCTTGATTGTTCTCACCTGTCCCTCGTTATCTGTTCCTGTTAATTCCCTTGTTTAGTCCACCTGTGTCTCATTGTCTGCCCCGCCTTGATTGTCTTCACCTGTCCCTTGTTATGTGTTCTGTGTGTGTATATATACTCCTTGTGTTCTTGTCTCTCGTTGCTGGTTCGTCATAAATGTTGCGTGTTTGTTCCCTAGTGTTCTCAGTGTTCTCAGTGTTCTCAGTGTTCTCAGTGTTCTCAGTGTTCTCAGTGTTCTCAGTGTTCTCAGTGTTTTCAGTGTTTTCAGTGTTTTTCAAGTGTTCCGCCGTGTTCCGCCGTGTTCACAGTTATTGAAGTTTCTCGTGTTGCCAACCTGGATTGTATTTGACCTCTTTCTTGCCTTTGCCCTTTTGGATTGTTTGCCTTCTTCCTGGACTGTCTAACCGTGTACCGAACCCTGGACAGTAAAAGTTTATTCTTCTATCTACCCCTTGTGTCTGAGTCGTGCATTCAACACCCCAACCTCAATTCGTAACAGTACGAACCAGTCAAGATGAACTCGGCCAACTCAGACCCAAACCTGATGGATGACCCATATAGTACGTTTTTTGATTTTGACAATAACAAGGCCATACATCTGCCCCCCTGGGAGATCTTTTGGGATGGTGATTCAGCGAGTGAGGAGGACTGGGTCAATGTTGACGAGCTCTCAGCGGGTGAGTGGTCTGAGAGAGAAGTCGTCGAACCAGTTCCCCCACCCGGTCCCAGCCGAGATGCTCGGTTTATGGGTAGTCGGTTGGCCATCCGGCGAACCCCATTCAGAACACCACCTCTGGTCTCGTCCCCTCCGCTTCCAACACCCCCGTGTGTTATTGAGGAGGATGATGTCAGCGGCTGGATTGATGGGGGTTTTATCTTAGGGGATCATTTTTTTGAGAAGCCAACCTGTGCTGATGACTGGGAGGATTATGACTCTGAGGATGATTCGGATGAGGAGGAAGAGATGGACACAACTCCCGTCCCTGCTCAGATGACCGCCGCTGCCTCCGTTGCTCCAGCATCTAGGACTCCATCTCCAGCACCTCCTGCACCTCCCACACCAGTACCAGTGCCAGCTCCCCGGCTGGCTCCTGCACCTCGTCGAGCCCCAGCTCCCCAGCTGACTCCTGCGCATCGTCAGGCTCCAACTCCAGCCCCTGAGCCATTCCACCCTCCTGCAGCTCCTGCTGCTGCTGCCCCCACAGCTGCTCCTCCTGCATCCACTGCAGCTACTCCTGCTGCTGCTCCTCCTGCAACCGCTGCAGCCACTCCTGCTGCTACTCCTCCTGCAGCTCCTGCTGCTCCTCCTGCAGTTGCCCCTCCTGCTTCGTGCAGGGCGGCTGCCTCCGTACCTGCTCTGCAGATCACTGCCGACTCAGACACCGTGCTTGCTGCACGGTTGGTAATGCTGAGTCAACAATCCACCTCCATCTGCCGTGTTATGAGGGGAATGGCGGAGCGAGAGGAAAAGGCCCGGATTTTCTTCAGCCTACTGTCGGCAGAATTCCAGCAGCTCCTGGCTTGTTGGGATTCCCTCGTTGCACCCCCTTCCTCTCCAGCTCCAGGTCAATATCACCTGGATTCCGTCCCCAGGGTTTCAGCTCCACTCACCGCTACTGCTCTGGCTTCAGCACCAGTTTTATGTCTCCTCGCCCCTGCCTTCACAATCGCCTCGGCTACCCTCGAAGCAGCCTCTGCCGCTGTCACCCTCGAGGCAACCTCTACCGCTGCCACCATGAAGGCAGTGTCTGCCGCCCTCGAAGCAGCCTCTGCGGCTGCCATCATCGAAGCAGTCTCTGCCGCCTGGATACTGCCTCTGCAGCTCTAGAAGCAGCTTCTACCGCCCCCGAAGCAGCCTCTGGCGCTGCTGCCCTCGATGCGGCCGCTGCTGCAGTCTCGGTCGCCATCAAAGCAGCCTCTTACGCTGCCTATGATGTCCACGATGTAGCCTCCATCGCTACTGCCTCAGAAGCATCCTCTGACTCTGCCGCCTCCGAAGCAGCCACTGATGCACCTGACGTAGCCACCGCTGCTACCGCTCCTGAGGCAGCCTCTGACGCTGCCGCACCAAACGTAGCCTCCGTTGCTACCGCCCCTGAAGCTGCCTCTGACGCTACCGCCCCCGAGGCCATCTCTAATGTCTCCTCCGTAGCCTCCGTAGCTACCGCCCCGGAAGCAACCTCTGACGAATTCGCTGATGGTGACGCCACTGAGGCCTACGCCACAGCAGATCCAGCCGTTGCTGACCCGGACCCCGCAGGCACCGCTGCGGACCCGGACCCTGCAGCCGCCGCTGCCAACCCAGACCCCGCCGCCGTCGCTGTCGACCCAGACCCCGCCGCCGTCGCTGTCGACCCAGACCCAGACCCCGCCGCCGTCGCTGTCGACCCAGACCCAGACCCCGCCGCCGTCGCTGTCGACCCAGACCCAGACCCCGCCGCCGTCGCTGTCGACCCAGACCCCGCCGCCGTCGCTGTCGACCCAGACCCAGCAGCCGTCGCTGTCGACCCAGACCCAGCAGCCACCGCTGCCGACCCCGCAGCCGCCACTGCTGTCGACCCGGACCTCGCAGTGTTCCGTTCCGCTGCAGGACCAGCAGAACCCTCTGCCGACACCGGTCCAGCAGCACCTCCTGAAGGCGTCGCTGCTGTTAATTCTGCTGCCCAGTACCAGTGCCAGCTCCCCGGCTGGCTCCTGCACCTCGTCGAGCCCCAGCTCCCCAGCTGACTCCTGTGCATCGTCAGGCTCCAACTCCAGCCCCTGAGCCATTCCACCCTCCTGCTCCTGTCCCAGTTTCCACTGTCCCAGGCTCTCATTCCCCTGTCCAGAGTGCCCCTGCCCAGAGTGCCCCTCTCCCGAGCCCCCCAGGCGCCCCTATCCCAGGTGTACCTGCCCTGGTCGAGGAGGCGTGTCGTGATCTCCTCGCCCCCAACAAGGCTCCTAGTCGCCTGCTTCACTCTCCTAGTCGCCTGCCTCATTCCACCCGGCCTGCCGCCAGAGACTCCGTCCCTGTTCGGCTGTTCCCCTGGTCGACCACCAGAGACTCTGCCCCTGTTTGGCCACCCGACAGCCCAGCCACTAGACATTCTGCCCGTGCTTGGCCGTCCACCCAGCCAGCCACTAGACATTCTGCCCGTGCTTGGCCGTCCACCCAGCCAGCCACCAAACTCTTCAACCGTCCGCTTAACCCTTGGTCTAGATCCCGCCTGCCTTGCTCTTGGCCCCCTTCACCCACCCTATGTGGACTTGTTAGGTTCGTTTTGGGCCGTCTGGCATCCGGCCCTTAGAGGGGGGGTACTGTAAGGTCTGTGCTCTGTCCCTGTATTGTTTCCCTATGTATCCCTTGTGTTCTCACGTGTTTCTTCATTTGTGTTTGTTTACCCTTGTCCGATCGTGTCTGTCTCCTCACGCCCTCCCCTTGTTGTTCTGCTTGTGCTGTTTATTAGTTTGTCTCCCTTGTGTGTCATGTGATCTTTGTTGTCTAATCTTTGTGCTTCCTTGTTCCCACCATGTGCTTTCCACCATGTACTTCCCTGTGTTTGTTTGTGTTTGCCATGTGCCCTCGTTGCTGTCATTGTCTCCCCTGCCTTGATTGTTCTCACCTGTCCCTTGTTATCTGTTCTGTGTGTGTATATATACTCCTTGTGTTCTTGTCTCTCGTTGCTGGTTCGTCATAAATGTTGCGTGTTTGTTTCCTAGTGTTCTCAGTGTTTTTCAAGTGTTCCTCAGTGTTCACAGTTATTGAAGTTTCTCGTGTTGCCAACCTGGATTGTATTTGACCTCTCTTGCCTTTGCCCTTTTGGATTGTTTGCCTTCTTCCTGGACTGTCTAACCGTGTACCGAACCCTGGACAGTAAAAGTTTATTCTTCTATCTACCCCTTTGTGTCTGAGTCGTGCATTTGAGTTCAACACCCCAACCTCAATTCGTACCAAAAACATTGGCTATTGATGTTGGATCATATATGGTTTATCCTTAGGGATCTGTTTATTAGTTGTTTTATTTGAATTTGCTGTGTGTCACTGACAAATGTTTTTACAAGCATGACTTTACAGTGCTTTGTCATTTCACCTTGTGGAATAGGCTGAAGTTTAGGTTGCTAATATATACATGCTAACATAAAGTTGCATAAACCCTAGTTTTTCTTCCTCCTCTTCACACATACTATGCAGTCTAACCAACGTAAAAGTTATATATATAAAAAAGAATTAAGATCTAAATTAACATTCAAGACAGATGATAAAAATGTCAGTGGAATTTAATTGGTCTTTAATTCAAATAAGGCACATCGAGGTTTAAAGCCAGGATGACAAGGTAATTCAACAAATCCTGGACATGATCATTTTAAAGATACATAGATGTATGCAAAATAGGATTTACATGCTAGCATTTACACTACATACTAGATTAACACTCTACACACTCTGATCAGATTAACACTCCAGAATGCATTAATGATTTTTAATTCAGCTCTTCCATTTGGTCACACAACTCACATCTACCCCTTCATCATTCACGTCTGTGTATATTGCTTACGGTGATCATACACCATGTTTTTGAAGACTTTGCTGAAGTGCACACTCTCAATCTAAATGAGACTGGCATGTATGTCTGCATTTTCTGTGTTTTTTCATCGAACAGGAAATGAAACAGGAAATGTATCTGCAAGAAGTGACATTAAGACGTGTCTTCCTTCTTTGTGTAGTCTGAGAAGTAGATTTTTTTCTTCTGTACATGTCAATGGCATGTTAATTAATTCAAACTTCATGTTACATACCCTTTAGTTTACCATGTAAATAAACACCACTTCATGTAACATACCCTTTAGTTTACCATGTAAATAAACATCACTTCATGACTGTTCACAAAAAAATGACAACAGAAAAAAGGCACTGTACATATAGGACAATCTGGTTAGTCGGCAGACTCTGAGCTCCCATTTGAGGTTTCCACAGGGAGTCCTGTGTCCTTGCTAGAGGCACCACTGCCCTCCACAGGTCTGCTGTCACTCTCAGACTCTCCTCCGTCCTTCTCCTCCTCTGTGCGCTTCTGAGACAGTCCCAGCCCAGAGTCTCTGAGGGATGGCACGCGTGTTGCAGGGGTGGGGGTTCCCCCGATCGAGGATCTTCTCTCTGAGAACGGAGAGGAGGTCGTACTTAGAAAATATTCCTTAAACGTAACTTTGTGTGTACGTCACTCATTAACATTAAATCAACAGTGTACTGGAATGTGTTATTTTCATGCATGCTCCCTGAGAGCAAACAAAGGGGGGACGAGAACCCATAACCTTTTGACTCTTTAGGTTCCGTCTGTTCCAGGGACACACTGTATCACACACACACACACCTCCAGGTCCATTATCACCACAGTATCACACACACTCACACCTCCAGGTCCATTATCACCACAGTATCACACACACACACACACACACACACACACACACACACACACACACACACACACACACACACACACACACACACACATCATCAGCACAGTATCACACAGACACACACCTCCAGGCCCAATGGGATGCATGAGTCTGTTCATCTGGATGTTCCAGTGTTTGACACTTGTGCTGGCCTGACGTAGCTTTCTCTGGGCAGCCTGCGGGAGAAGATGTCATAAAATCAAAGTTTCAGATCCTCATTTCAGCTTTGCACAGCAATTCAATCAACTACAACCAAGGCACTTGGAAAAAATTAATTCAATGCAGATACCTTATTTTGTACTTTGGACACATAAAGAAACACTTTCTAGATCTGAGGTTGCTTCTGCTGTCAACAGAAACAACACTTGCAGCAGTCAACAAAATAAAATATAGAGCGTAAACTTTTTCATCTCTGTCGAAATATGATAATTAAATATCAGGAACTCATCAATACAATACAATACAATACAATAAAGCGATCACAATGTTACATTTATTGAACTACAAGAATGCATCTACAGATCAGCTTACTGCAATATCCTGGTCTACTCTGTGGCGGCTGGCCCTGACTTTTTCCAGCTGCTGCTGAGCCTCTTCCAGAGATATGGACTTGCTCTCCATCTCCTGCCTAAGCTCCTGCTTCTCTCGCTGGGTACGGAGGATGTAGTCCTCCTGCTCCTCCTGTAGGGTCAGCAAGGCCTTCATCTTCTCCTCCTCCTCAGCCAGAAGTCTTGGAAAATAAGAGTCATGGTGAAAAGGTCAGTGGTTAGTCAGTAAATGTGTGTGTGTGTGTGTGTGTGTGTGTGTACATATATGTGTGTGTGTGAACATATATATATATATATATGTGTGTGTGTGTGTGTGTGTGTGTGTGTACATATATGTCTGTGTGTTTGTGTGTGTGTACATATATGTGTGTGTGTGTGTGTGTGTGTTAACATGAATCTGTGCTTCCTCTGTATGAGCTTGCACCCATGAGCTGAAAGAATTGTGCTGTGGGTTTTGATCTTTGACTATTTCAGGCTAGAACTGTCTTTGAAATAAATCTATTCTTCTCATATCATATCTTACTATTGAAATACGTATTTTTAAAAGATGTGCACACAAATACAAAATATCTGATTAAACATGAAAACAAATTTTCAATGTTTATGTTTGAGCAATTTGTTCTTCTTTTGAGCGTTTTCTTGCTGTGAGTCACACAGATCAATGTCATGTGCATCTCCGGAGAGCCCACACAAACCACAAACAGAGCGTGACAGGAAGCCCAGTCTGTCCCTCACCTAGAGACTGAGAGAGCAAAAGACAACATTTCCTGAGAGACAGACCCAGAGGCCACTGTAATGTTGCTGTGACACCTTTCACTGGGCTTCATACCAACAGCTTCAGTCACAATACAGATTGACGCGAGAGAGAAACGCATGCATTCATACAGTGATGTGGATGCTGTGATGTGGATGCATAGTGATCTACTGTGATGTGGATGCATAGCGATCTACTGTGATGTGGATGCATAGCGATCTACTGTGATTTGGATACATAGCGATCTACTGTGATGTGGATGCATAGCAATCTACTGTGATGTGGATGCATAGCGATCTACTGTGAAGTTGGTGCAAAGTGATCTACTGTCATGTGGATGCATAGCGATCTACTGTGATGTGGATGCATAGCGATCTACTGTCATGTGGATGCATGGTGATCTACTGCCACGTGGATGCATAGTGATCTACTGTGATTTGGATGCATAGTGATCTACTGTGATTTGGATGCATAGTGATCTACTGTCATGTGGATGCATAGTGATCTACTGTGATTTGGATGCATAGTGATCTACTGTGATGTGGATGCATAGTGATCTACTGTGATTTGGATGCATAATGATCTACTGTCATGTGGATGCATAGTGATCTACTGTGATTTGGATGCATAGTGATCTACTGTCATGTGGATGCATAGTGATCGACTGTCATGTGGATGCATAGTGATCTACTGTGATTTGGATGCATAGTGATCTACTCTGATTTGGATGCATAGTGATCTACTGTGATTTGGATGCATAGTGATCTACTGTCATGTGGATGCATAGTGATCTACTGTGATTTGGATGCATAGTGATCTACTGTGATTTGGATGCATAGTGATCTACTGTCATGTGGATGCATAGTGATCTACTGTCATGTGGATGCATAGTGATCTACTGTCATGTGGATGCATAGTGATCTACTGTCATGTGGATTCATGGTGATCTACTGTGATTTGGATACATAGTGATCTACTGTCATGTGGATGCATAGTGATCTACTGTTATTTGGATGCATAGTGATCTACTGTCATGTGGATGCATAGTGATCTACTGTCATGTGGATGCATAGTGATCTACTGTCATGTGGATGCATAGTGATCTACTGTCATGTGGATGCATGGTAATGCTTAGGTTTCACCTGGGCTACAAGAGGAGTTCCATATTGCTTTGTTGCTGTGCAAGCATGTCTTGTTGCACGTTGCATACTTATGGACTACACGGACAGGAAATAGATCACTGTGTTGCGTATGCGTTACGTCCTGTGAGCTCGCTGAAGCATGACTTGGTAGTATGTGTACGTTCATGCTCGTGAAAAAAGTCTGTATGCTGTTTGTGTGTCCAAATCATGTTTGTGCACAGCTGTGTATGCATATGTTTGCCTGTCGGACTGTTTACACATGTGTTCGTGTGCATGTATATATGTGTGCTTTTCTATGCATTGGTACACATCACCTTCACCTTCACTAATCAACACAGCAGCACACCTCATGGCTTTATGGCTTGAGTGTGTTTGTATGTATAAAAGTCTGTGTGTGTGCATATGCATATATCCGTGTGGGTTTGTATCTGTGCTCCATACCTGGCCTGTGTCTTGCGGCAAGCCTCCTCGTCCAGCCTGGCTCTGATCTCCAGCTGCAGAGCCTCCTCCAGCTGCAGCTGCATGGCCTCCAGCTCCCGGATCCTCCGCCTCTGGCGCTCCGTCTCGGCCTCCTTCAATGCCATCTCCACCTGCATGTTCGCCCGCGCCTGACACACACACACACGCACACACACACACACACACACACACACACACACACACACACACGCACGCATGCACGCATGCACGCACACACACACACGCACACACAAACAACAATGCCCTCAAACTGTGCCCTGTGCCCATGTAAGCAGAGATCTCATTGTCCTCCTTATTATACCCTACATATGAATTCCATAGCTACTGTAATCTGTACATCTGAGGTGAAAACATTACGGAGGACGAGGTGTGATTTGGAAACACCTTGCTAGGGTATATAAAATGTACTTTTTTGGATGACCATCAATTCATCTTGCTTGACATAAACACATACCCAAGGCTGCCTCTACTCTTTTTCTCTATTTTCCTTTCCTTCCCCCTTTCCTCCTCTGATCCCCACCTCCTCTCTTCCCCCTTTCCTCCTCTGATCCCCACCTCCTCTCTTCCCATTCCTCTCTCACCCCTTTCCTCCTCTGATCCCCACCTCCTCTCTCCCCATTTTCCTCCTCTGATCCCCACTTCCTCTCTTCCCATTCCTCTCTCCCCCCTTTCCTCCTCTGATCCCCACCTCCTCTGCCTCCTGCAGCTGCTCCTGCAGGGCTCTGTGCATCTGCTCGTGCTGCTGTCGCCTCCTCTGCTCCTCCTGCTCCAGTGTAGCCTGGGATTCCCTCTGCGCCTCCTGCAGGAGCTCCAGCTCAGCCAGCCGCTGCTCCCGCTCGTCCTGAAGGAGGCGCAGGCGATGCAGCTCCTCCTCCTTAGCCATGCGCCTCCTCTCCCTCTCCTCGCGCTGGTCGCGACGACGCAGCTTCAGCTCCTGGTGCAGGGAGGTCTTCCCTTCCACACGCAGACGGATGGCTGTCTGGATGGCTGGGAGGAGGACAGAGAAGGACAGGCAGAAAAGTGTGTGACAGAAACAAAAGAATGAGATAGAGGAAAAGACAAAAAGTAAGGAGAGACAGAAAATGAAAAAAGAGAAAAGAGAGAGAGAGCATGATAATGAGACTACATTAAGAAAAGACTACAGGAAAGAGAGATGTTAATAGTTAGAAAAAGGCCGGTTAAGGTGCAAACATAAAGTCATAAGGTGTAGAAACAAAGGTTTGTATTGCTTCGAGTTTCAGTGGAATCAAAAATTGACTGAAAACATCTATTGTACATGTGTGTGGCAACATTCAGTGCGATACCCATTTCTGCAGATGTGTGATAGAAAACTGCAACGACCCATTGTTATGGGATTTGTAGGCATGTGGTTTTCACCTGTGGTCCACTCTTGCCTCTGTTTGGTGTCAGGGGCACTCATCTCATAGGTTTTGGAGAGTGTCTTGACACAGAACATACACCTCTTTCCCTCTCTGTCTGGTAGCACCTGCCAATCACGAGAAATGACAGACATAGACCTATAGTTATATTCTACACACACTAGAAACGTTTAGAGAGGGGGAAAAAAATGTACTGACTCAAATATCAATGTAAGCTTCTAACAAATCCCCAGAGGGACATGAATGATCCAAGTATGATGTCAAGAGAAAGCACCTCTACACAGCAGTTCTGGTCCAGCTCGATGACGCCTTTACACTCTCTGCGGTCCTCGCTGATGTAATACGCCAGCGTGCTCACCTTCAGCGAGAACCATCGCTCTGTCCAGTTTCTACGCAGATGGCCCTTCTTCCACAGGTATCCCTGTGTTACAGAAACACACACACACACACACACACGTGCAAGCACATACACAGGACGATATTCATACACATACAGATGCATTCACACAGTCAGGCCCATGCACTATACTGCATGCATCTACTGTATGTGCAGATAGAATATCATGCACTTCAACAGAATGGTTGAGAAATCTGAAATCTAGGATCTCAAAAAAAAAACAGTTAATGAACCCACAACAAAGCCTCAGAACACACAGGATTGCGTGATTTACAATGAAGTACCTCTTTCAACGTGTTGCCCACTATCTCGCCATAGACTTCCTCAATTGCCATGGAAATGGTTTCTCTATCCACGCCTCTTATGACAATTCCAGAATTCATCAGGTCCAGGAAGGCCCATACGTTGACGCCACTCTGCATGTCATTCTGGGATATGAAGTCCTCAATGTCGACACAGTTCAGCTCCATGGTCGTGGCCGAGCAGATCTTCTTTATCAGGTACTCCACCTGGATATAACCAGTCATATTTTACCATGCCATCGTTCTTCTAATTATTATTTGTCATTTGACCATTGAACATTATGGTTTTTAAAACATATAACTGTATTATCGTATTATCTTCACAGCTTGTGTTTGATAATAATTTCAACCTGAATATTTAAATTACTAAATTAAGTATTACTAAATGACTTTAAATGTTCCCCATCTTGCACATACTTTCCCAGAGTTGCCATGAAAACATAACAATCCCATGACATTACATGACATACCTGAACTATACTAAACACAATGGTACAATGCCCCTGTTGTCCATTTGTTCCTTATAGAGAGCCAACATTGTGCTGGACCTTTGTTTCCCTTTGGTTGTCCTAGCTCACTAACCTCCTCAGGGACCAACACCAGCGGGTATCTGTCCTCAGACAGCAAGTTAAATAGACACCAGAGGTGGAAGGCATCGTTCTTTGATACGGCGTTGGAACCGTGCCTCTCAGGACGGTAGTTCTTTGTGGAGCAAAGTGTCCAGCAGAGCCTGTCAACCTCTTCTTTTTTGAAAGTCCCTTCCACGGCCTGACACCAAACACAGTGATCCGTTATATGGCGAACATAAAACAAATGTTCAGTGGTGCTGAAAAGTTTGTGAGCCCCTAAGTTTCTAATATTCAGATATAAGTGTTATTAGACCTGCATTACACAGGGTTCCTACAGGTTTCTTCAAGTCAAATTCAAGTCTTTTTAAGACCTTTTTAAGACCATTTAAATAAAAACTTAATACCTATTTCACGGCCTATTTCACAGACCTACCTGCAAAGAAAATTTTTTTTTTTTTTTTTTTTTTTTTAACATTTCATCATTTATTTATCAAACAAATGTGAAAATGTGGACTGTACTTACGCTACAACACCACAGCACAGACACAGACCACAGACAACAAGCCAAACAGAGGCGTGAAAAATCAACCACAAAAAGTTTGACTAACGCCGTTATGTTATTTTCTATCTTTTTTAAGTTAGCTAGCTACCCATTTTATGCTGGGGTTATGGGGAGTATAAATAATAAACAATTAACTCAACAATGAACAATGAACTCTACTCAACTGTGAACCCCCTAGGAGGGTCTGGGGCATGATCCACGGGGAGTATATTTAATATACAGTATTAGAAAATGTTTCACATTTTGAAGTGCAATGCATCAATCTGGTGAACTTTGACAGCAAAATGATGAGGCTAGATCTATGAAGAATGTCGTGCTGTTGTAAACAATTTTGTGCTCTGGTAACAGTTTAATCATAAACATTCCTGTGTTAAATGTTGCACGGGCACAGGCCAACCCAACCATCACTGAAATTTTGTAGACACTATCATTTTACGTCGTTTGTATCCATAGAATATATAATGTATTTCACGTATGTGTAGAAGCTATTTAGTCTTGCTGATCTGTCATAAAACCACAGTGAAAAAGCAGATAGGGGAGACAAACGTAGACTTTGCCTCACTGAAGGGGGCGTGCGAGAGCCTGGAAAGTGGACTTCCAATCCAGTGAAGTGATAAATACATTTGGCGACCAGTGCCAGAGTTAAAAGGATTGCATCAAAAGATGGGGGAGATGATAACTCTATCAACTACTCACATTCAAGGTCAAATTGCTTCGAAAATGTTTGGAACCTGGATTTTTTAATGTGAATTTAAAACCACACAAGCCAAAGACTGCTTTTTATTGGTGAGCTGATTTTGAGAAATTAAACTTAAAAGTGCAGCTAAAGTAGTGTTTTCTGGTTGCTAAATAGAAGAGTTAAATTTGCATTAAATTATAGCTAGTGATCTATGTTAATATAGTCTCTGCAATTTAACTCATAAAACTATAATGGGAAAAGTTAGAAACCCCTCAGGGTGCTGTCAACAATGTGCAAGCTGCCAGTTTAATGATTATTTAAGATACTGCATTTATAGCGTTTTGGAACCAAACTCTTCATCTGTAACTTATTAGCAACTAAACTCCACTGACGACCGTGTCTTTTATGTACATTTTTTGGCATTTTAGCGCTTAGATTTTACCAAAGTGACCGAGAAATAGACACTGTACTACACCGTTATTGTAACCACTAACCAGCAAAAATGGTTAATGTGATTTGCGAGGTGTCTGTCAGAGAACTGTCTGACATTAGCAGGAAAGCCTACCTTACATAGCCAAACGTTCTTGCAGCGTACCAATGTTTAATATCATATTAAAACGTTTTAAAACGTTTTTTGAAAATGCCTTCACCTGAATGACAGCTTGCGTTCGCGGATTACTTGGATTTCCATTGTAGGACTGGTGTTTGGCGATGGTGTTATAGGCCGGATGGTAAACCCTGTTATCGTTTCATCCCGCTCCGCAGACGGCGAACTACACAATCTTTAGCTCATAAAGAAGAACGAGTCGTGCTGAGCTACCAAAAAAAAGTTCGCCGCTGACTTTCCAGGCGATTGTCGATACGTCTATGTTTTATGCAGAACTAGAGCCTTCACAGCGTAATAAGATTTTGATCACGAGTGGTGGCACGGTTCGACATGTGATCGTTCTACACCAATGAAGTAGCTGCTTTTTGACAACAGACTGGCAAGATGGCGACCACCATGGTTTGAATTTACGTTACAGATAAAGAGGAAATCAGCCGAACATCCTCAAAATCGGGCCAAAGGGATTCTAAACAGTGGTGTATACCTAGCCACGTCCAAAAAGAACAATGAGGCAAATATGCGATAATGTTATGTTTATGTTAAGTCATTTAAATCAAGTTTGAAATACATGAGAATACGCCTGACAGAGGATCTAACATGGACTGTGAACACCCAGCAAACAGTGGGGTGTACTACGAATCTCGTTACAGTTAGCCGGGCTATCTAGACATAGTGAGGCTTGCTAAAACCTTAACTGGGGCTATAAGTTAAGTGGTAGCCTACTACGACCGCAGCTATGTGATATATTTGTCAAACTGGGTTTGGATAGGTGGAGCTTCCCCAGTAACATATGACAGAAACTTACACGTGAGATCGCTTGTTCAGTAGGCGGTGTTTTCACACGATTTTAGTTTTACTTAGCACAAAATCTCCTCCCGACCAGGTTTACTTGCTAGCATAAGATACCATGGTGATGTAGCGACGCAAAAGAGAACAACGTTCGTGGTACTGCATACCTATCTCTCTAATCGAGTTTCGTAGTACACCCCACAGCTGTGGATAGTGTCCTGACGGCATCATCACTGGCCATTGACTTTTCAAAACACTGAGGTCAGGCAAAAAGCTTAACACCAAACAAAATGTCACTACATGCTTTACGTTAGTATTTCTATGTAGGTGACAAATAAACCTCCTTCCTTGTATCAATAAAAGGCAGCATTGTACTTAAACCAATGACCATTTGTTCATTCAGTCATTCATTCATTCATTCTTCCACAAATTAATACAACACTGATCAACCATATAAACAATCTTTATGAAAAATATGAAAACAGTACAAAACAGAATTAAAGAATAACAGATTAAGGACACTCAGTCCTCACTGTCAGTGTCAGGACAGCTATCAAGTTCCTCACTTTCTTTCGAATTGGCACAATAACTAAAATGACATAAATCTGTGCAACACAGTCCTGCAGAAAAGCAAAGACCAGTTCAGAAGTGTTGCGTTTGGCGGGGATGTGGAACACTAGCTGTGGAAAATCACGTCTGAGTCTCTTCTTCAATACATCCTGTCTGCAACACAACAAATCAACAACAAAAAAAGAGTCATATGAGTACCAGCAAAGGGGGGCTTCATGTTGTGGCTGATATACAATAGCCACCTTCACAAATTAACTCAGAGTGAATAAAATAATATTGGTGGAGTTTACTTGCTATGCAACAGATATATAATACCAAGTATTCCCAAGAGAAGCACATACTGTAACAAACATCACACTATCAAGAACACTGCCATCCTCCTTATTGCAAAACAATACATGTACAGTATGTGCATATGACAAGCAGAGCAGATTCCCTTGGATTTGACAAATAATAAACTGCCTTGCAATTAATTACCTGTAGGTTGAAGCATCAACACCTTCACTTGACTGCACAAGGTCAATAAATGCCTTCCTCAGTTGGCTCATCCTCAGCACCTCTTGGTTGATCAGCAGCCTTTGACGGATTACCCTTTCGCAGAATAATTTATAGCTCAGATCAAATCTTGACCCGATCCTTACAAAAAATATAGAAGAAGATATGTGTTGTGAGAGCTTTCGTTGTGAGATCCGTGTTGTGAGAACAAACTGTCTCAATCATAGGACACACATTGTACTGTATGTGTTTTCATAAAATTAAGATATGACTTGCTGTTCTTTCTCTGCTCTGGCAGGCTCACTCAAAAACCTTGTATATTCTCTGGAGCAACTTTTGTGGTACTGCACCTCCAGAGCCACAGTGTCTGTCCTTGATGTGAATGAGGATGCTCTGGTCATCCTTTACTTCAGCTGCTTCCTGCAACTTGCCTTGTACAAAAGAAAAGAAAAAATAATTTATAGGGGTATTTTAGGCATGGGAATGTTATGTATTGGATTGTAATTTCACTCTCTCTCACTCACACACACACACACACACACACACACACACACACACACACAGGACATTACGGCAATTCACACATACATTCATATTAGAATTAGACAAATACAGGGATTGTACAGCAGTGTAGGCTAGATAGTAAAAAGAGTGCTAGGTGGTGCACCCAAAAAAAGAGTCCTTAAGCACACATATGTGCAGCACAGGCAGGATACACCTCTAGAGATGGAGTAAGGTTACTGGGACCGTCCAGCAACACACAGGGACAGAAACGGAAAATCCCCCAAGTGTACAAGTGAGAGAGGGGGGGGGGGGGGGGTTATGGGGGAATGGGCTTACTCAGAAGCGGTGTGCTAACCAGACAGGGCATCAGGCTGAGGAGCCACATTTCTGAACAGGTATTCAGTGTCATATTAACATCAGGCATGCTTTGATCCATATAAACATACACACTACCCTTTTAAAGTCAAATTGTGATTCAGTCAATATCAAAAACCTAAAACACTGGGGGGGAGGGGTGTAATGTAATTTCACACCCAGACACATGCACAACACATTATGGCAATTCACACATGCATTCATATTAGAATTGGACAAATACAATGATTGTGCAGCAGTGTAGGCCAGATAGTCATTCAACTTCTCCAAACATCTGTGTGTGTGTGTGTGTGTGTGTGTGTGTGTGTGTGTGTGTTTTGGGGTTAGGGATGCATTCACATAGACTACCTACTGTTAGTGTGTGTTGGGGGTGAGGGTGAAACAGTCTTACCTGCTGTTAAAGTCTGTGTTTTTGACAAAGCTTCTTTTTGACGTCTGCCACTCGCGACGATGAATTTGTTGTCTTTCTTGCAAATTATACAGATGGCACCTTGCGTTGGTGAAATTCTGTGTTTCCTCATGCTTAACAGAAGATATATGCATGTAACACATCTTGCGTTTCGAAGATATCTTTTGTTTTACATTTTCTGTCGAGATTTCTTCTTCTTCGGCTAATACTTTATCTGTAACGTAAATTCAAACCATGGTGGTCGCCATCTTGCCAGTCTGTTGTCAAAAAGCAGCTACCTCATTGGTGTAGAACGATCACATGTCGAACCGTGCCACCACTCGTGATCAAAATCTTATTACGCTGTGAAGGCTCTAGTTCTGCATAAAACATAGACGTATCGACAATCGCCTGGAAAGTCAGCGGCGAACTTTTTTTTGGTAGCTCAGCATGACTCGTTCTTTTTTATGAACTGAAGTTCGCTTAGTTCGGAGCCTGAGGAGCGAAGTTAGGTTTCTAAAGCACTTTTCGAGGGTCACCTTACGGCCTATTAAGGGTCCACAACACCTCTGCTTTCATAGTTGGTGTGGACCCAAAAGATGAGCGCAGATCCACCTTAGCGGTCGTAACTGGAAGAGCTGCACTAGTGCTAGCAGCTAGCTGGTTATCTCAACCAGTGGCAAAATGCTTGCTTATCCTTCCACGCTTCATTAAACTTACACTTCCCCATAACCCCAGCATAAAATGGGTAGCAAGCTAACGTAAAAAAGTTAGAAAATAACATTACGTCGTTAGTGAAACTTTATTGTGTTCTTTCTTTGATTTTTCGCGCTTCTGCTTGGCTTGTTGCTTGCGGTCTGTGTCTGCGTTGCACTGCTATAGCAAAGTGACGTGTTGGGACTGTCGCTGCCAAATGTGAGTTCGCTGCCTGTATGAGTCCGCCGCTGCCTGATGTGAGTCCGCATGCGCAAACACAAACGGTTTACGGCAGAAGGCTCAGGAGCAAACTATCCAAGACGTGCATGCTCATACATGGTTTAATATCAACGTATCTGGCTTCTCTTAACGCATAATGTAGGTTTATTTAACGTAGTGTTTTATAATTTTGTCAACGGTTTACAGCATAAGGCTCAGTGTCAACATATGGGGCTATGTTGTATTACTGTTACTAGTAGGCTAATGAATGCACTGCTGAACTAATAATTCAATAAACATGAAGCTTAACATCATAAACCTTGGTGGATTTCAAACGTTAACAAATGCGCTTGTCATTCCGCTTCATGCTGTAGCCTACACCACCAGCATTACCTGGCTCGTTGTACTACAATAGTGTCGCAAAGTTTGCGCATGCGGACTCACATCAGGCGAGTCCTCACATTTGGCAGCGACAGGGACCATTGACGTAGAAAAGGTTGCTACCCGGGAAGCGTTGCGCTCTCAATTATGAGTTCCGCCACTCTTTATTTAGGCTACGTTATTTAATCAAAATAACAGTGGTTGACAAATGAAACTTTTGAGGAGAATGCAATACGGAGAAATTATACAGCAGACTTAGATATCAAAATTCAAGACTTTTTCAAGTCTTTTTAAGGTATTATTTCCAAATTCATAAATGCAATGCTTTTAAGACCCCGCGGGAACCCTGATTAAAGCCATCAAATCAGATAAAGCATGATGGGGCCTCATTTATAAAACGTTGCGTAGAAACCATCCTACATTTTGTCTAAGACATTTCCTGAAATGAGCGTAAGTGAGATCCACAGAAAACAGACGTACACACAAAAAACACGTGTACGCCAATCCTTCGGTTATAAATCACAAATGGTCGTGAAATTGTGCGCAACTGAATCTCCGCCCTCAAAACGCCCCTATTTAATCTAATCAGCATATTTTCAATGCACAAACAGAGCGCATCCTCAATCCACAAACTCTCTGTGACAGTGGCAAGAAAGAAAGAAACATGTAAACAGAAGAATTAAAGTGAGGTTGACATCAACGTTCTGCTGATGGAACAGCAGATGCGGGCCAAAACATCGTTAGAAAGCCTGTCTGGTGGCGTAATGGCAAAAGCAAAGTATTTGACATGTAGTAGACACGTCTCCGAAGCACGAGCAGCACCAGAAGCCGCATCTGCGGCAGCAGCACCAAGGCTTTGGTGCGCTCCACTACCGACCTGTGCTGTATTGAAGTGGGCTTCCTAGGCTTTCTGAGTGTGCGAAATCTGGATGAGAATACATTGGGAACCCTGTTTTACGCAGGAAATCCTCTTTCACATTTAGCTGGGCACTGTATGGAAATCTAATAAATTGCGGGCATATGGGATAGTAGGCTATACTACGAAGAACATCGGGCAAAATTCTGCTTAATGATGACGGGGATTGCTCGACTGGTCTCCAATTTCTCATCGGAACGTTCCTGTAGCCAGGAATCCAAGAACGGACAATACCTGAACGTGTATGGCCTGGTTGCCTCTGGTGCGCCTCTCTAGACGAGAGGCCATTTGGGCACAACGCTCTCGGCAAGCGGTACCTGCTTATCAGACATACATCATCCTGTGTCAAAAAGTCTGCACGATCACAAAAAAAACCTCTCTCTCCTTATTGCGCAGTTGGCAATATCCTCTAACAACAGCAATGCAGCCATATCTCCTACTGAAAACTAAGCCACTATTAGTCTTTTTATAGGTTATAAGTTTGAGCGAAATGTTTTACACTTGTGAAATTAAAACGGAATACCTATAAGATGTGAATCTCATTCATGTGCAAATTATTCTAATAGTTTATTTGATTTTATTGAGCGAAACATTAATTTGGCCTTTCACCATTAGCCCAAATGGTGACGGTGGTGCATGATGATGAAACTGCGTGTCGGCTGCCTGTCGGCGCTCGGAGAGTCCTGAATTCCTGCAGTACTCCAGTATTGCCGCAAGGAAATGTACTTACACGAACTGAAACCAGACGTAGAGATACGTCCTTTTTCTACGTCTAAGACGGTTTTTATAAATCTGTACTTAGACGTGGATTTGATCGCACGCACAGTCTAAGATCAGTTCTGTGCGTAAGTACGTTTTATAAATGAGGCCCATGGTCTGATCAACAGGGTATCAGAAACGTTTTTTTTTTTTTTTTAAGTCGTTCTTGCTAACAGGGTTCACACCTGTTAGTTAAAGGATGAGTTCACACTTTTTCACAGAAAGGCATTTAAATTATCAAACAGAGAACCAAGTTTAATTTGACTCAAGGCTTCAATTGAAAGGCTTCAATAAAATGTTTTTTTTTTGTTTTGTTTTCTGTAGAATTAAACGCAGCATCAACAAGGCCAAAATGTACTTGCTTATATTTCTATGCTAGATATAAGTGTATACTTTGTATACTGTGTAGTCTGTGAGCGCACCTTATCTAGGATGAACATGTTAAGGTAGGGCATGTAGCCTTGACTTGAGACAGGCCCATCGTCGTCATCTCTGAAGTGCAGTTCCAGAGCCTGCTTGTCATGGGTGATGCACAGAGCAGTGCACAGGTTGTGGGAGAGGACCTGAAAGAACACAGGTGAACACAAAAATGCAGATAAAACAACATGGTACAAACAAGCCCATACAAATATAGTAGTAGTAGTAGTTATATAAGAAAATATTACACAATACCAAATCATTAAGCAACATCAAGTTGGAAATTAAATACACAATAATGAAACAAACTAATGTTTTGTTAAAGGTGTTAGCTAGTATTGCTCCAGTATTTCTGAAACAAGCTCACTGGTAAATAAGGGCGGTTGGATGGGTGGTTGCAAACTGTAGCAAAAGCACAGCCCCATAGCCTGCTACCAACTCCTGGTGACCCCGTTTGCAGCTCATGAAAGGTTAGATGCAGAACAAGGCCTCTTTGATGGAAGGTTCAGACCTGGCCGAATCACAAGCCCTACAGTGTGACAGGGATAAGCCTCTCAGTCACTGGCCCAGATCTGTGTGAGCCCCTAGTTACCCTTGACCAACACACACACACACACACACACACACACACACACACACACACACACACACACACACACACACACACACACACACACACTGACATAAATACACACACACTGACAAAAACATACACACACACACTCACACACAAACACACACACACACAGACACTGACATACATACACACATGCATGTATCCTGAAACATTCTGTGCAGTATGTGCCTACTCCGACGAATACACAAATAAATGGCTTTTACACGTAGGCACAGCATTCACATTTACACAGACATGCAAATACATAAAAAAATGTATTATTAATCTTTTACTCTATTAACAGATTATTTTATGGATCATAAAGTGCTTACAATGTGAACTTACATAAGACCTTAACTTGAGCAAAGGCTTTCTAACCTAAACTTACATAAGAGAACAAGTCTGGCAACATGATTTCTGCCATATATTTCCGTTATATATTTCTATGTACAAGTACGTTTACTGTCCAAAACCTGCCATATGAATGTTTAATGTTCTTGTGATATGCACTCCAAGTTTCAGTTTCATGTCTTACTTTAAGACCTGGTTTTGCATCCTGTCATATCGCAGATCGCATCAACATGTTACAACAGCAGTGCACCACAACTTTCAAATGAAAACAAGACCAAAAAAGCTAGCAAAACGAGCTGGATGAGAAGGACATTGCCAGGAATATGTAGCCAAGACTGGTAATATGAATATCTATATCCATCCAATTTCAAATAATTTCAACAATGGAACAGGATGAAATATTTCAAATTTAAATATTGCAATAACCTATCTGCACTTAAGGATATTTAGGCTATTTCAAGCTCTCATATCACTCCAAGGTGTAGTCTCTTCTTACAGTCACACACAACTTACAAGCCTACAGAGCAGAGATATCTAGGCTACATACCCAACTGACACACCCCTGACTGCTTACACTAGACCTGAATAAATACCATACTCCTCCAGTGCCCTCTGTGGGCCAGATCCACGTTTCCCTTGACCACTACCTACCACTGTCGATGACCCCCTCACCTTTAGCTGGGATTTGGACACTTTGCCGCTCTCTCCCACGTCTAGCGACGTGAAGGCATGCCAAATTGACTTAAGTAGTTCCGCGCGAAGCTCCATAACGGTCGAAAAGAACCTTCAGTTCATGTTGGTGTGAAAGATTTGTTTTTCTTTTCTTCGTCTTCCTCGCCTTCTCAACCACAGTGAGGTTTTTTTTCTCTCCAACCTGTCTCTTGGTAAGCCTCCACGGGTCCTATCACCTGCCAAGGGGCTCCAGCGCCTCCCATCGTAAGCATCACAAATAGCTTTCAACCTCAACCTATTTCAGCCCTAGGTAAGGCTATTACAAACGCATTACACTAGAGGGTGCTGTCTGCATTATTTTCTACACGAATCTCGATGTTACGAAAGACAAAGTAACAGTATCTCATCATTCGAATATAATGGAATAGAAAAGCCTTTATGTTTATTGTATTTGCACACAACAAAATTCCGAGCGCTGCTCCTGTTGGTGCGACGGGGGACAACGTATAACACAACGCACAAATAGCTAAAAAATAAGTATGTTACAGTTTTTTCCTATCGTTTTAGGTCATGTACCCATACCATCGTCACTTTTCCCTATCACTTAACACAGTCGGCTTTAGAGACACACACCTCTGCATATCTGTTAACCTTTGGTGCAAAATGCACTACAACAACCACACCACAACCAATGCTGCCATAACTTACTGTTACACATGTTTCCTCTCAGAACACAATGACCTAAAAAACACTAACATCTTGAAGCATTGCCAATTGCATATATAAAATGTTGCTGTGTCCTCCAGTTTGGCATAGATTTCCTGTAGTGTTGCATTGAAAAAAGAGAAAAAACACAGACAAAAACTTCTTTGGACTACAGTAATAAAGTTTGTAATATGACAGTAAACAAATTATTCTAAAATGCTGAAATATGTCAATCCAAGCCAAGAATCTGCTGACAGTGTTCATATGTCGGTTTCCCTCTCACAATAGATGTCACAATTGACAGGTGTTGTAAATGTACTTTACTGTA
>NC_137910.1:29188383-29195883 GCF_963457725.1 Sprattus sprattus
ATTCTCTCTCTTCCTCTGTGAGTGTGTGTACATCTTTCCTCCCCAAAGTAAGTGACAGAAATCATCCGACCATTTCACAGATTAGGTGTTAAGAGCTCACAGCTCCACACACAAATGCAAATTCAAGATAGAATGTACACACAGATGTTCTGTGCCAAGCACAAGGAATGTTATCTGGAAAGCAAAAGGAGAATGTCCACAACGTGTTTGATGTCAAATAAACAAAACAGTTATAGTGATGTTCAATGACACTAATAATAATACTGATAATGCTCTTCTTTCCTGCTGGTTAATTATATCACATGGGTGTTACCATGAGAAGATGTTAATCTGATGACTGCTGACTGCAGTACATAAAATGCTTATATTTAAATATGCATACCACATGTTTGTTACCTTTATGAGGATGGTGCTGTCATGACACTGATAAAAGCAACTTAAATCGCTGACTACAGTAGCTAAACAGTGTATTATTGATTATGCTACAGAAAGCCATTTGTGTTTTACTGTCATGACATAAGTGCATCCTGTCTGGCAACAGCAGCTGTGGCATGTGTATGCGGTGACTGTAAAGGCACAGTCTTTCCTCAGGAAGATGACAGGCGGTAACTCAAAGAGATGCTCGTGTTTTGGGAGGCCAGGCAGTTAAGTCCCCAATTGTTGACACTGTGCAGTGATTGATGTTGGTGTAAGTTCCGTCTGCGTTTGATCTGTGGTTGACGCAGCCATTGAGTGCAACCTAACACCTCTCTGCATTGCCTATGGCATGTGTCTGCCTGACCTGTCCTGTAAAAAAAAAACATCGGATGAACAAAACTAGAAATGTCAATTTCTGATGTGGTGTCAGTCATGAGAGTTGGGTGTGTGCTGAAATGTCAGTTTCAGTGTCAGGTATGTTCTGGGATTGCCATAGAAACTCCGACATTTGGCATGGATTGTAGATAACTGATGAATCTATATACATATTAATTTAAAAAACATTGGTGTGGATGAAGATGATAATGATTTCAGAGGAAACCAACCAGGAAATAGTTGGCCAACAGTAAAATACAATCAAATCCCATGCATGTTAATTTGATGGTTGTCTAATCTGCTTAGATTGCATCAGAAAATCCAACATCTTGCCTGATTCCTAGATAATCCTTAAACTGGCTTTATGTATTATAAAATATTATATTCAAGAATCAAGACAGAGTGGGTCAACATTTTATAAGATATGAAATGACCTGGACACAAGCATGGGTTTTTATGTATTTCTTTTCTTAAGTTAATTAATTGGTTGTGCATCTGTCAATGATTTATTGATTTTTAAGGCGTTCATTTGATTGCCCGTCCAGCCATAGTAGCTTAAGTAGAGACCCCCCTCTGATCCATCAAGTTCAAATCTCTGTTATTATCCAGGATTTCAGACAAGAGATTATTCAGGGTGGGGTTCTTACTGAAGTCAAGCAATTATTTGATTTGAGTATCTCTTAGGGGTTTCATTAAAACGGCCACAACATATATTATCTCCTTTTCAAGCTTCCTGCTTTGATCCGGTTCTTTGGCAAAGCGTAAACGGGAAAAAAACGTCCTCTCCTTCCTCCCGAAATTGAGTCTTGCAGTGCAGGAATCTTTTACTATGGTTAGGTTCTGATTACATATAGAATTAGTAATTATGAAGTAAGCCATTTTTGTTAGTTAGTAACATTTTAATTTAAATTTAATTAGTTTAATCATCTTTACCACGTGATTTATTTTTTAGGCTATTTGAGAGATGGGAAACAGAGGTCAAATGAGGTGTGTGTTGGCTGTGTTTTGTCATATTTAATCTCTTATATCATAATGCTGATGTTAAAATAATATTAACTTTTAATTTGTATCCAGACAGTATATTACTCATCTACATCTATTGACAGAGTTATTTCAAACCAACTTTGAATTTGCCATCATAAACAGCAACTGGAAATCCCTAATGGTATGTCTCAGCCTCACAGTGCTCTGTGGACAACCGTTTACCTAAAGATTGTAGTTTGGGACTTAAAAAACACTTCTTGTTTGACAAAGATTTCCTCTTTGAAATATGTACTTACAATCTTACACACACACACACACACGGTGACACAGACACATACACTCACACACAGCCACTAACACATGCATGTCTGCACACATACACACCAGGACACACTGACACACAGATAAAAACATAAACACTTCCTCTCTGACGTCCTGTCTGAGGGGTGTGGTACGATAGAGTAACAGGTAATAAGGTTCCCCGCTCACTGCTGCAGTCGAGAACACATCAGAGAGGTCACAGGTAACAGGTGTGTCCCCTGTTTAAAGAAGCCGAACTCAGGATACCCACTGGCCAGATTCTCACCTGATTCCCCTCTCTTAAAAAATGGCTATGTGCTCTGATCCACACCTGTGTGAGGTGAGTCCCAGTCTAGCGTTATGTGTATCAGTAATTGCATTACATTTCTGCATTTTAACGTTATATGTACTTGTAAAAATGCAAACAAAAGATATGATCTTACTTATTTGGTTATTTTACTCCGGTTTCTTTTGCCATGAATGCCTTGGCCTGCAGTCCTGAAACATCATGACAAAAATGTTTCTCAGTTTATTTCTATATTTTTATACATCGAAGCTTTGAAACCTCTCTCAATACACTGATACCTTCAAAGACTGAACATAACATGTCTGTCAAGATTATCCAACAAACAGTGTTTGCCTATAAAGCCGTTCTGTGGGATGGAGTTTTAAAGGTGGTGGGGTTCGTCTAAGAGAAACCTTACACCCCCTTTAAAGAGCCTGGGGAATTCCACTTGTTTACCCCATCTTTCTTTTGGCAGCTAAGGATGTCTTCTTGGCAAAGGATAGAGGGGAGAAGAGAGGGCTTAACACTCATTTAAAGATTATAAAGTGAAAATACTCCTCTCTTTAGAACTTCACTATTTAATGTGTTCCTTTAAAGTCCATCTTTGAAGAAATCTGGAAAGACATGGTTGATTGTGAGGATAACAGCATGAGTAATGATGATGATGAAACAGCACTAGGCCTATAGTTATAATCCATTAGATGAAGGATCCCATAGTTAGGTCATAGCTCCTAAACTGATTTGTCTTATTTTTTGACAGAGGATATTCTTTGCTAAAGCAATTAGAGCTGTGACTTGAAACAAGCTCTTGAGTTGTTCAGTGACAGTTTTGCAAATTAAGTGGATTTTGGTGTAATTGCTTGAACCACTGTTCATACTAATCCTGAGTGGCTTTTCTTTTCTGTTTTGTTGCAGCAGATCATGGATGCCTGTGATAGTACATGTGAAAGATGACAGTCAGCACTCAATTTTCTCCCAACATAAATATAACACCCATGATCAACGGAGGGAAATATTTCAAAGACTTAATTTGGTTGGTTGTCCAGTCATCATAAAACCCCCAAAGCAGTTATGAGATATTACAAATCTTAAATGTACTTTTGGTGAAGGATATTTTCATCTGAAAATTCACAAGCGACTGACTCAGCATAGACAAGACAAGCACCTGTCTGAATTTGACTGAGGCAGATTTAAAATTAAGCTACACACTGAAGAACGTCCAAACCCTTGAGTCAACATGAACACCTTCTCCCATACATATGAGCAGCGACCTGACCTCTTGAATAAGGCCAGTCTACAGTATGGCATGACTCCCCCTCATAGTTGTCACCCTCACGCCAGCACTGAGATGTTCACGCGCTCCGTACCCTTCCTCTTCTCAGGTGTAGACCCTCGATTTTATGAAAACTCATACCGAAACACTCCTGCTCTTATACCCTACCTGCCCCCTTTTCACGGGCGATTTGGCGTTTACGAGTGCCCATTCGAACCAGCCTTCATTCAGAAACGCAACGAACGAGAGCGTCAGCGAGTCAAGTGTGTGAACCAGGGCTATGCCAAGCTAAGGGACCACCTGCCGGGGAGCTCCGGCGAGAAACGTCTGAGCAAAGTGGAGACCCTTCGCGCCGCCATCCGCTACATCAAATATCTGCAAGGTTTGGTGGACGGGGAGCGTCGAGAGGGAGTTCGGGAGAACTTTAAATCCCACCTCACGGTGGACGTGTCGGGAAACAGTGATGGAGGATCGCCGCGGTCGTTGTCCTTGACCTCCTCTCCTGGACTCTACTGCGAGGATACCGAGGGGTCAGGAATGTAACTTACCTGAGGGCTAAAATGATAATGGCAAGATCAAAGAACAATATTTCAGTGAACATTCACTCAGTTTTGATGACTTAACTTATTCTATGAGCTACATTTAAAGAGAGAGACTGAGCCTGTCATTTGGAGGCTAGCCTACTGATACAGTTCAACTGAAAGAGCTTTACTCTTCAGACTTGAATACTGTATCTTTTTTTTCTGTGTTGTGTCTAGTACTGTTATCAAGGTCTGTCTCTTTTGTTCACATAACGTTTTTTAAAGGTCTCTATAAATTAAATGATTGTTTACAACTCTGACAAGTTTTACCTCTAAAACTGAGCCCAGTCTGCTTTTTCTCTGAGAAGTTGTGTTATGGTACAACACTGCCATCAGCTGGCTCTCATGCACGTCTACAGTCAAGGGAACACATTATGTTCCTGAAAAGGGACATTTTGTGTCAGAACTTTGAAAGCCACCCAACAGCAACTCTGGAATGATTCTGGCTTTGATTGCTATATGCCAAAACAAGTGCAGTTGCTATCAGGGTATAGAATTTAGAACAGAAAGGCTAGGCTATATTTCATTAAGTGGTCACTTGCTAAAGGCATTTAGCAATTATACAGTGGGTACATTGTGGCAGCAGGGGATGAAGTATATTTGTGAGTCAGCCAATGTTATTCTAGTAGCACTGTCTCCCATAGCGGGGAAAGTCCCCTAGTTTAGCGTCAACATGTTTACATTTAGTCTTTATTCAGTGTTTGCACCAGCTGAAACCATATTTATCTGTTCCTGATAAAGACAACAAGGGATCATTTGATGCCCTATGCCTAGGGTATATTTTAGTTGGCTCATAAAGCCATGCAATGCTGACACACATTTAGAAAAAAAAAACAACAGTGGCATTTTAAGCACATACAGTAGCTGGACTATATGGTCTCGTGTTGAGTGCGACAGCACAGCAAATTCCTGTCCTAGAAGCCTATGCGAAGTGTAGTGTTTAGTGGACCCAACGGCCAATGAGAAAACTCAGATCGGTTTTCACCCGTAAGGTGACACCATGGTTTGAGTGCCCAGTGGAGAGACATACCACTGCCAGCCAGTTGAGTGACACAGAATTATTTTGTACTGCTAATGAAACAAACACAGGCTATGATGCTCCCCCCACACACACATCCAGCTAACCCTGCCCCTATTTACAGCTAGCCTTTCATGTGCCCCCCCCCCCCCCCCCCCCCCACACACACACACACAAAATCATCCAAGCCCCCCACCTCCCCCAGTCAGTTGACTTATTGTCTATATTTATTCTCAATGCTGAGCAACTGTTCTCCCAACCAATACCCTCAGTCAAGAAAAGTCCCCCTCACTCTGTCAGTCTGAGGACTAGTCAGCCAGGGAGTCAGGCTCAGAGGGACAGAGGGACGAAGGGGAGGTGAAGAGAGAGAGAGAGACCAGACTGGGGGTTTGGAGAACTGAGACAGGGAAAGAAAAGTCGATCAAGAAAAGAAAGGGTCAGAGGGATTTTTTTCTGTGGGGTGCACATTCTTTCTTTTGGAAATACAAGGAAGACACAACACCCCTTGGAGCTGTGTGCCTTTCAGGGAGGAAGAGGAGATCTTTCATATCTAGACCGGAATATAGGCAACCACAGACAGTGAGGTGAAGGGAGCTTCCTAACCTAGCCAACATGGAGGGAAGCAATGACGCGAACATGAAGTCCTTCATCATGGACGAGGAGACACTGAAGAGGAAGCAGCGTGAGAAGCTGAAGAAGCTTCAGGCTACCGGTGGAAACCCCAGGCCTGTGCGTTCCCTCTTCTTCCTCACGCTGAAGAATCCCTTCCGCAAGGCCTGCATCCAGATCGTGGAGTGGAAGTATCCTTACTGTCTGACACAGTATCACCTGCTTAGCAGTGAAAGCGACCTGAGCTGAGGCAGGGAGTCAATCTGTTACTTACAGTACATTCATTCTCACAGACGACTGTTAGGTTTGTGAAAATGAAATCACAGATTAAGGAAGGAATGAGCATTGTAAATGTTGCTGTTTGAAAAATCTGACCGTGTAAATGTACCGTGTAACGTTACGTGTTAATTGGTGAGCTAATTAGCCTATCAAGAGTTAAAAACATTTTTTACAGTGTATAATACTGTCTTGTGCTGACTTATGCAGACATCTAGCAGGAAGGAGTTAATGAAGGGAAAAGAGTATGTAACTGATTTTTAGACTTTTTAGGCAAAAAGGAGGAGTTTGCTGCATTCATGTCCATGTATTCTGAGGGGAGGCAGCTGTCTGTAGAAGTCAGAACCTAAAAACAGAAACGCTAAGCTGATAGAATGCTGTCTGTCACACAACAGCTTTCTAGGTGGACCCACGCGCACACACACACACACACACACCAAACACCGACACACAGACACCTACAGAGACATTGAACTTCTGAGCTTGTAACATTTCAGGTGACCAAACATGCCAAGACAAAGTCTCTGTTAAAGGAATCTAGTGTTGCCTATCCAGGTTTTGTTGTATGGTTTAGTGAGGGTCAATCATCTGAGTGGAAGTTTTATGTATTTCTTGTAAAGTGCACATAAATATTGGTGATATTTATTTATCATACCTTCAGATTTGCATTACCTTATATCACCCCGATGGGAAGTCCTGACTCACTTGGTATGAGCTTTGTGCCAAATGGTTTGGCTTAATTTCATTAACGAGAAGGGCTGCATCAGGTTAATAAAGTCTGTCATGATCTTTTGACCTGTCAGTACCAGTCGAAATGAGTATAAATCAGGTGGCATACCCACATCTTAACCAAGATAAATAAATATCAATGTATTCATTCACATATATAAGCATCTATGGTTTAAAATTCATACCTAGGAACTAGGATCTTGCGACATAGATGACTGTATGACAAAGAAGTCTTCCAAAACGCTTTCCTAAAATAGCCACATATGTTGTTCTGGTCACAGCTCTTTACTGTTGCAGTTCTCCTAACCATACACCTCAGACCCTTTGAGATCATCATCCTGCTGACCATCTTTGCCAACTGTGTGGCGCTGGCTGTGTTCATGCCCATGCCCGAGGAGGACACCAACAACACCAACAGTAACCTGGTGAGTTCAGTGACCTGACCTTTGAACCTCAGCGGGGGACTCGAGGGCAATATTTTGTAGAACTTGAATGCTTACTCAAATTCACTGGATAAAGCTTTGAGGATTAAGAGGAAATTCCAAACTGCAGGAACTACAGTGAAAGAATAACCTCTGAACAAGTGTACAACTGTACACATACCTGAGCTATAATAAAACAGCCTAGTCTTTTATAATAAATCTATCCACAC
>NC_137910.1:29198383-29315883 GCF_963457725.1 Sprattus sprattus
ATGCTGGATTTTGTCATTGTCACCATGGGGTAATAATACATGATCTTGGTTTCAGAATACACTGCAGTCTCTGACTCTCTCTACAGATTAAGGACATTATTCAATACCACTGTATTATATGCACTATTTATCTATATTACATTTCTATATTTCAAATATTTTAAACCAAAATGGATGTTTGCAGCAAATATATATATATTTGGTGTGTTGCTACAAAATATATAATTAACTATCATGTGTGTTTTTCTTTCTGTGTCTGTTTTCTGGCTGCTATTACAGACTGTTTACCATTGTAGTGGACTTCATCAACAACGTCAGTGGGGTGGAGGCCCCAGTTGATCAGGGGGGTGGGGGCTTTGACATGAAGGCCCTGAGAGCATTTAGGGTGCTGAGGCCACTTCGCCTGGTCTCTGGGGTGCCCAGTAAGGATTGGCATTTTGTTTTCAAATCTGGGATTTTCTGAGGGAAGATTACTTGTGTCGATAGATCTTAATCAAACAAGAAAACTTGTAGAAAATGTAAATTTCTCTAATATTTGAGCTTTGGATAACTAAAAGGAGATTTGTTTGGGTGTGCCTCAAACATTTTATGCCCTTGTCTGCCTTACTCCTTGCTCTTTGGAACTCATTTTATACTTTTGTAGGATGGGGGAAAAGAGGGGTTATACCTGACTGGTATAAACACAATAGGTTAACTAACTTTGTGCTACAAGTCACTTCCAAATTAGATGTGTGCTATGAATGAAGATGGATGTGAAAAGATTGTTTTACAACAGTTGTTCTTTCTCTCCAGGCCTGCAGGTGGTGATGAGCTCCATCCTTAAGTCCATGTTGCCCATGTTCCACATCTCCCTCCTGGTCTTCTTCATGGTCACCATCTATGCCATTGCTGGACTAGACCTCTTCAAGTGCAAGATGCACAAAACATGCTACTATGAAGGAACAAGTATGTAGTGTGGTAATCAAAGCAAATTCTTAATTATCAACAGCATTTAATCGATATGTTGATATTGAACACAAGGAATCCAATGTCTTGAAGGATGTGTTAGACATAAAAATGCATCACTGACCCTGTGGCCCCCAAATACAGTCAAAACATATTCAATCATTTCTCAGTTTATCAACTTACTAACTAGTATAGTGTGATGGGGTATAGCATTACTGAGCATAGCCTGGCTGAGTATGATGTGACTGAATACCGTATTATGAAGGGACATAGTAGTGATAGTATGGTGTGACTGAATATAGTGTGAATGAGTATGGTGTGAATGAGTATGGTGTTACTGAGTACAGTGTGAACGAGTATGTTTAACTGAGTGCAGTGTGACTGAGTTGACCCTGTTCTTCTTCCTGTTCTCCACAGGCATCCCCGCGACCTTGGAGAATGAAAAGGCAGCGCCCTGCGCCCAGGCAGGAAACGGCCGCCGCTGCACTATGAATGGCACAGAATGCCGGGCAGGCTGGCCCGGGCCCAATCTGGGCATCACCCACTTTGACAACCTTGGCTTCTCCATGCTGACCGTGTACCAGTGCATCACCACCCAGGGCTGGACTGATGTGCTGTACTGGGTAAGTGTGTGTGTGTGTGTGTGTGTGTGTGCGCCCCCCCCCCCCCCCCCCCCATTCACAATATAGATAGTCTGCTGGCTTTAAAACAGTGAGGTTGTTTCACAGTCACATCATTGAATTTGACTAGACTATTTATCATGTTGAATTGTGTGGCATTGTTTGTGTGTGTGTGTGTGTGTGTGTGTGTGTTTGGTGTGTGTGTGCATTGACAGGTGAATGATGCCATTGGGGTTGAGTGGCCTTGGATTTATTTCGTCACCCTCATTCTTCTGGGCTCCTTCTTCATCCTCAACCTGGTTCTGGGGGTCCTCTGCGGGTACTGTCTCTCTCTCACGCTCTCAGTGCAACCAGTACTTTGCTCACAGGGTCGCGGGGCATAAGGAACTAGTACTGATCACACTGTTTGAAGTGAAAATGATATTTCTAGAATTGATTAAAAACAAAAGCCATGTGAGCGAGGGGGGTCATCACTTGCTCCAAAGTGTGGGTCAAGACAGACATTATAAACGACCTCTCTGTCCCTCTCTCTCTCTCTAATGGTGTCCCTCCCCAGTGAGTTCACTAAGGAGCGGGAGAAGAGCTACAGGAGTGGGGAGTACCAGGCGCTGCGTGAGCACCAGCAGCTGGACGAGGACGTGAAGGGCTACATGGAGTGGATCACCCAGGCTGAGATCCTGGACAACGACCAGGAGGGCAGAGGTAATGCATACCCCACCCTAAAAAGATCTCATGTAGAAGAGGTAGAAATTTAAAAATATACTTTGTGTCTTGTATCTGTATGCCAACCACTTTATGACTAATGAACCATCATCATTAAGCAGTCATGCAGCACATACGTTGCTGTTGCACCTAAAGAGCCAGTTAAATGTGAAAACGTAAATGTGTGGTCTTCCTTGTGTAGGACTGCTACCTCTGGTCGAGGGGTCAGAATCAGATAGTCTGTACGGTATCGAGGGAATCCAGCGCTTTCTCTATTACTTGTGAGTACATCCGGAATCACACGCCTGCTACAGCAGATTTGGATCAATGAGAAAAGCTCTTGATTTCTCACTTTTATCATGATTAACACCCCAGGTATAGCGTTGAATGTAAGAGCTTTAGGTCTCGGGCTTTTCATGTAGGAAACGAGCCAAGCAGTACAACCGTGTGCTCCGGAGGAAGTGCCGCACCTTTGTAAAGTCCAACCTCTTCTACCGGCTGGTCATCCTGTTGGTGTTCTTCAATACACTGGCCATTGCAACCGAGCACCACCAACAGTCTGAGGGACTCACCAATTTCCAAGGTAGATACATAGATGGGAGAGGAAATCAGCAATGCAAATCAATATGCCTCTTACTGTTTACACAGCTGTCAACATGAGAGTTGTATTCAGACAGACTGGTGGAGTGCTTTCCTGAACATAATGGCTTAAGTTATTTAAATGTGAGGAATTAGCCAGGTGCCAGGTCACTTAGGAAAAACACCACACACACTGTAAGAGACTTAAGCTTTCAGTCTCTGAGGTTTGCCACTGCTGCATTGAGGAGAAGACTAAAGAGAAATAGAACATATTACTGATACAATTTCCTCATATAATCCTTTCATTCAAATTCATTAAATATTCTCATCTCTCATTTTTGAATCTCCTGACAGAAAATGCAAACAAGGTGCTGCTGTCCCTGTTTGCGGTGGAGATGTTCCTGAAGATGTACGCCCTGGGGCTGCCCTCCTACTTCATGTCACTCTTCAACCGCTTTGACTGCTTCGTGGTGTCTGTGGGCATCTTGGAGCTGATCCTGGTGCGCATGGACATCATGTCCCTCACTGGCGTCTCTGTGCTGCGCTGCATCCGCCTGCTCAGGCTCCTCAAGATCACTAAGTATGAGCCGCACCACAGGCAGGGGAGGGGGTGGGGGTGATATATCGTACCTTAATGACTATTGTATTGTATTGAATTGTATTGAATTGTATTGAATTGTATTGAATTGAACTGAATTGAATTGAATTGAATTCAATTCAATTCAATTCAATTCAATTCAATTCAATTCAATTCAATTCAATTTTATTTAATTTAATTTAATTTAATTTAATTTAATTTAATTTAATTTAATTTAATTTTATTTTATTTAATTTTATTTTATTTTATTTTATTTTATTTTATTTTATTTTATTTTATTTTATTTTATTTTATTTTATTTTATTTTATTTATTTCAATTCAATTCAATTCAATTCAATTCAATTCAATTCAATTCAATTCAATTCAATTCAATTCAATTTAATTTAATTTAATTCAATTCAATTCAATTCAATTTTATTAATATAGTGCCAAAATAATTCTCTCAAGGCGCTTTACAGAGCCCAGTGCCTGAACCCCCCTTGAACAGGCACAATGGTGACAGGGGCAAGGAAAAACTCCATGTTACGTAACAGGAACAAACCTTGAAATTGGTAACCAGGCCATGCTGGCCATGCACAATTTTTGTTGACACCGTTGTGTAGACCACCAGCTAAAAATCACCTGGATTTAGGATAATACATTTCCTTACATATTGATGATAGCAGTTACTGTATGTGGGTGTGTGATGTTAGTGTGGTCCTTGCATCAGGTACTGGACTGGTCTGAGTAACCTGGTGGCGTCCCTGCTGAACTCAATCGCCTCCATCGCCTCGCTGCTCCTGCTCCTCTTCCTCTTCATCGTCATCTTCTCCCTGCTGGGCATGCAGGTGTTCGGAGGCAAGTTCAACTTCCCTGAACACAGGGTTCGCAGAAGCAACTTCGATAACTTTCCCCAGGCCCTCATCACAGTGTTCCAGGTATGGTGTCTCACATCTGTATCACAAAAGGGGGAATAAATAGCCAGTGCAAATGAGTAGCCAATCATTTGTAATATTTAATATTCAATAACTACAAGTTCAAAATTACACAAAGTTATATGCATCGGCTGTCTTACTTAGTATGTTACACTTCAGACACTCCATCAGTATCATTGTGGAATCTCATTCTTCCTCCTGGTGCAGATCCTGACGGGTGAGGACTGGAATACGGTGATGTATGATGGCATCATGGCTCATGGTGGTCCGGCCATGCCCGGGATTCTGGTCAGCATCTACTTCATCATTCTCTTTGTCATTGGGAACTGTATCCTTCATTATTCTTGGTCATGCCTGATCACCACACAGTGCAACCTTGGCCTCTTACAAGGTTGTACTAATAGAGGGATTAAGATCAGCCCTAAGTGATCTATGCTGTTATTCTGCTATCATTTCCTTGACCAAAGAAAACACAGTCATTCTTTTGAATGTCTTCTTGGCCATTGCTGTGGACAACCTGGCAGAGGCGGAGAGTCTGACCTCGGCCCAGAAGGAGAGGGCTGAGGAGAAAAAACGCAAGAAGATGCTGAGGTCAGTGGGATCCTTAGTAATTGCATCAGGTGCAGTCTTTACTGACTGGTGTGGTGCAGGAGAGGTGCACTGTAAAGACACACGTGTCTGCTCCAATAACAAACTCCAATAAAAAAATAAAACACCATTGACAGAACCCTGAAACAAAAACAAAAAACTGAGATGCTCTTACAGTGGTAAAATATTGGATAGAGGATCTCGGGGGGCCTCTCAAAATACCGTGTCAGCCTTGAGAACATCCAAGAGACACTTCAGGAGGTCACAGGGCACAGCAGTAGGCCTTTTTTTTGGCCTTTTTCAGTGGGTGATTGTATTTGTTTCTGGCCAGGTTGTCCACCTCTCCCCAGTATTTTGATGTATCGTATTTTGTGATGTAGGGATAGTCACCCAGAAAAGGGTGAGGAAGAGAAGGCCCTGTTGGCAAAGAAACTGGCTGACCAGAGAGCCAAGACAGAAGCAATGCCTACCACGGCCAAGGTAAAACTTGCCCCAAATGATTAAATATTAAAAATGAGTAAAAAGGGGTGGCTGGATTATTAATATGTAGAATAAATTCTACAGAATAGTGAAGACATCATGTAATTTTCATCATCTCAACAACATTGTCTTTTTGAACAGCTAAAGGTGGATGAGTTTGAGGCGAATGTGAATGAAATTAAGGATCCCTTTCCTCCAGCTGATTTCCCAGGTAAATCATATATAATCCTCTCACCTCGTGTAATGTGTTATGAAGTCCATTAACGCTATATCTGTTGCCCAGGTGACGATGAGGAGGAGGAGCCTGAGATTCCCCTCAGTCCTCGGCCTCGGCCAATGGCTGACCTCCAGCTGAAGGAGGAGGCAGTGCCCATGCCAGAAGCCAGTTCCTTTTTCTTATTTGGCCCCAAAAATAAGTGAGTGAATTTATGCATCTTAAATGTGTTAATGGACTAAAAATACAATGCTTAATGTCACAAATATGAGTACAAATTCACATTAAATAGTAGGTCAATATTATTAACATGATGTAAACTTCTGGGTATGTTCTCTAAACTGTATCAAGATTCCCTCAGTCTGTCTTGTGTCTTTGAGTTAATTTACTGAACTCACTTAAGGTCAGAGGCACAAACCATCTTCCCCCTTTCCAGGTTCCGTAAACTGTGCCACAGAATCATCAATGCCACCACCTTCACCAACATCATCCTCCTCTTCATCCTCCTCAGTAGTATCTCTCTGGCTGCCGAGGATCCTATCGACCCAATGTCCTTCAAAAACCAGGTGACCAGATGCCCACATTGGTGACGAGGAGTTACTGTTACATCTTCAAAGTTACAATATAATCTTTTTAGAACTATTCCCTATTTTACACCGGTGGCTCATTCACTATTTTCATGACCATGTTCCCACCACATCTGCTGCAGGTCTTGGCTTATGCAGACTATGTCTTTACTTCAGTATTCACGGTGGAAATTGTCCTCAAGGTATTACACACACCCGCCTCACTTCTCACCAGGGTCCAAGTGGTTTATCAAATGACTGGCCGCAGAGGCAAATGCTCATAGACATTCCAAATTCATAAAGTTGTCATGCTGTCATCTAACCAGACTTCCATATACTAGACCCAGAAGTCTAATGATGAGTGAAATAGCCTACCTCTGTGCATGTATTGGGGTGAAAATGCTCATATTTGCCATTGTCAACTTCTGCCTTCTGCTCCTCTGCCTCTGCTTCATGTTTATAATAATGTTGTGTTTATGTCAGATGACCACGTATGGTGCCTTCCTCCACAAAGGCTCCTTTTGCCGAAACTCCTTCAATATCCTGGACATTCTGGTTGTGGGTGTCTCTCTTCTATCCATTGGAATGGAGTAAGTGTAGTAGAATACATCCAACTATCGAAAGGCAAATGTTAAGGTTTTGTACAGTTCATCCATGTATAATTCATCAAATGAAAACTGGCTTTTATGGTTGCTGAAGCTGATTCCATGTCAAGAAGCATAACATTTAGAAGACGTGGGAGAAGTTAGCCCTGACTTTAGCTTTGTCAGCTTGCTAGCCCAATAGCCCACCACATGCTATGGCCGCAGACTCAGAGCTGCTCCTCATGTCTAAGTCTGACCTCTGGGTCTGTGCGGTGTTCAGGTCCAGCGCCATTTCTGTGGTGAAGATCCTCAGGGTGCTGAGGGTGCTGAGACCTCTGAGAGCCATCAACAGAGCCAAGGGACTGAAGGTAGCCTACGTTCACGTGAAGCTAAAAATGTTTTAAGCTGTTTTTTACAGCCCCCTAGTGGTTTTGACGGTCCAATTAAATATACAATTTAACATTGCGTTTTGGATGGTACAAAACACAATCTCAAGCTGAAAGTCCTCCCTCTTGGGTTTTTCTTGTGTTACAGATGGTCATCCAATGTGTGTTTGTTGCCATTAAGAGCATTGGCAACATTGTCCTGGTCACCATGCTTCTGGACTTTATGTTCTCCTGCATTGGAGTTCAGCTTTTCAAGGTAGGCGTTGGGATGGTGCTATCTCTACTAAAACAGTAAAACAACATGAACTCTTCTTATGTATTTTCTTATATACACATACTGCCCTCACCATTGTTTTTTAATGTCTTTTTATTATCAATCCAAAAGGGAAAATTCTTTTCCTGCACAGACCCTGCTATGATGACTGAACTAGACTGCAGGTAGGTTGTGCAAATGCAGTATCATCTGGTCTACAGCAAACCTTTACAATCCTCTTTTGAGTCATTCTGAGAACTCTCCTGCATTTCTTTGTCCTAATCAGAGGGATCTACATAAAGCATCAGGAGAATGCTCTTCATGAGATGGTGGTCAGCAAGCGAGAATGGAAGAACAGTGACCTGAACTTTGATAATGTGCTGAATGGCATGTTAGCTCTCTTCACTGTCTCTACGTTTGAGGGCTGGCCAAAGTAAGTTACCCTGCATATCTTGTACAAACATCATGTTTTTGTAAGTTATGAATATATTATTTATTTTATTAGTAGATACTAACAGAGTAGTGAAACAGTAATTAGTTTGACATGTCCCTATGAAAGATTTATTAATGGACAACTTCTCTTTTTTTGTCTCTTTGCCTGTCTTTCTCTGGCACTCCCTCCCTTTGTGTGTGTGTGTCTCTCTTTTTCTCTTTCTCTTTCTCTCACACACTCTCTCACACACATACACACACTCACACCTTCAGACTCTTATACAAAGCCATGGACTCATACATGGAAGACAGGGGTCCTGTCTACAACAACCGTATAGCAATCTCCATCTTCTTCATCATGTACCTCATCATCATCGCCTTCTTCATGATGAACATCTTTGTGGGTTTTGTCATCGTCACCTTCCAGGAGCAGGGAGAACAGGAGTATAAAAACTGTGAGCTGGACAAGAATCAGGTACCTCATTTTTTTTTTAATTAAATTCGCTTTTTTAGAATTAGATACTCCAACATTCAATTCTATGCATCAGTCTAATAAAATCATTTTTTGACTGAAAAAAATACAGTTTAATTTGGGGTACAGTCAGTGTCAAAAGCCCTTTACAAAACATTTTGCTTTAAATACATTTCATATCTCCTGTGTGTAGTATATTAAGTTTACAGCGATAAATATGGACCGCCATGAGTAAATGTTTGGATTTGGTGTTCTGCAGCGTCAGTGTGTCCAGTATGCACTGAAAGCACGGCCGCTCAGATGTTACATCCCCAAGAACCCGTACCAATACAAGGTCTGGTACGTGGTCACTTCATGCTACTTTGAGTACCTCATGTTCCTGCTCATCATGCTCAACACCATGTGTCTGGGGATGCAGGTAAGACTGAGGAGCTGGAGGCCTTTTGATTTGACTGATGAAGGTGATGAAATTCAACTCTAATGTCTGTGGTCTCTTAATGTCTGTGGTTTTCTCCTCTCTCTCAAATGTCTATCCCCCAGCACTGCAACCAGTCTGAGCATGTGACCCACCTCTCTGACATGCTCAACGTGATCTTTACTGTGCTCTTTACGCTGGAGATGCTTTTAAAACTCATGGCCTTCAAAGCTAAGGTGAGACCCTCATTGCTTATCTTTCCTTTCTTAGACGTAACTAGTGCAGTAAATGTAGCTGACTTTTCACTTTCCTTCCACAGGGCTACTTTGGGGATCCCTGGAATGTCTTTGACTTTGTCATCGTCATAGGCAGTGTCGTTGATGTTACCCTTAGCGAAATTGATGTATGTATTTTCACTTTAAGTCCCCAAGATCTAGGTTCCAACTTTTCAAGTGATTGGCCAATTAAACGTAGAGTCCAAAATTCTAATTCCATACACTTTTTGTCAAATTCAGCGAAATTCCTTCTGACGGTCATCTAGCTATCTGTTCAGTGCTTGCGATCATAAAAGCTCAGGTGTTCATACACAGTCCTGGCTCTGTAAGTAGGGGGAACACACCTAGTGGTCAAGACCGATCCATAAACCATCCCAGCCAATCAACATGGTGCTTCAGGAACATGCAAGCGCAGGGTGTAATTTGGTTGGCCTGTTGAGCACAAATATCAACAACATTTCATGAAACCAAATAGCATCTTTCAGTTGTTATACAAATACTTTATATCTCCAAAATGTTATTATATACTTAAATGTTATAATTATTATTGTCTACTTATTATGCAAGTACATCCCCAAAATGTCCATGACAAGCAATTTACTTCATCCATGAACCTGAAACAGAAGTCGAAAGTTGATTTACGTTTATCTTATTATCTATAAAAAAGCTAGAGTCTTTGCCTACATAAAAATGTATCTTTATCATGAAACAGCCCTTGAGTTTAAAATGTCTTATCCACTGCCCTGCCCTATGTCTGTTCACTCCAGTCTAGCCTTCAGTCCAGCTCGCGCTCTGTTGAGATGGTCAGTATGTCCTAGTCTAGTGCATCTCTTCCCCCCCAGCCCACACAGCTTTTGCCAAAGCTCCTCACTGCAAACCACCCACTGTTAGCCTGAGGCAGTGCTTCTCCATCAATCACACCACCCTTTTCACCATTCAGCCTTTGCTTTGTACACTTGCTGCACACGTCCGTGGCTGAGCACTGGGTGTTTTGGCACCATGATTCCACATTTAAACTGGTCAAAGGTTCAAAACGTTAACAGTCTTTTTTATTTCCTCTTTCTCCTCTTTCCCAATCATAGGCAGCCTTGGCCTCTCAGGGAGGACTATATTGTCTCCATGGTTGTGAGGTAATTACGAGGAGTTTATGTATGTTTATGAGTTCTAAGTGACTGTATTGGGTGCCTACATCAGGGATGGTCTAACCCTTTAGGAAACAGAGGGTCTTACAAAATGTTCTTGACTCTTTCAGGCGGTGGATCCAATGCAAGCCATAGCAGTAAGTAGCTCACAAGGCTATTTAATGTGCCAGTTAAGCATTTTTGCTGGTAAATAAATATGTCATATTGTGGAGTACGATGAAACTGTCTTCTTGCAGGAATCGGAAAATGCCAGTGTGTCCATCACGTTCTTCCGTCTGTTCCGTGTCATGCGTCTGGTGAAACTGTTGAATCGCTTTGAGGGTATCAGAAACCTCTTGTGGACCTTCATCAAATCTTTCCAGGTATGAGAGTGCCCCTGCTGAAAACAAGGTGATAGTAAATCCCAGGTCAGAGGTTGAATTCCTGATGAGTATTTCCCAAATGTCTTTGATGTATTTAGCAGAGCTCTACTGTAAGTAAGTGTAGAGCTTTACTGTAAATAATTAATGATAAGGCAAAGTCTGTTTTCTCTCTGGTTTTACCTCTAAAGTGATCTTCTGTTTGTTTTCAGGCTTTGCCTTACGTTGCTCTTCTGATCGTCATGCTGTTCTTCATTTATGCTGTTATTGGAATGCAGGTAAGACCTGTTAACAGACATCCAGAATTGTTGTAGCAATGAAAAGCCATGAATAAGACTTGATGTCTTTACTGTACTGTGTGGATTCACCCAATCAAGCAACTGGTTTACAAGGAGATACATAGCAGATGTGGGACTATTTACTTAATCTGAAGGTTCATATAAATGTTTTTGCTCTTTTTAGGTGTTTGGTAAAGTAGCGTTGATAGATGGCACACAGATCAATCGCAACAACAACTTCCAGACATTTCCTATGGCAGTTCTGGTACTCTTCAGGTAAACATAGCCTTGGGAATTAAAATGGGTGTGGGACCACTACATTTGTTTAGTTTTATACTTCACCATACGAAGCTACACCTGTGCTGTGGACTGTGTGCAGGTGTGCCACTGGGGAGGGCTGGCAGGAAGTGATGTTGGCGTGTATGTACGGCCAACTCTGTGACCCCAAATCTGACTTCCTGCCAGGGGAGGAGTACACCTGTGGCTCCAGCATTGCCATCCTCTACTTCATGAGCTTCTACATGCTCTGTGCTTTCTTGGTGAGTGAGTATGTGGACACGTGTGCACGCATACACACACACACATACACATACACACACACACACACACACACACACACACACACACACACACACACACACACACACACACACACACACACACACACACACACACTCACACACACACACATGGTGGTTTGGGTGGTCATGGTTTATTAACGTATATTTTTCTTATGCCATAGATTATCAATTTATTCGTGGCTGTGATCATGGATAACTTTGACTACCTAACACATGATTGGTCCGTACTCGGGCCACACCACCTGGACGAGTTCAAGAAGATCTGGGCAGAATATGACCCTGAGGCCACGTGAGTATGACTAACATATCATACAGTAAATAAACATACAGTACCTTATCAAACATCGCTTGCCTTTGCGCCAGTTACAGCAGAGATTTCCTATAGATTTGATACATCAAAGCTGGGATTGAAGTCTGAACTCCAGATATACATGAACATTTCTCATTCCCAGGAGCTCATGCCCTTCTTTAATTGCAACCACGTTTAGGATGAAAGAACGTTTCTGCAATCATCTGATTAATCCCAAGCCTGTTTTCCTGCCCTGTTTCTACCAGTGGACGCATTAAGCATCTGGATGTGGTGACACTCCTGCGGAGGATCATGCCTCCGCTGGGTTTTGGAAAGTTCTGCCCCCACCTGGTCGCTTGCAAGGTGAGACATGAGAACTGCTACTCATCCACAAACCATGTCGCCCTGGCTTTAAACTGGCTGTGCTGAGCTTTGAATCGTTGCATTCTAATTGTAGAGGCTGATCTCCATGAACATGCCCTTGAACAGTGACGGCACAGTGACATTCAATGCCACCCTCTTTGGCCTGGTCAGGACTGGCCTCAAGATCAAGACAGAAGGTTTGTGGGCCTCTAGTTCCTTGGAAATATAATTCAACTCTTATGACAGCATACCCTGACTAGCAGCTAATTGTAACTGTTAGTGAATGTTTTCAAGATAGATCGCTTGATTGAATTCTACACAGGTGTCTCAAGTATACCCGATATGGTATTTATGTCTACCACATTAGGCCATAAGTTACAGTGGCATACGTACAGGGCAACGGAGTAGTCACGCCTGTAGAGGACACATCATTTAATTTCTATAAAGTGTTGTTTTTTGCTGAGTAATTAAAGCTTTGTCCAGGACTAATAGATTAAGCGTTGTAAAGTAACAGGACTAATAGATTAAGCGTTGTTTTCTGACAGGTAACTTTGAGAAGGCCAATGAGGAGCTGAGAGCCATCATCAAAAAGATCTGGAAGAGAACCAGCATGAAGCTGCTGGACCAGGTCATTCCACCTATTGGTGGTGAGCATCCCAAACACTCACTCTGACCTAGTCTGATCTTAATCACATTACAGTCACGGTCACAATAGTTACACCATTAATGAAACAGTTTGTTAGTTACATGCAAACTCTGTGTGTGAACACCTGTCTCTTTCAGACGACGAGGTGACCGTGGGGAAATTCTATGCCACCCAGCTGATCCAGGACCACTTCCGCAGGTTCCTGAAGAGACAGGAGGAGGAGTATGGGTACCGGCCCACGAAGAAGAACAATGCTGAAATCCAGGTGAGAACCACTCCAAAGCATCCCCTCTGCCTGTGAGTCTCACTCCATCTTTAACGTCATTCTTATATCCCTTTTGCGAAGGAGCCTTAACTCCCACCCTCCGTCTCTCTTTTCTGACCCTTCTTCTGACCTTTGTCCTATACCCCTCTTTCTCTCTCCCTCCTCTCTTACACCTCTTTCCTCTTACTTTTGTCATTTGCTTTTCCCATGTCTCTCCCTCTCTGTCTGTCCTCTATTGCTCCCTCTTCCGCTCCGTCAGGCTGGCCTCAGGAGCATTGAGGACGAGGCGGCTCCAGAGCTGCTGAGGACCATCTCAGGGGACCTGATGAACGAGGAGGAGATGGACAACGCCATGGACGAGGCAGCGGAGGAGGCCATCTACAGGGTAAGAGGAAACACAGGGACACACTGAAACATACTCACACACACACACACACACACACACACACACACACACACACACACACACACACACACACACACACACACACACACACACACACACACACACACACACACACACACACACACACACACACACACATTAACATATACAAACCCACAACAAATGCCTGCACATGGATTCTCTCATGTGCAAATGTATGCAATTTCAAATACATTGTTACTATGCACACAATGTGGGCACGACGCATGCGGGCGCATCTCCTTAGAAACCCATAAACCACTCTAAAAAACCTTCCAAAGGAGATCAACACCACTGAATACCATCCACCATGACTCTCTTACCAATGCATAGAGGGCAGGGGGGCTGTTTGGAAACCACGTGGACCCCTTCGCCATGGAGCAGGGGAATAACCCCAACACCAGCGTGAGGCCGCTGCAGTTCGCTGAGAGCAAGGCAGAGGAAGCAGAGCACTCTCCAGGCTTCCTGCACTACCACCCCAACACCAACCACAACAACAACGCACACAATGACAACAACTCCAACAACAACAACTGGGAACAGTGAGTATGTGCTCCGTTAAGCGTGGCCATGCTTTTTGCAGATGGAAGCATTGTTTGATGAGGATGTCAATATTTTTGCCCTGTGCCTGTAGGTTCACCTTTGAGAACGAGGCTGTCACTCTCTCAACAATCAGTTGGCATGTCAGCCAGAATGGCCAACACATCTCACCAGGTTATATATAACAAAGAATACATTTGAACATCACTGATAAATGATAGGGCCATGTTGAATGCAAAACTTGTTGTACACATTACACACCATGACAGTGTTTCATATAAAACAGAGCATTCAGTTTACACATTTATCATTAATGAGAGATGGATTTACAATATAATGCTATTTTACATTTGTACACATCACTTATTAAAATGCTGTGCTCTGTTGTTACATGTGCAGGTGGTGTCAACCAGAAGGCCGGCTATCAGGTAAGATGGGAGGTCACTTCAGGACGTTTGTCTACCTTTCTCCTTTACCATGCTAAGAAAGGATTTATAATGTCTTTGCTGTTGCAGGCCACTAGGGGCAGAGCTGAGACCTCTCATTCACAAGTAACTTCCCATCGGAATCCTAGAGGCACTGCTGATAAACTGATTGAAGAGGTGAGAAAGATAAACAAAGGGGTAATGGAGAACATGGTGGGGGGAGGGGGGTTGATTATGAAGAATTAAAAAAGGGGGAGAAGAGGAGAAATGTATTATTAAGAGGGAGTGATTAAAATAGCAGGTTGTTTGTTTCTCAGGTTTTGGAATTTCTTCTTCCAAAAATGCTGTCCATGTGATCAATGACAGTCTTACATAATGTCCACTGCTTAAGCTGTTTCCCTGGCAATGAAACAATGTAAATGTAAAAAAAATGTTAAAACTAAAATACCTGACAGAACAAAAATCAAGAATGCACAAGAATTAGAAAGAATTGTATTTTTGTTCATGAAAACTACACATAATTTGGCATAGATACACTCAAGTCAACCCTTGTGTCACAACAGATCCTTGTCAGTAATGGTTTGGAGGCCTTGGCTGAAGACCATCTGTTTATTTCCGTGGCAAAGCGAGACATGGCTGAAGCCCTCCAATTGGACCTGGATGACATCGAGCATGCAGCTGCCACCCTTCTGAATGACCACCAGGGTCACATGACTGGAGGCAGGGAACATCGTCCAATCAGCATTCAGAGAGAGGCCAGAAACTCACTCCAGTCAGATCCTCATGTCTAGACTTTCAAGCTTGTGTGGTTTATTTTAGATGCATGTCTGAACGGAGGTTGATCCACCTGTTAATGACAAGCAACACTTGGTGTTGTGGGCCCTTTTTTTGGGAAACATCAAGAACCCAAGGTAGGGTTGGCACTGGTTGACTTAACCCTTTTTAAATGGGCACCACTTAATGGGCACCTCAGAGATGATTCCTGAGTTGGTCAGTTGTTAGACTGTGGACGGAGATAGAGAAAAACTTGATCTCATGATTTAATGTGTAAGTATGAGATTTCATGGTTTATGATGGTAAGAAAGCCATAGGTATGTACTGCTCCCTTTAAATATGTGCTGTTCAAAAAATATTTTATTCTTTGAAAGCATTTTCTAGCAGAGAGTTACAGAGTTAAGAATTGTGGATACCTCATAAAATGAGGCAGGATTTATTTAAATAACTTTTGCCCTGAGAACAGTTTTAGTCTACTACCCTTCCAATGGGTCATAAATTAAAGGAAGATCACATTTGAATAAATATGTCTGAAGCGTGCCCTCTTTACCTGTTGGAGAGAAATGTTTCACAAATGTAGCAGCTGAGAGCATCTTCTGAAGCCAGACATAAAAGGTCACTCGTTACTATATTTCATGTCCAATGTTTATTTTTTCCTGTTCTTTTTTCCTTTTGTTTGTTTTATTGTTATTTTCTGGAGAACACAGCCTACAATATGTTTAATCAGGACAACTTGTCATAATTTTCCTAAATATACATATGGACTGCTTTTGATATTTATGTTATTGAAAACATGTAGTATTAATGATTGTAGATATTCCAGTCCGTATGATGGAGCTGTGGTACATACAAACATACCTTTAGCTGTGGTACATACAAACTAACTCTCAGTAGAGTCCTTTTTCTATTCCTTCTAACAAGATGTTATTACATTTTTGTCAGACTTTTCACGTCTTTGCAAAAACGAAACAGAGGTTGATAGTCTCAATGCCAACAAATGTATTTGTGTCTACTGTCATGGGATGCAGAGAACATCAAATAAACGAATTGTCTCAAACCCACCCATAATAACCGTCTTCCATCATTTGCTCATGGTCACATACATACTCCAGCCTTCAGCTTTGCCAAAAGACTAAACTCTTGCGAAGCCGCCTATCAGCTCCAGGAGCGCCTGTGAGCTCTCGTAGTCCGTGCCCCAACACCCAAACCCACACCCGTGGCCTGGGGAGGGAGTCATTTCCTCAAGTGAGTCACATTGTTTCCCCACGTCTCTGGCTAAGTGGATTTAAGTTGCTTGATCCGTTAGTCCCTTCTGGAGCAGCCATGCCCTCTCACAAAGCCACAGAGTGTTTCCGCCATGTTTACCTGTGGAGGAATGCTGCTGCCCAGTGCTTGCATGGCTTGAGTCTTTTTGGCTCAGTTTGCTCACCAGGCTGTTTCTGTCAATGCTGAGGTAAGTTGCTGAGTTCTTAAAGCATGTTTTTTCTACATACAAATTCTGTAAAATAATGTAAAAGAAACGGCTTTGTAAACAGTAACTGTTAGCAGACTTCTGCTGGCTAGTTTATGTTGTGTGGTTCCAAATATGAATGCTCAGTTTAGGGACAATGTAGACTTGAAAGAAACAAATAAACAATTTAAATGTGATGTCAGTTCAATTTAAATATATGGCGAGAAAAATATATAGAGAGGATGAATATTTGTATCACTGAAGAATACTGCTTTTGTGGCTACCTAGCATTTAGATGAGATGCATTTTTATAGGTGTCCGTATAGACAAATATGACATGAATATGGCCATCATTCTTGTTACGTTACACAGCAAAATGTGTACTTTGACATTGTTAATAACACTTCTTTTAAACTGTGTAACTAATCACAGACTGCCAATACACCTGTACAGACAGTATTGTCTCAATATAGAAGTAATATGCTTTGTCATTTAAGAAAAATATTACAAATAATTACACCCAATTTGAAATATGGGGCAATTTGAAATCTTGAGAATATTAAGACTGTTGTATAGATATTCAATATTGGATCAAATCAGTGTGACTTCAAGTTCCCCCATGCTGGTATGGAGAGGTGTCTGTCTGGTCAAGGACCCCAGAAGGAGGTTGCAGAAATAAGGTTAAACCTCTCCTACCACCTTCCATCTTGGATTACAGGATTCATATGGACACAATCTGCCTATATTACGACCTATTCACTCAGAGGGGAGGTCCCATTACTCAATCAGAGTAATCCTGACCTCGCAGTTTAGGGTTACGGCACTTATTACTCAACGCAGCTGTGACCGGGACCTAAGAGGCTCAGTGGACTCCTGAGTAGTGGTGGTGGTGATGCTGTTGCTGGCCTCAAGGCGGCGCTCTGAGAGTGCTGAGTCCAGTGTAGCACGTGGTCCTGTATGAAGGGCACCGTAGGTGACAGCTCACAGGCCAGGACACCCGTGGGGCTGCTGACCAAAATGAAATCAGATAGTTGCAAAGAAACCCGAGAAAATCTCATCTGCAACTAACTGTGATGGTTGTGGTTCTTCTTCGTAATCCTTCAACTTCCTGAGTATTCAGACTGTTTCTGGCTTTTTGTGTCTTGTAGGTAAGGCTATAGGAAATGTTGAACATGACAGAGGGAAGATTATTTGGTGAGTTTCACATGGCTACTGTGTGGCATATGTCTAATATCTGATGATATACAATTTGCTAGATTATAACACCTGTAAATGCTTATCCTCGTTGAATCCACACATCCCTAGTGCAACTCTGCTAATGGCTTAGTGAGAGAGATATTTAAATGATATCCAAAGTAGCAAGCAATGCATCTGTGTGGGTGATCACATGAAACAATCACAGAGCCTTCATAATACTCAGCCCGATAGACTATGAAAACAAGGACAACAGAAATGTTATACCATTTGCATTCATGGAGTTACCAAAACAGAAACATGCACAGTCATTTCAGTAACCAAATTCCACTGTTGATGGTTTTGTGTCTGTTCTAATCTACAGGCAGAAGAATGTCTGAGGGTTCAGAGCTGCCTGCTCTGGCGGAAGCCAGGACAGGTGCTGCACCCCGGCTAGGAGGAGAACCCTCTCGACTCTCCACCCCGCACCACGAGCGGGTCACCCTGGTGGTGGATGGCATCCACTTTGTGGTGAATCCAGCTTTGTTCACCGCCCACCCTGACACCATGCTGGGCAGGTAAATGCCAATTGCTCGTCTACGCCACAGATTCTGTAATGAGCTAATATCATGTTGTTATTGGTGGCTGGTGTTGATTATTTTCCCTTGATGGTGTACACTAAACAGATTCATTCAATAAATAGAATATATGACATTGATATGGCAAGGGCCCTGTTCAAGAATTAAATCTATATATATATTTGCTATAAAGTTTTGTAGCCATTAATACAGGTCTTTGTTACACTTATTGTTAGGTTAACAATTTGTTATTTTTGTAAGATGACTTGTTATTGTTACATGTATGCACAATACTATTTTATACAAAGTAGATAGATACAAACAAATGTGCTACTGTTCCACATTAACGTATGCCACCATTAGCCAAACAGATAAATGGACAAATGATCATATAGTGATGGAACAAATAAAAAAAAACTTTACTCTGGTGCAAACACACCAGTCTCCTGCTGGAGCGAAGGATACATTCTTGTGGTGACCAGCCTACAGGTGCGCTCCACATACTTCACAGAATGTAGCGATTGCTTTTGAGGAGAGACACATCAGATGAGACATGAGAAGTGCTAGAAGTGCTTAACACACATGCTTCCTTTTTATGCCATGAACTGAATGTTTTGGTTGTCATTTGCAGGATGTTTGGCCCAGCTCGCCAGCATAACTTCACTCGGCCCAATGCAAAGGGGGAGTATGAGATAGTGGAGGGCATTACTGCAAGCATTTTTCATGTCATTTTGGTAAGTGATCTAAAATGATATGTATATAAAATATGTCTCATGTCCCATGTTGAAATATGAAGGAAGAACACAACTATCTTTTATAAGTTACAATACATACAATGCATTTTGTGATCATTTAAAAAAAAAAAATGGTTGCTCAATGTACATTTCATAGTCCTTGTATACATAATCATCTGCTCATTGAACTGGAATGCATAATTACCATTTCACTTCTTGGTTGAGTAATGAATCAGAGTTAATGTTATGACCAGTGTTATTTGCAGTGTTTTATTTTGGTGGTTTGTCTAATATAGTTCTTTGCTTGTTTGCTGCTCTGTCAGGACTACTACAAAGTGGGCATCCTGCAGTGCCCAGAGGGGGTTCCTGTGGCTGAACTGAGAGAGGCCTGTGACTACCTCTGTATCAACTTTGACTACAACACTGTTAGATGCCGTGACCTCAGTGAGTCTCAAGAATTTAAAGATTCCCTACAACATGAGGAGAGCAGCTTAAATACATGAATATGATCAACTTGTATACACATGTACTGTATTGCTCTTGGAGTCCAAAAATGAGTTACTGTAGATGAGCTACTGTAATACCTTTGCTGTACACAGATGATTGTTGTATTGCTTCCTGTGGAGTAGTTGTTCACTTTCCGCCTGCTCTCATTGACTGCCTTAAGGTGCTCTGCTGCATGAGCTGTCCAATGACGGAGCTCGTCGGCAGTTTGAAGCCTACCTGGAGGAGCTGGTGGTTCCAGCCATGGTGTCCAGCGCCCAGGAGGGGGAGAGAGAGTGTCATATAGTGGTGCTGACAGATGACGACACGGTGGACTGGGACCATGACAACCCACCACCCATGGGAGAAGAGTACTCCCAGAGTAAGAATCCTGCTAGGAGCTGTTTAATTTATACTTTAATACATGATTAATACATTTATTTCTACCGGTAAAGTAACATCGCAGTTGTTCCAAAAATGAATAATGATCTGAATAAAACCCATACCAACTCATGGAAAATGTGCTGCCTCAACATCTTGAACAGCCTATTTGGAAAGCACAATGGTTTATCTCCCTTACTTGAACATGCCAAACGTCTTAGAACAGAAGACCAACATTCCAAATAAAGTCATGATGTCATCATCTACCTTCACAACTCTATTGACCCTCTGTCTCTGTGTGGTTTGCAGTCATATTCAGTACCAAACTGTTCCGATTCTTCAAGTACATCGAGAACAGAGATGTGGCCAAAGTCCTGCTGAAGGAGAGAGGCCTGAAGAACATACGCATCGGCATTGAAGGTGAGGGACAGTACTGGGAGGGGGCTGGGGGATCAGTGTTACAATAAAATGTTAAGCTAGTGTGTGTTTTTGTACTGGGGAGTCAGAAGGAGAGCACAGTCAAACAATATTGTCCATAGAAGACAAACCTATAAAGACAAAAATGGTCAGTTAAAAAAAAATGCTTTCATTCGATCTGATTGTTTCAGTGGCCAGAAATCATGTTTACTTTGTGTTTGCTCCTCCAATATCCCAGGGTACCCCACATGTAAGGAGAAAGTGAAGCGGCGTCCAGGCGGCAGGTCAGAGGTCATCTATAACTATGTGCAGCGGCCGTTCATCCACATGTCCTGGGAGAAGGAGGAGGGCAAGAGCAGACACGTGGACTTCCAGTGTGTGCGCAGCAAGAGCGTGCCCAATCTCACCGCCACCATGGGGGAGGGGCCAACGCGCCCTGGGACCACGCCCACCCCACAGGTGGACGAACTGGATCGCCTCAATGGACCCTCTTCTCAGCCCACATCTGTGTTCATACCCAGCAATGACAGCTGAGATATCTGAAGAGGACAACAGTGTTTTTTGTTATGGACAAAACTGAGCACAATGCTGGCAGCACCACTGGCACCGTTTGATTCATTACCATGGTTGATGCGCACGCCTAGACATGCCTATCTTTGCAGGGACTGCAAGCATTGACATTCAATTCATGTGGAGCTTTAGGAGTTCACAGACTCACAGTATAGCTACTTTAGATGAGACAATAGGATGTGAGCCAATTCAACCAGTATCAGCTGATGCTGAGGTGTCAAGCCAGAGCTCATGAGAGAAGGGCCAAGAGCGGAGTACATCCTTCCTGCAAGTCTTTTTCAGCGGACTCATCATGCATTACTTTTTTTACATACATATTTATGGGTTGTTTTATTTGTTTTGCATTCAATCCAGGGGAACAACATTAAAAGCAATGTGGCATGACATGCCAGCATAAAAGATAAAAAACAAGGCATCGAAGGATTGACTGTTTATGCATTAAAATTGCAATGTGAGGATCCTATCTCACCAAATAACCTATCCTTTTGTAGACATTCCTTACCAGATTCAGAGAAAGAAAAGAGGAAAGAAAGAAACCATGCTGGTGAAAAATATGTTTATTGAACTCTAATGCGTAATGCTCAAGCTGGAATGGATCTATCCAGATCATACTTAAGGCTTAGAAATGAACAGACATAAATACTTAGATTTACACTTTGAAACCTACCCGACCACTCATAACGCATGCAAACTCAATCTAGCAAAACACTGTCAAGATGCTTTTGGTCTAAAACTTGTGTACTCACACAAGAATAAAAGTATCAAACGATTTCAACTACAGGCCTCAGGTCAATCCAAATCACTCTTGCATACACACACGCACACATTCGGAATGCTTTAGTGATGTTTAAGCTTCACTCGGATGGCAACAGATAATGACAGTTATAAATTGACAGTTCCTATGCGCTGTAGCTGTGAACTGAAGTCCTGTTGGCTAGGAGTCAGGAAGGGCTCTTGAACTCAATACCTTCACTGAAAAGGTCACATAAATGTCACACATCACCCACTCAAATAACACAGATGAAATTACAAGTTGAAAGAGGAACACTGGTGATAATATGCCACATCTCAAAATATAAATACAGTGTGCATAAATACAATACAGATACACAGTGTTATCACTTTCATCTGAAGTGCTTTTAACTTTAGAAGCAAGGAAATAACATCAACACAAAATGTAAATCATTCTATGAAATGACTCTGCTCCTACAGGGGTCAAAAACAAACCATATGAAACTTTGATACGTTGATGTGAAACAAAGTACCAAAGGGTGGGTCACAAAGAGTCTCACAGAAAGTCTACTGTACCTGTTTTCTGTGACAAGTACCGCTCCACCTAGTGGTGCTCTTGTGAGGGCAAAAGAGAGGCAGTGAATAACTGAAAGCATCCTTATGGACCACATGGTGGTCCAGTACCATTCAGTAGTCCATGGAATAAGCAAAGGTGATACAAAAAGCACTGATAATATATAATATTCATAAATACACCAGTTACAAAAATAGTTGAAAGTGCCTTTAAAAAAAGAAGTTAAAACTTAAAAAGATAAAAAGAATACAACACAGAACTAGCTTGAGAATATATGAATCCCCTTAAACTTGTTCTCCATATTTCCCTGATGTTTTGTACTGAATAGTGTTCATGAACTTCACAAAACAGCTATGCTGTTTCACTCCCATGTTTTAAAATACATGAAATGAGTCCAACAGTGACAAAAACACGAGAATCAAGAATAAACAGAGAGGCCCTTCAAAACTCTGCATAAGTAAAGCAAGAAGCTCTCTTTTACAAGACAGGACATAATAGCACAACAGTTCAAAAGCATGTAAGAAAAAGAGTTGATTCAAAAATATATATTATTTTTATCAAAAGAGCCATGAATTGTCAACCACTTTAACTTTCAAACTACCAGCATGATATTATAAAAATATATAGAACTACAGCAATAACTGTTCTTTGGGTAAAATCCAGCAATTATCAAAATGTTGCATTGCCTCAGCTTAAGGAAATATTTCAGAAGAAGAAAACAATGACTTCCACTTCATGGTAAAGTCTTAAGGCCATACGTGATTCACAAGTCTGGCACTGTGTGCCTACACAAGGCATATACAAACTATTTGTGGAAAAGGGGGGGTTTCTTTCCATTTTTGGCAATCTTGGATGATCTCATCAGCCCAAAAAAAAACCAGCAGCAGCAACAGAGTTGGAGGATTATGAGTGGAGTTTGTTCTCTGCCAGGTCTGTCTGTGGTTTCCTGTGGTGGGGCTACGAAACCAGCCTCTTCAGGGTGGAGTACAGTTCAGTGCAGCAGCCAGTTCACAACAAGAGCCTCCACACACACACACATACATACGCACCCTTTTGAGAAGTCTGTCACATAGTGGCAATAAGGGAGGTGAGGGCACACACGGAGATAAAGCAATCACACAAATGCAGTAATGTAAGGAGGCCATTTAGGACACACAGTGCAAATGGAAACTCTTACACCCCAACCTACCCCACCCCACCCCACCCCATCCCCTCTCCACGCCTGCTCTTTGAAAAAATCTGGAGGAGAGAAGCTAAACAGTTATGGCAGACAGTGCCAGCCATTGTTCATTGTGCTCTCCATGCATCCCCACCGGTCCTGTTGTGAGGCTTCGAGGAAAGTGGACAGAGCGAGTGGGGTCTGTGTGCTGAAACACTGACACAAGTGAACCAATAGAATCCATCCATCCCCACACTTCAGCAACAGCACAACTCGTCAAGGCATCAGCAAGTGTAATCCACAAAGCTGACGGGAGGAGAGAGAGGAGGGAGTTTGGTCAAGCCATGGGTGGATTAAGTGATAGGACGGATAACCAGAGAAGAAAAGGATCCAGGGCAGGAATGGTCCGTGGAGAAAAGGAGAGGAAGGGAGGGAGGGCTTCTCCTCTATCTCTTCCCTCCCTTCATGTATGAGGGGATGGCTCCGCGGGCGGTGAGGCCTTCGAAGCGCTTGTAGGTGTAGTTGACGAAGACCCAGTCCTTGTTCTTGTAGTCTGCCTCAGAGTGGTTGCTTGCAACTACTGGAGCTAAAAGACATTGATCACAATTAGTGTCACATTTATCAGCAAATGATAAATTATTAATATACATTATGCTTGCTCAAAGCACCTTGTATGAAAAAAACAAAACTTCTAAATGATTAAGTAAAAGGATTTTTAAAAAGACGCAAAAATATATTTTATGCTTACTAATAAGAGCTTCAAATCATCCTGCACAACACAATATTTTTTTTAGATGTAGTTATATTAGTAGTAATTAGATGACCAGCACACAAACACATTGAGCCAATGAATGAAATTATCTTTTTCTCTATTATGATTTTAACTGAAATGTCTCATCTTGAAGCATTAAAGAAAGTAGATTTGATTAATAGATTCACCCTCTTTATTCCTGAAAATATGTGTTTTGTGATGCATGGTTTTGCACCAACAACAAATAACACATTGCTCATGGTATCTACAAGCAGAAAATATAAATACACTTTAAAATAGACTGTTAGACTAATTTTAGACCAAACTCCACTTTAAGAGCCCATTCTGGCGCCAACGGAAACAAGCTCGGAACAACACAGCCTTTTAAACCAGCTGTGCTTGACGCGTGGCTCAGTGGCAGTCACGCGCACACAAAGTGCCATTTTTATGCTTGGAGTCTTTTTCTTTGTTTTTGCCTTTCCTTGCCACCAGTACCACTGTTGCCACTGGCACATTTAGCAACATTCCCCTTCCATTTTCTTTATAATGTATCGATTCTTGCAAGGTTTGTGGCAGAGAGAGGTTTATTTTGTGTTGTGTTTAAAACCTGGCTACTTGATAGCAGTTGTGTTATGCCTGTTATGTTTATACTATAACAGCGTTCCTAAAATGAATAATATCAATTAATAATATAAAAAATTATAATAAAAATAAAAAAAATGACAATGTATTGTTTTGCTTAGGATATTACAATATATTGAATTGTAGCCCCTGTATCATGATATGTATCGCATCACCAGATTCTTGCCAATACTGCCCTTATGATTACAAGAAGCAGCCTTTTAGACATATTCCATATTTCCATTGATTCCATGTTGACATCAAATTAGCCTGAGACTGGGCACATGAAGAGGCAGTGCAGGTGTCAGGACACCATCTTACCTGCCGGCTGCAGAATGTCAGACTCTGGGAAGTCGTCAAAGTTGGAAGTGTCATCAATGCTCTTGATTTCAATAGGAATGGCGGCTGGCCTCTCCCTAAAAAAAAAACATTTTACATACCAATTAATATAAATTATCTAAATGACTCATTTTGTAATTCTGGGCAAACCGAAACCGCTTGAAGGGACTTGCAGTGATGGTTGATGCGTATTAGTTAAACGCGAACATAAGTGGAAAACAACAAGCGCCATTTCAAAACCAGCAAGAACCTTTTTTTTAATAGATGTTACGCAATGAATTATAGCTTATAGTTAATGTGATAAGGTTACTGTACCTGAATGAACAACAAGCAAAACGTTATGCTAAAATATAGGCTTTTATTAATCAACAGTGGCGCTTGCATCTTCATTTCCAAAGTAATTACAGCCATGAAGCCATTTAATCAAGCATTTAGGCAACTTTATGGCAAAATTCAACTGTCAACTCGACTGTGAGGAAAGCTAATCCTAAATTATCTACAGATTCTCTACTTTAGCGGTGTAATGTTGGTGCTGCCACTGGAGAAATATATCAGTATTTTGTCATGCTTGGAATTGAAGTCATGATCGGAGAGCAAAAACTCAGCAACATATAGATCCGGTAGGTTGTGCACCACATGGAAAAGACAAGGACTGAGCAGTGGGCTGTTCCTGTACAAGTTCGAGCCACCTGAAAGTCTTGAGTTCCTGCGGTGGGAAGGTGACTTAAACAAACACTGGAACCAGACAGTAGATAAGTGTCACTAGCGAGGAGAACAGTCACCTGACAGATACTTGACCTACTTTAGATGCTGTGTGCTGTCCACTGGCACAGTTTAAACACCAGTGGACAGCACACAGCATCTAAAGTAGGTCAAGTATCTGTCAGGTGACTGTTCTCCTCGCTAGTGACACTTATCTACTGTCTGGTTCCAGTGTTTGTTCTCAGCATCAACATTGCTTGTCTATCTGCTAGTGATTGTGGAGATAAAAGAGAAAGAGCCGTACCTGATGTGGTCATAATCTACACCCTCAAAGAAAGGGTTCCTTTTGATCTCCTCGACACCAGAGGCACCAATGCGATGTTCCCACTCACAGCAGAATCTGTAAAATGCCATGCTTTTAAAATGTGCTGTTGTTCTAATGTATATAAACATTGAGATTTAAAATAATTAATGTTACTTGAGAACTACAGCACAAAAAAAGCATTATGAATTGTGAATATGTTAAAAGTTCTGTTGCTATGCCTTCAAGTCACATACAAATCCTGGAATGCCTATTAGGCAGCCAGTGATATTTGATTCCTGTAAGTATCTGTTTTATAAATGCCACTAATCACTGTCACATTGAATGAGTCTGGCAGTAGATAAAAGGCCTGGTGCCAAAGCCAACCTGAGAATGAGGGCCTTGGCCCTCTCAGAGATGGGCACCTCGGGAGGGAACACCAGCGTCTCCATCCAGTTCATCACCTTCTTGTAGGTCTCCTGCGGTGTCTCCGAGCAGAACGGAGGGTAGCCTGTGGAGAGAGTCGCCGTGACAACACAGCAAAGCAAAGCCAACCATTTAATCAGGGCGATTTGAGAGGTGTGTGCTACATGCCCACTGATGGGGTATGCATCCAGCTGGTGCAACTGACCCATAGAGACTAACGTACACCACTGGTGCCCAACGCCGCACCAAAACATTGCCCTGGCTTCACCAGGAATGCTGGTTATGGATTCAGCTAGGAAGCAAAAGGCTGCTTTACTGCCCGTTCAACCCCATTTGTTAAAAACAATGTAATATGTGAATGTAAAATGTAATGTGTGTAACATATGAAAATGGAATGGTGAACCTACCAATGAGCATCTCGTACATGATGACTCCGAGGCTCCACCAGTCACAGAGCTTGTTGTAGCCGGTCTGCATGAAGACCTCTGGAGCAATGTAGTCTGGGGTGCCCACTGTGGAGAAGGCCTGGGGAGACAGAGAGCTTGATCACTAAAATGCCTTTCACATACCAGTAGCAGACCTATGAAATGACTGCTATACATCAGCTAGGTTCAGAGTTTAAGTGACATCACAGTAGAAGCACTGAGAACTAGAGTATATAACAACATACATATAATTGTCATATACATATATTCAAATCATCTGCTAACTACAGAATCTTACTGACTGACTGACTGCCTTATTTACTGACAACAAAGGTTCTAAAGGCATAGTATGGACTAGCTTGTGTTTTCAATGTGTCTGGTATAACAGTGACATTAAGCCAGTGAAAGTTCAACCCTAATCATTCAATGCTGCTGGTGTCCCTTAAAACTCTAGACTGAATGGGACGATCATGAGAATCAATCGCTGGCAAATCTGAGTCACTCCACTCCGCCTCACCAGCTGCCGACGATTCCTCTTCCAGGTCTCGGCCTTCCTCTTGGAGTTCATGTTCTGAGAGGCTGTTGAGGAGGAGCAGGAGCAACAGCAAAAACACCCAGTCACAAAACAGCTTTCTCGTACTTTAGATATGACCCAATGATCCCACTGTACTCTGCCTACTACCCCATTCCAGCTACTAAAAGTATATATATTAATATACACATATGCATTGCACTAGCACTGAACATGTACTATATTAAACTAAGATATAACACTAACATTAACTTTACGTAAATAATAATGACAATAGAAATGATAGAAATAATGCTATTTTCCATTTTTGGTTAGATAATAACTGCATTTAACTGACTTTGTTCCTGTACTCTGTACAATGACAACACGGTTGAAACTAATCTAGCTATTCTAAAGGCTACTGGTACTCTTGGAGTGATGCATCAAGTAGGAGGAGATTTGTTTAGCTAAAAAGACTAGAGTCTTCAATTCCTTTGTTGAAAGCAGCCCTTTGAGAACTTCACATTTGACACTGTTTCAGAGAGAAAGCTGGACCATAAAGGAGGGAGACGTTGCCACCTACTGAAGTCGTTGGAGATGCTGTGGTTTAGATTCCGGTAGAATTCTGTACGATGGGCCTTCTTGAGTCCTGTGCACAGGCCAAAGTCTGACAGCTTGACATGACCCTTAAATAGGACAAGCACAAGTAGCACTAAAATAAACAGTTGATGATTCAGTGGCTAGAGATTCTAGAGTCATCCTAAAAGGGGAGATGAGAGATAATCCCCACCATACCGCTCATGCAGCCAATATCTATCTATAAATCTAGGAATCTCTGTGTGTCTGTCAGTCTAGGGCGTATCTCCCTGACGGTAGTTCCGTTAGTTATGAGATTTGGCATGTAGCTTACGCATGTCATGAACCTGTGCATCCTTGATTTTGAAGATTTTTGAATTTATAGTTCACGAGATATTTGTATTTTACCGTTTCCCGTAGGAAACAATGGGTTATCGTTTCCCGTAGCAAGTCCCAATGTGCACCGAAATGACGTCACGATCAAACAAGCTACGTCACGCTCAGAACCTATAAAAGCGGATCCTGCCTTCACTCAAAGTTCAGAATAGCGTTGGATACGATAAGGAGCATTCAAATTCTTCGAGGTGAACAGACTTTTGCTGATAGAAAACGAACCTGAACAGTAGGCTACATTAGTAACAATGGCTTCTCCATCTAAAATGCCCAAGGTCCAGGGTCATGACAATGATTGTCTCAGGGAGCGTTTTCAACTACTGAGTGTAAGGAATCTATCGTGTATTGAGAATTTAATTATGTGTATGATTTTATCGTGTATTTGTAAGAAAGTTTGAAGATTCACAGGGTAATTAAATGTGTTCTATTATAGTGTGAATCTTGTGATGGATTCTATGTGGCGTGTGATTTTATGCACGCTCAATGATCTTAATGTTTTTATCTCATAATAACTAACGTAACTAGGCTACCGTCAGGTTTCCTGGATTTATAGATAGATTATCATTTGTTTGCAGTATAGGTGTCACGACAACGATGTGGCCAGGAAGGACATTGCAGCCGAAGTTGTCGATATAGCGGGAGTTTGTTTAAATAAAATGAATTCTTTTGAGGAGCGTTTGAAAGTGGCAGACATAAAAATTCGACAATTGACAGCGAAAACAGCGTTTTTATTAAGCGACCTGTCACAGAAGAAAAGCCGCATATGCGAAATGGAGGAGAGATTGGCTTCTTACGAAGAGGAGATGGTCTTACCTGGTAATTAATATAGGCTATGTTTCGTTGAATTAGCAATGCTTTGGTTTGGAAAAGTTTTTAAATTGTCGTGTATTTGTTGTGATTTAGATGTGCCTGTTGCTGGCAGCCCGGAGCGGCAGGAAACATCTCCTTTGCATGGGGAGGCTACATACATTCAATAAAATGAACCTTCATTTGAGTCCAACTGCATGACCATTCTTACCCTACATTTACCCTTACAATAAAGAAGTGATCCTATTTCAACCATAACTTCATTTTAAATTATTTCTTTCTTTATGACATTTAGTTTATAGTTTAGACAGCAACGTTGACATCTATATTCAACTGCATCCACTACCTAATCTCAAACTTTATTTGTTGGTATATCTCCAAAAAGGCTAACATTAAAACATTTCTTAATTAAAAGGAAACATGCATCACAATAATACTTCAGTGTAACCTGTACCTATGTGGAGTGCAAATATGTCTTGCTATTACACTACCTAACAGCTACACCTACCCTACAGAATGCATGATTCCTACGGGCACTGCACTAGTACATTTAAAAGAGCAACACACATGTGACAGTCACACTGTATGTGTACTGTGTTGTTATATATAGGTAGAGAGAGTGAGAGATTTATATATAGAGCTGAAAAAGAATGAGTTGACTTCCCAAAGAAGGATGCGAAAGTCATGATTTCATGCTGTCTGTACTGACCAGTCATTCTCAGAATCAGCTCAGAATAAGGCATATATGTTTGTATGAACGCTTTCCTCACGGCGAAACATAGGCTTTCAAGCTGAAACTCTACATGACTCACAGCTGCAGCGTGGCTCGCGCCATGTTTGAGTTTGTGACTCACGCAGGCAGTGTGCATGGTCTAACCTGTTAACATGGGCCAGTATGAAACGGGGCTAAGAGCTAAGCCTATGAATTAAAGTTGCTTTTTTAATTCATTCATGAATTAATGAATTCATTGCATTTGCATGGAAATATGACTGTTTCGGCAACAAGCTAATCCAATCCCCCCACACACACACACCTATACGCACAGACACGCACAGACACACACAGACACATACAGACACACACAGACACACACAGACACACACAGACACACACAGACACACCTTTGAGTCCAGCAGCAGGTTGTCTGGTTTGATGTCCCTGTGGATGAAACCCAGCCGGTGGATGGAGTCGATGGCCAGCACAGTCTCCCCCACGTAGAACTGAGTCTCCTCCTCGGTCAGGGTGTCCTTTTTCATCAGCAGAGTCATCATGTCACCTGTGGGGTGGCGCCATACTGCTTATCAGCTCCCTGTTTCCAAACCAGGCAATTTCTGGGCCTGTCCCAATGTCCACACTTGTTCCACACTCAAATCTTAAAGCCCCATTAAGCGTAAAATAGTATTCTTTGCTACTTAGCACACCCTAAAGTTGTAGCTTACTTTGACACCACTGTCGTATATAGAAATCGCACTTTGTGATCCCCTGATGGACAGTGTGCACGTGTATTTGTTGACAAGCTGAAGCATATGGAACCGACAATGGCAGAAGCCTAGCCTGACGATGTCATACTCATAATTCTAGTCAGAATATTCATTTGAGCTGTGATTATGGGGCGTGTTTCAACCAGGAAAGAAAATGCCTCTTCGCTCAATTGGATACCTAGAACCAATCAGAGCAACGTAGTATGACCATCTTATACATTAAACTTTTACCGGATCCCGTAGGAAGGACAAAATAATCGTGTTTCTCTGTTCCTCTTTCAAAATGTATGCGCTCAATATCTGTGAGATATGCATGCCTACGTTATACTTATTAGCAGCGAGGCTAGCTAGCTACTATGTGTTTCAATGGATTTTTGGTCTAAGCGTTAGCAATAACCTAACAATAATGGTCTAGAGCATCAGTTAAAACCTACAATTCTTTGCAACATTCCTGTTGCACATACACAACTAACCGAGTCAATGAAGACATAAAAAAGCCGTGTAGATAGCTTATTACTGCAGCCTCCAAACAGGTCACAGAGTTCCTGTCAACAAACAATCTCCTCGATCCAAACCAGTCTGGATTCAAAAGCGGTCACTCCACCGAAACAGCCCTGCTATCTGTGACAGAGGCCTTAAAAACAGCAAGAGCAGCAGCTCAATCCTCAGTTCTCGTCCTGCTTGACCTATCAGCTGCGTTTGATACAGTCAACCACCGCATCCTTCTGTCCATACTATCAAGTATGGGCATCTCAGGCAAGGCGCACTCCTGGTTTGAATCGTACCTCTCTGGGCACTCATTCAAGGTGTCATGGCAAGGTCATCTATCTCTATCCCACCACCTCACCACTGGGGTGCCCCAGGGGTCGGTAATGGGACCACTTCTCTTTGCCATCTACACCACCTCGCTGGGCCCTATCATCCGCTCGCATGGTTTTTCCTACCACTGTTATGCCGATGATACTCAACTGGTTCTGTCCTTCCCTCCTGAGGACAACACTGTTTCAGCACGGATCTCAGACTGCCTTGCTGATATATCCACATGGATGAAAAACCACCACCTTCAGCTGAACCTGGCCAAAACAGAACTGATGGTCTTCCCAGCCAAACAGTTCATCCACCACAACATCAACATCAACACTGACTCTCTATCTCTGGCTCCATCCAAAACAGCAAGAAACCTCGGGGTCATTATTGACGACCAACTAACCTTCACAGCCCACATCGCCTCTGTCGCGAGGTCATGCCGCTTTGCGCTATACAACATCCGCAAAATCAGGCCGTACCTAACCCAGTATGCCACCCAGCTGCTGGTGCAAACCTTGGTGAGTTCCCGCCTCGACTACTGCAACGCCCTCCTAACGGGCCTGCCGGCATGCGTGGTAAAACCACTACAGATGATCCAGAACGCGGCGGCGCGTCTGGTGTTCAACCAACCAAAGAGGGCACGTCACCCCGCTACTCACTGAGCTCCACTGGCTGCCGGTAGCTGCTCGCATCAAATTCAAGTCACTTATGCTTGCCTACAAAAGTGCTTACTGGGTCTGCTCCCACCTACCTAAATGCTCTTGTAAGGGCAAATGTTACACCCAGGACGCTGCGCTCATCCAGCGAGCGTCGTCTGGCACTGCCCCCGGTGCAAGCAAGGCAATCCAGACTATTCTCAGTTGTAGTTCCACGTTGGTGGAACGACCTGCCTAGCACTACCAGAGCAGGGGCGTCCCTCTCTACCTTTAAGAAGCTCTGTAAGACCCAACTCTTCAGAGAGCACCTCCCTTCCTAACTGGCACCTTGGCTTAGCCTGCACTTAAGCAGTAACAGGCCCGCACTTCTTTTTTATTCTTGTATGTCGTTTTCTATTTTAATAAGCAGTATTTATTGTTACACCAGGTTCTTAATGCTCTTAGCTTGATTGTTCTCTCCCTTGTACGTCGCTTTGGACAAAAGCGTCTGCTAAATGACTAAATGTAAAATGTAAATGTTAATTCACATAAAATATTTCCCACTAACAGGCTCCCGAGACGCCGCCATCTTGGTACTATTTCGAATCTATTCAACTCAAGCGTTGGTTGATAATCTGTCCATCATCGTTTAAAGCCCACCCTGACAATTTCATTGGTGAGATCGTTTTGCTGAAAACTGATACTTTCTCCCCAATTGAGCAGCGCCAGACCGAACTTCCCAGAACAAAAATGTTGCGGGAGGGGTTCGGGCTGGTATCCAGGCTAGCAGAAGCCAAAAAAAACCTACAAATCTCTGTGAGCCAGGGATGACACCAATAAGGTTACAGCCTACGTTGTATTCTCTCATAAATAACATTGGCAGGGATGTAAATGATGAAAAACGGGAGTGTCGACAACTTTTCAAACACAGCCAAACATCAAGCAAGCACAACACAAGACAAGACATAGAAAGACAGCTGATAAGTTATTTCTGACTAGTCCAACAGAAAGTCAGCTAATACCTTATTACTGACTAGTCCAACAGAAAGAAGGTCAGCTCAGCATCTGACTTGGATCCTTTTGTAACTTTAAGCTAACGAGTAAATGCTAGTCCGAGACTGACTTTTTTCGGTCTCTCGCTCTGTTACTCTCTCTTTTTCCATTTCCCGGTTTGTTCCTCACCTCCATGCCATGATGACCATACAGAGAATACTGCGTTAGCTTCCTCTTATAGCATGCAGATGGGTCTTGTAGTTCTCGCATGAGGTCTCACGCCCTGTTTTTCCCAAAGTTACAATACCAGGCAAACCAGGCGTTGGCAGTGGCACAGACTCCATTCTCCGTTTTACAAGTCAGTGTACCACAAACATGATTTTGTAGCTGTTATTTTAATGTTAAACTTGTTACATAGGCTTTAAAGTGTGCCATAATGTTTGGCTTAAGTGTGTGCCCAACTTCTCAAATATAAATATAAACATAAGCGCTTACACCAAGCCTACGGGGAAGTGGTCTATGGCTGGGTGCGCTACCCCACAATTCACCTCATGAAATACATGACCAAACTACCATAACACTTATCCAGACTGGGGACAGGGGGAAAGGCCCTTTGCATTCAAGGTCAGAGGATAAGGATATAAAAGAAAAAAAAATGTTGACCACTGCCCTCCAGTTCAACACATATGATATATGAATGTCTCAGTTATAGAGTCCCTATTTATAATCGGTTTATAAGATGAAATCACTGTTTAATAGCCTTTAAACTTGATCATACAACCCAACATCATTCTAGACAGTGACTCAAGCCCTGCTCATTTCCAAAAACTAACTTTCCCAGCTGAGTCAAATGCTAAAACTTTCCATAGAAAAAAACCTGAAACCATGCAGCAGAGCCAGAGCAAGAGGGAGGAGACACATTTGTGTCAAAATACCAAGCTCACAACACCCACCCACACACACACTCACACACACACACACACACACTAAAAATGTCAGTCCCAAACCCATACAAATTAGCCATCAGCTGACATATAAGGTAGGTCCGCAATGACCGCCAAGCAGACAAACCCTATACTACTCAAGACGATTTACTGCCACTAAAGGCCAGACACTCACCACCTGGCAGAAACTCCATGAGCAGGTAGAGGTTCAGCTTGTCCTGGAAGCTATAGAACATCTTGACCACCCACAAACTGTCTGCCTGCACCAGGATGTCCCTCTCTGCCCGTATATGGCCGACCTGATGGCAGAGGAAAATATTCAGTCTTTCACACCAGAGCCTGGCATGCTGAGAATTGCCAGAACTAAGATAAACTGTATTTGCATTAGATGACTGACATTCACCATATTTTTTCTGAATTAACTCTGAATCATCCCTCCTCAGAAATATACTCTCTGGACCTGCAAGCAGACTGTTCAGCTCAATAGTCTACAAATGCGGTCTCTACATCTGCACTCATTTCATTTTTGGTTTCGGCAGCCACCAGGTGTGGTGTGCCTCTCCAGGAACATGTGCAAATAGAGCTAGGCAAGGGTGCGACACAGAGCAGACATATGACATCTAGTGCTGTCAAACGATTAAAATATTTAAACGCGATTAATCGCATTTTTGTCATAGTTAACTCAAAATGAATCGCAATTAATCGTAAATGTATTAAACGCCAAATTTGTATCTATTCTAAATGTCCCTTCAATAATTTTTTTTTTTTTAATGCTCTTGTCAACATGGAAAAGTGGATTGGCTTGCTTTATGCAATGTTTTATTTGATTGAAAAACAACATTGCCAAACAGGGCGGTACAAAATACAATTATAAAATGCACATTTCAGATAAACAAGGACTCAGCCTATAGTGCAGTTAAACCATGGCTTAATATTTTCTTTTCTTCAAGTTTGCTGTGAAAGAGAAGTCATAGAAGTCAGGCCTCTTATTTCAAAAACAATGAACCGTAACAGTTAGGTTACCAATAAAAGGTAAGCCTACTACTTCTGTGCTTTCAGCCAGCTGCCTGTTGACATTTTCAGACAACAGTGAAGCTCGCTTTTTTTGCACAACACAACTTTTAAAGGTACATTTTCTATTCATAAGCTTTTTATCATCCATTTCGCTGTATCGCGCTCACCATTCACTCAAACGTAACGTTAGCCTACTACACAGTTTGGGAGAGCAAAAAGAACATTAATCTTAAAAAAAAAAAATTAACTGCGTTAAAATGGGCTTGTGTTAACGCCGTTAATAACGCGTTAAACTGACAGCACTAATGACAACCATTAAACAAATATCGCCATGGCAGTACATGGCCATCTCCCACCTGTTCCTTTTCCAGCATGTCTGCTTTGCGCAAGATTTTCATGGCATACACGTGACCTGTGTCCTTCTTCTGAACCAGGCGCACCTAAAGGGGTCAGGTTAAGAAGGGCCAGATGTTAGCAAGAAGTGTATACACACAAGCACGTACTTCTCAACATACATACGCAAAATCCTACAAAACATACAAACCATCCAAGTTAATCCTAATACAGGTAGACACAAGACTCAAGACACCTACTATACACTAGCTTCAACATTTAACATGTGTACCTCTCCAAAAGCCCCTCGTCCAATTACTTTGAGGGACTCGAAGTCATCCAGGCCCAGTCTAGTCCTCTTAAGCCGCAAGAACTCTGTCTCCTTACGAGCGTGTTCAGACCGCCTCATACATTTCTGCAACACACACACACACACGCCGACGCACAACAGCACACTGAATGTTTGTGTGTATGTGTGTGTAAGTGTGCATGTGCATTTCACTGTTGCCTGTCTCAGTTTTTGCTGGTGTGTGTGTGTGTGCGTGCATGTTTATGAGCACCCACAAACCTCCTCTTCAGGCAGCCCCTCTTCATCCATGACCTTCTCCAGCTTCTGTTGCCTGTGACACAGACATTCACTTTCATCACATCACATCACATCACTCACCCTCCTCCCCTCTCAAAAAGCAGAAGCTGCTTTCATAATCAATCTATCCCTGGCTTGCTTAATTCCACCAGCATATCAACAGCACACACTATATTCTCTGTCTGGTATTTCCCCTTCAGGCCAGGCAGGCTCAACTATAAGCTGGTATTTAATCTAAACCATGGTTCCTTTAAGGAAGCAGAAGCAGCCAAACTTCCTACAGACACAAGAGACCCTGAGAAAACTCAGCTGTTCAAAGTCCCTATATGACACACTACTATGCCCAAATAAGCCATGACTTTGTACATAGACTTCAGGAAATGGAAAAATGTCAAACAAAAACACTACTAGCAAAAACATATCACTGCAGTCCTTGTTAGTAACACTAAGTATTAGTAAAAGTGCAGATATGAGTTAGGACAGAGATAATTACTCAACGCAGGCCAGCAGAGTTCTGAGAGGTTCTGAAATGCACACTGTAAGCCATACATGCCATCTTCTCGGAAGCGGACTTACTTTGAATCGCTTTTTGAAAGAGAGTCATTTAAAGTTATACATGCCTACAACAAGGCCTATTTGGAAACACTGCACTGAAATACTCTGACTTAGTTCCGCATTTTAGTGTCCATTCATCTTCTTTGTATAATATCTAGCTTAATCTGGACAGGGCAGCTTAAGTGCCTCTCTGATTTGACAATGACAAACAATAGAAGACTAGTGGGAATAAATGGCACATTGCCTGTCGGAGCAACATTATTCACTCTCCATATTAAGCAGTGCACATCCACTAAATAACTTTCCATATACTTGAATTCCAGAATAATGATGTGATACAAATACATGAGTGATTCATTTGTTGTTAAGCTTAGGAAAAGTGCACAGCAAAATATTTATATTCTGTTCTGGATGTTGATCAACCAATGGCTAGTAACTGCCATTCCAGACATCAAACACCTTACATGAAGTAATATTAGCTGGATAATGACAGTGCAGTACAAGTTCCCTCCTGGGTAAACAATGAAGGACAGAACGGAATTTGTGAGGGAATTTATTTGCATTCCCTAGCTTCCTCTCATTCAAGCCATACCTCATTTCCCTCTCCTCATGCTGGGCAATCAGGTTACTGTAGAAGTTCTCCAGGGTCACCTTGGCCATGGTCACTCGCTCTTTTGTGTGGTTACTCATTGAGGAGCCAGAAGAGTGACCTCTCGTTGCCATGGTTTTCTGTAAAACATAACAGCCAGCTTCAGGGTCTAAAGAAGAAGCAACTGTATACCAACTGGACAATGATGGTCAGTTGGACTCAAAGACAGAGACGGACTGTTCGCAGATGGCAGATGTCCTTTTCTGGAATCCAAAAGAGATATATGCCCTACTGAAAGCCTGCGTTTAACTCAAATGTGTTATTCACTCAGTCCTATGCACATATAAATACTGCAGCCTATCTACACATTTTATTGACTTTAGCCGAGCAAACAAAGTGGGTATGAGCAGAGTGACAAGCCAAAAAAAATGCGTTCTGTCCACGCGTACACCTCAGGTGTCCTTTCGGCTGAGGTGTGCACAATTCCATAAGATAGCCTACTGTCAGTCTAAGGCAACGAAACGTTTTAGAGCCTATTTCAATGAATTTATGGTTTGCGGTCTGTAATTCTCAGCTGTGGACATTCAATTATCCCTAACTTAAGGAACTCCTTAAGAACAAGAATTCTGGGAGTGCACGGCATTTTAAACCTAAAATGCTCAATGAGAACTGAATGTTATTGAGGGTCTGTTCCTAGAAGATTGTCAAATGTCTAAATAAAATACCATGGCGCTGAACTTCTAGTGAAACCAATCTTAAAATTATGTCTAAACAAACGTATTCACCGTAAATTACTTTCAATAAAACTATAATCGAATAGCCTTCAGTTGTGTAACAAAATAAAACCAGTCCTGAACTACAAAACAATAACACAACTTTCGATATGAAAAACCAATGGGCATCACAGGCTAGGCCTACTGCACTCAATAGTGTTCAGCTGATGAGCAAGCGCCACATGCCCCTAGGGTAAAGTTAAACAAAAAAGTAGGGTACGACGGTATAAATAATGTTCAGTATGCCTAAGTACATTATCTAGACGTAAAATTGCAAAAGATTAAGGCATGAAAGCTTTTAGTTGGCTGTTGAAAATACACAAATGTATCTTACGCACGGTAACTCGAAATATCCAAGCAAGAAAACAATGACTAATCAGAGGGCTCCACAAAAGGAAACCACTACTCCATATGCAGTTTTACTTAAAACCTATAAACCCACATGGCATAGAGAAGGCTGTAGCAACAAAGCTTGTCGAATTTGAAACATACCTAATTGGTTACTTCGACCAAGGTTTGCAATATGAAGGGCTCCGTATGGTGCTTTGTTCTAAGCAAAATGTCAACTAGCTACTCGAAACAGCGGATTTGCTGCCAACTTCCACATCAACGGTGTAACTCTACAAACTACCACGCTATGGGATAGCTACTTAGAAAGACCACACAGTTGTTGTATTAACTTTAATATGCCACTCACAACTACATAACGGGTTTGGTATCTCCTTTAAGAAATTCGCCCTCGCTAAACTTCCCTTTTTCGTGATGACGATATCTGAATGACTGAAAACGCCCTCCCCACCCATCAAAGAGCCTTCCGACTTAATCGACTGAAGTTCAACCTGTGTCCGTGGGAGTAATACAAGACTACAAAGACTAACATTGTTTACTAGGCCTGTAGCATATTATTAACCTATTTATAATCGACCGACACATAAAACAAGATCATCATTTTATATCACAGAGTTACAGTAAAAAAATCTGTCTGTAATGACGGCTTTTGTCTTGTGTTCAAATTCAAACAGACAACAGGTTGTCTATTAGGCCTGTAGAAATAAAAGAAAGCGGTGTAAAGAACAAAATGACGGTTTAATAACAATTAATAATAATTGGTGGCCAAATAACCTACTCTTTCTTTAACGTCATCTAAAGGCTGGACTGTTTTGGTGTCCCTAAAATGTTTATCATTTTTGTTTGTGCGGTTATTTAATGCTGGTGTAAAGTCTGCTGCATACTTTAAATAAACATTGATTGGATCTGCGTAATTTATTTAAAACTAATTTTTCATTCGACTACGTGTGCAGTTGACATGTCCAAAGAAATTAGTTTCTGCAACATCCAGATGCAGCCTCAATCACGAAACTATGACTGTGTCCCGATTCGACCCCTTGAGCCCTTCAGCCCCGACTTTCAGGGCTTAGGGCGCCACACTGACAAAATCAGCAGAATCCAGAGCCCTGAAATTGCCCGGATCATGCCCTGAAAACGGGTCAAAAATCTAGGGTGATTTGAAGCTCACTACTCGCCCTAACGGGCGCCATCTTGGCTACGTACGAACATGCGTGCCTAGTTCGATTCCCAGCGCAATCCGATCGTGTATCCAGGGGTCTACATCGGAGTCCAGTCGGACACAGGAAATCTAGATTTGGGCAGACACATGAATCGGATCTTCGATTTAAATCGGACTGAAATCGGAAACTGGACACATGTATCCGCACTGACTGTGGGCTGCCAGGGAAAATAACAAGAATGCTTTTTCTCCTACTGGCAGTTTGTGGAGAAATCGAAAAACAGGGCATCAGAACCCTATTTAAACAATTAATATCAATTTAAGTGTAACATTGTATGGCTATTCTTTGTCTGTTCTCTGGTGAGGGGTCTGCAGGCAGCAGTGTGAGCGCTTGATGTGGTTCTGGATGTCCCTTCACCTGTATTCAAGCATATTGTATAGCCAGACAAGCGATGTTTAATATAATAAGTGAAATGATCATGAATGTGGTTGAACTTCTTTAATATAACAAGCTATTTTATTTAATACATGCTTACATGTTTCTTTTTGTACTGTAAAGTATGGATGTGGCTTGAATAAATACTATAAACATACATATACATATAAACAATTAATATATCAATTTAAGTGTAAAATTGCATGGCTATTCTTTGTGTGTTCTCTGCCCCAGAGACGGTTCCTGGAGGTACTGGTGCTGGAAGGTCCGACGCTGCCCTCCCGACATCTTGATCTGGCTCCAGCAGGTCACCGTTGGTCAAGCAGATGTTGTGGAGCACAGTGCAGCACACAATGACCTCTGGCACAAACTTCACATCCACCTCCAGAGCCTTCAGGAAAATGGACCGGCATCGCGTCTTAAGAATCCCGACAGGCAGCTGTTGTAGTGAGCTTTGCGGTGGTTGCGGACAGGCTGCCTGAAGGGGGTTATGAGATGGGTTGGGACAGGCTGTTCCTCAGGACCCTGGCATTGTGCACTGACCCCGTGTACCCCACGAACACAGCCAGAAATATACATGTCACAGCTGGCCTGCAGCTGGATGGAGTGGAACAGCTTCCTGTTAAAATAATCCTCTGCTGGGGGTCTTCACCCTGATGGTAGCCCCAACCAACACTCTGTTGAAGGCTGCTGATCCAGCGAGATGGACGAAGCGGGCACCCAGGCATGGGAGTTCCTCTGCAGTTGGATGCCGGACCACTGTGAAGAGGAGTGCATGGATCTTCGCACTCACCCTGTTCACTACCTGGTGAACAGAGGGCCATAGGAGGTGCCGCTGGCAAGCCATCTGTGGTACCACTCAGTGCCCAGCACAGCACATGAGTGCATTGAAGGACTCCCTGGAGAGCCTGAAGTCGACCCTCAGGTCACTGTGGCCGTCAAAGTACAATACCAGCAGTGGCATCGAGAGATTAATTTGGCAGTGTCGCTTGGGGCAGGGTGGCTGCTGTAGAGTATGTGGGGAGGGGGAGGGAAGATTACATTAATATATTAATATGTAAGTATTTTAATCAATAAAATCTTGTGCCATTGAGGTTTTGTAGTTTTTATTATTGCCTTTTCTGATGTATATTATAATTGATGCATGTTTGTAACAACAATTCATATGCCTTTGTGTTCCATTGCTAATTGATACCTGTATCAGGGTAAACTTAACAGAGATGTGTATAAAAGTACAGTCGGTCAAGGTAGGCCTATTACTTTGCAAATTCAAGCAGATTGTGCCTAAGATTTCAGTGGATAATTCTTAAAACTAATTGAAATCTAGGGACATAGGGCCTACATGTACAGATTTGTCATGTTTTATTTCCATATGGTGTGTATGTGAATTGCAAAGGATAGGCTTCTGACAGATAATTGATAATGTCATTGCAACTACCACATAAGGTTAGGCTGTGAAGGTAAGGCTAAATCAAATGTACATACCAGCTGGAGTTCAGCCAGAAGACGGAGGATCCTGCCAGGATTTCAGGGGTCAAGTCAAATGTTTTTATAAAGCACATTTAAAAACAACTCACACTGACCAAAGAGCTGTACAATTAAATCACAAAAACACATCAAAACAAATAAAAAAACAGAAGTGTGTCATAATTTCCACATGGGGTGGAGAAAGGGGTAAACTAGGGACAGTAAATGGACAAGAAGCACGTTTATTTTCAGACATGTCGGCAGGTTTAGATTTGTATTATATTTTTTTTCTGTTAAGTTTCGCGGTAGGCGCGAGCAGATTTCCGTCCGTCACTTCCGCCTTCAATTCGCGGGTGTCGCGAGCAGATTTGCGTCCGTCACTTCCGCCAAGTGGTAAACTTAAGTGTTCCATTTGAGTCAGCCCTAATCACCGATAAAGTGCACTACTTATGAAAGTGCACTGTACGAAAGTACACTGTATGAAAGTGTACTGTATGAAAGTGTACTTCGTAAAGGGCGATCTATGAGACATAGTTGAACACTCTCACGTCAGAAAATCGACTAAAATGTGCGCATACATGATGCCCGTAAATCAAATCCGAATACCATCGCCCTCAGGTCTTCAACTGCGACGGAAGTGACCGGTGTTCTGCGAACGAAGGTAGCGACGGCTATCGCGATGTGGATGTGTTGTTGATCCTAACCTTGGTGTATGATTTGGGCTTTTCCATCTGCCCAAGTCCCAAAACAACCCGGTGGAGTACACCTGATCGAGGAGTTACCCCTTACTCCTTTGCGTGCTTCGATTGCCGGGTCATTTCCTAGTGCACTTCTGTATATTTTGTCAGGTCAGTGACAGTAGGACTCAGGTGTCATGTGCCGGGGAAGGACTCAGTTGCCGTAGATTGAGCTAGCAAAGCTAACTTGCCAAGTGTGAAGGGATTATAAATATTGGGCATGTCAGATACGTGCCTGAAACACAAACGTTCCGTGACTCAAGAATAGATTCATTTTCAATGCAGTGTTAGGGTGGAGGAGGGAGCAAGCTGGCAGTTTCAAGGGTTTCCGTGTGGTATAGCTAATTTGCTAGGTAGGTTAGCTAGCAATGGCTTATTTGCGCGTTAGTTAGCCTGTCAAATATTTACGTTTTATAAACACTGTACCTATACGGATACTGATACCTAGGTATCCTTGTAAGCAAGCTAGCCAATGCGTTGTTGTGGGGGAATGGTCTCTATAATTGTCTTTGTATAGTGTTACAGAAGCAATTGAGCTGTGGTTCATGATAGCACTGACCATACGGTTCTCATTTTATATTGTGTGTTTGTCAAATAATGATCAACTGCTTCTTGTTCGGAGTGTTAGGCTAATTAGCCAGATAATGCGTATCTTACTATCTTTCTGGTAACCTAGGTAGCAGTAACATTGACCTACCGACGGTTTGTTTGTAAGGCGTATGCTAGCTCCCTTAGTCATGGTTTGTTTTTGGTGTTGTAGACAACCAAATTTGATAGCCTTGAATCTTTTGTCCCTGACATGAATAGCCAAGATCATACCAATTACCATGGATTATGAATCTTATTTCAGAAGGTTAAGCCATAGTCACCAGATTGAAAACTTGCTTCATGTTTTGCTTTCTGGCCCCTGTCAGATTTAACCTGGAACGGTTAGAATGAACTGGGCTGTTGTCAGAGCAAGCCAGTGATTTCACTGTTATACAGCTCCAAACCATGCTATCCGAGTGACGATACTTCAGGGTTCACCTCTAGTTATCTCAACCATGGAATACAATATGCCCATATTTGTTAACACTGGAGAAATGCTTGTCTACAGATCACAATAGATACAACTGCTTTGTCATCTTTGTGTCTACAGGAGGTAGGTGGTGATTACCTCGGTGAAGATTCATCCAGGCCTTCTTGGTTGCGTGATTGTAGAGGTCTGGCACAGAGTTGTGTACCTCAGAAGTGGGAGAACAGGTAAAGTTCTGTGGTGATCCTGGTTCAAAAATAATCAAGGCCATCTTTCTTAACAACACAGTTTACCTAGCTGTCAAAAGTATGTGTCAACTGTCAAAAGTACATGTTGTAGTTCTTAATATCTTGTGCCCATGTCATGCTCACACCCCACCCCTCCACTCCTTGCTGCAGGTGGTGGCGGGCCCCATTGTGGATCCCCAACTGGAGCATCGGGAGGTGGCAGGCTCAGGCAGAGCAGCATAGCAGGGCCATGAGTGGGCAGGCGGGGGCCGGGGCCGGGGCTGGGATGCGGGGCCGTCGTGGGCGGGAGCGTGATCGGGAGCTGTTGTCGCTGCAGCAGCAGCATCAGTATCAGGGCATGGACGCCACCTGCTGGCTGGCTCCCAGCGCCCTGCGTCGGTTGGTGGAGCTGCCATCCCCGCCGCTCTCCCGCCACCAGCTGAAGCGGCTGGAGGAGCACCGTTACAGCAGCTCTGGCCGCTCCCTCCTGGAGCCCATCATGCAGCGCTACTGGGAGTGGCTGGTGTGCTGCATGCCTGCCTGGATTGCGCCCAACCTCATCACCATCGTGGGCCTGGCCACCAACGTCTTCACCACGCTGGTGCTGGTGTATTACTGCCCCACTGCCACCGAACAGGTATGCCAGTCAACATGGAATTAAACAAAGCAATGTCGGTTCTTTGTGTACAACTTTTAAGACCGTTGGCCCTTAATGGTCTTACATGGCACATTATTATGAAGAGTCGTTTGTCAAGGTCGTCAAGGGTTCTTAGTTAAAAAAGGAACCCCTTTCACGCTGCAAGAACCCAATTTTGTGAACTGAGAGTGTTTGAACTGAAACTGAATGTTGTTGTGAGTGTCATCTATGCATGTTTTCAGTTCAGTAGTATATGTTTCACAATGTGCTATAAACAAAGGTAAACATTAGATGATAGGAGGAAATTAGTATTGCTAGCAAGCTAGGCTTTCTATTTCACACTAGAAGTTACACAGAAAGTCAGCTCTGATGCGTGCGCTAGCAATTTGGTTTGGCATAAAACAACATTTCATTTCAATAGGTCTATGGCTATCGAAAAACCCAACCTTCCTTATATTGACATAATGCTAATTGTATTGATTGTCTGGGATTATTAAACAGTTCTCAGTACTATACCAAAATCATGCTGTTCATGAAAATCTCCTGTTGTGCTCACTTGGATGCATTAGATAGCATTAGACTTGCCTTGAATAACTGAGGGTGGGTGCATATGTGTGTGATTATCCCTTTTTGCAGTATTGCTGTGAAGTATGATGGCTGTGTTTGCCTTGTTTAGTATTAGAAAGCTAGCATTTCAAAATTCAGCTTGCTCCTAAACTCCTTAATGTGTTTGTGCAAACTGAAATTAATGTAATTTTTCCTCCACAAATTGGTGTGGTGACCATTTGTATCTGCTACTTTGTTTACTCTGCTGTGGAGGGGGTAGAGCCCCCACAATACCTCAGGCTTTCTTTTCTGGACACATACCCTCGTGGTCCCTCCTCTCATGTTGCAAACACAGTCTACATCTGAAACTGTAGGCCCAGCACGAGCTTGCCCTATCACGTAATACACAACACAGTGGAGAGTGCATGCAGGCGTTTTGTGCTTAAGAAAACCTAAAGTTAAATTTTTTAACAAACAAACAACAACATTAAAAATGAGTGACATAATTAGTGAAATAATTTGACAAGGTTGAGAAAACTATGTGGAACTGCAGTTAATCTGCAAGTGATCAGGAGGAATGGAGTCAGATTTGCCAAGCTGGTAGTAGGTTTGACCTTAAGAAGGTTTCACCTTCTCCATAGGTGTTTTGCCTATGATATCAAATGAGGTCTACGGATCCAGCCAAGCTCGAATGAAGACCTGCAAAATCTACTTGTATCTCTTGTTTTCCCTCTAAAAATAACCCCTTCTCCATGTTCTACGGCCTTCACATTTCCTCTGTAGGACAAAGGTTGAGGTAACCGAGGCACCCAAGTGGAGTGCAAAGCAAAAGATCTCTAGTTTCCAGGAATGCAGCTCTTAAGTCTGCAGAGATTAAGCCTTATGCAACATGGAGTATTTGTGCTAACCTAGGTTGTTTCCTGTCTGCTGTTAAACCTGAGCCGTTGCTTGTTGATTGTTTTAATAATTGAACTAGATGTTCTAATCTACAGGGTGTTAAGGATCAGAGACTAATTGTTGCTAACGATTAAATAAAGATCACTATTGGTAGAAAGTATGCCAGTTTCAAGCTGACAGCTTAAGGAAAGGCAGTTCCCTAGTTTTATAGGGCAAAGTTCATCTTTAAGTAGAGTTGTTAAAATGAACTTCTCTCATAACAAGAATCTGATCAGTGACTGATAAATAATGCTGTAGCTTGTTTTTCTGTGTTTGTACTTTCAAGGCTTTTCCCAAGAAAAGCCCTGTTTGGGTTCAGTATGTACTGGAAATGCTAGCCATAGTAAATATTTTTGTGTTGCTCTGAGGACTTGATGTAATAGCAGATTAAATATCTTGGCTTGCTTCTTTGGTTGCTCAGTAACTTGCTCTCGTAAATAGGGAGGCACACGTTTCATATTTGCCTAGCAGTTTTTAATAGCTTGCACAAAAGGGTTTTACTCCTTGCCAAAACAGATGTCAACTATTAGTTATGTTAAGGAATATGGTTAACATGGTCAATGACAGCCCTTTTTATTGCTCAATGTCTAATGGTTAATAATTGTTTTGAATGGTTAACATGCTTTGTTGGGAAGCACATACAATGTTATTCAGTTTGTATCTCTTCATTTGTATTAATCAATTTTGTACTTAATTGTGTGTAACTGTTACACAGAAATGTTACAGCAGCCATATCGGTTACCAGCACGGCATGCATACTGATGTTTCCCATTTTCCTTCAGGCACCACTGTGGGCATATCTGCTCTGTGCTGTGGGCTTGTTTGTTTACCAGTCACTGGATGCCATTGATGGAAAGCAGGCCAGGCGCACTAACAGCAGTTCACCACTGGGAGAGCTCTTCGATCATGGCTGTGACTCCCTGTCCACAGGTATTGCCTTATTCTGTCCACTGTTGCTCTAGTTAATTGGATCCTATTGGTGTATATGTATCCCATGTAAGACTTCTGTTGGTCATTGATGGTGGACACAACGCCATCAAACTCTCTCTCCTCTCTTCCAGTGTTTGTGGTCCTGGGCACCAGTATTGCCGTGCAGCTGGGCACTAACCCAGACTGGATGTTCTTCTGCTGCTTCGCGGGCATGTTCATGTTTTACTGTGCCCACTGGCAAACCTATGTCTCCGGTACCCTGCGCTTTGGCATGTGAGTGTGAACAGTGGGGGAACTGAGGGACAGTGCTTAGGGAAATAGTACTGAAACTTCAATGAAACATATAACTACCGTATTTTCCCGGCTATATTAACCGAACTGTATATAAACCGCATTGCAGGTTTTTATGTCATTTTATAAAACAAACACGTGCATTGGTCGCTCCTGTGTATTAACTGCAGTTTATTGAAAGTTGCATCATGCCATGGAGTTGTGGTGGGGGTGCTACTAGCCATTTTAAAGTTGTATGATGTAGGGATGGACACCTACGTAGCTAAGGATTCTTATAAATAACCTTAAACGGTTTACAAGGAAGAGTTTAATTTGCATTAATTGATAGCTAGTTATCTAGCTGATGTTGTAGTCTCCTCATTTTAACTTTTAAAATAATAATAGGAAAAGGTAGAAACCCTTCGGGTGCCTCTGTAGCTTCATATAAATGTTCACACATATTTACATGAGTTTATCACACGCTAGCAGCTGCCAACTATTAAGATGGCTCTCTAAGCTAGAGATAGCTAGGATAGTTCATAGACAGTCAGTCTGGCATGAGACCTCGCACACCTCTTGTGGAGGTTCACACTCCATAACATCCTGTTAAATACAGTCTGGTAAGAATACACTACACCCCTTACTTTATTCTTATGGAAAAATGAGTGTGAATGAAAATGTGTTATCTTTCTGATCGAATTTGAAAGAGGGGGAGAGAGAGACCCATTCTGCATTCAAGCTTAAGACTGGCAGAGTTAATGTGTGTGCGTTACCAGGTGGGGTCAAAATGCATTCCCGTGTATAGGACGCATCCGCAGGGCTGCAGAAATGTAGCAAAATCAAACTGCCGTTAATATCATGGAAATTACGGTATTACTATGGAAAACATACAAGTAAAGCCTGCTGTGTAAATAGGTATTGTGTAATAACCTACCTTTTATGGTTGCACCAGTTGGAGGGAATGTGTATTGGAAATGTTGTTTGGTGCATTGCATCTCATGGCAAAAAGCTAAACGCTTAGCAGACGCTTATGAGATTTTCATTCTCTATTATTAGAGTTAGATTTAATTACTTATTTTCTACTCCAACTCACCTATTCAAAGGTGTTTGGGGAAAGTATCCTGCTCTGATTCAGTCTCTTTAATGCACTGGCCAGATTTGATGTAACAGAGGCACAGATCTGTCTAGCCATTTTGCAGATGTTCACAGCAATTGTTGGTCCCAGGTTTTGGAATATCACGGTAAAAATTCAGCGCCTTTGTTATGCTGTTTCCTGCCCTTTGGGCTGCTTAACATGTAGTAGCAGGCAAATCAGCCAATTATATCCAACACAGACTTTGCCCTGCATGCAGGGGCGGACTGGCCATCGGGAATACCGGGGATATCCCCGGTGGGCCGATGGCACAATACACCAGCCCATCATAATCATCGACCGGCCCACCGCCATCAGGCCCACTCGCAGCGCATATCAATATAATATACTTCATAGCTTCTGCAGACAACATGAATCTAGTTTTCTCTAAGACATCCATGAGATAAGGAGCACTGACTGAGTTTATACTCCTACTTACAATCTGTCTTCACACCTATGGTGCCTATTTTTCGATTTTTTTTTTTTTTTTTACGTTACTTCTTAAATGTGTTTTACGGACTTTGATATCTCTATGTTATTTATGAACACCTGAAAATTGGTTCTTACACAGCCGAAGTGTTCTCAGCTGTGCCGATTGAGGTAGGCCTAGAGGATTCTGGGATTCTTACAAGCCCAGCCAGGACACGCAACCGTATTGACGTGTGCAGTCAGCCCTAGCCCTTAACACGGATGAGGCACAGTTTGCTGCTGCCTCTGTCAATCTCTTCAGTCAGTCTGATTTAGTTTTAGGTGTTATTAAATGTCAACTCTAGCCTACATTTTATTTGGAAAACCACTGACTGGTGACAGTGATAAGGTAAGATGTGGCGTTGACCTTGACAAATGTTAGCTTGCTATTCACAGATGAGGTAACGTTCCCTACAGCAAGCCTAGCTAACGGTATGTCTTAAATTGAGACGGTTATGATCTGGTAAAATAAGCAAGCTGTTGTCAACATCGAGATTATCTATTTTAACATGTTAGCCGTAGTCACTTGCTTACAATCGATGAGCAAGTTATCCATGGTGGTAGTTGTAAATAGGGCAATCTTATCATTTCTAATACTGTAACTTGTGTCAAATAAGTTAACCAGCTAGTTTGTTATGCTAAAATCACTGTGTTACACCAACACTTACATTATAAACAATGTTAATATGTTATATAGATTGTGAATATGTTATCTAAAGGTGTTGAATTGGCCAAGTAAAGCTTGCGTTTCACAACACTTATGTTATCTAGATAGATGATTCTGGAATAAAACATGGATAAATGGATACAAAATAAATGAAGGGACATTTATAATGGACAAAAAATTGCGATTAAATATTGTAATAGTTTGACAGCACTAATTTCAAGTATATTTATCTAATACGCTTTGAGTGTACTAACCAATAGGCTTTGTAGTTATACGTATAACCATCTGATCTGATAACCATCTGATCTGATCTGATACTATTCATCTTGCAAACTATACCTACCTTGGAGTGTTACAATAGCCAGTATCATTTTATTCCATGTGTCCATCCAGGCAAATTGGTGGATCCAAATGTTATTAAAAAACAAGCATATATGATGTAATTTCTTTGTAATCAACCAAAATATGGTTAAGTCTATGGGTATTTTTCCCAGTAGGCCACTGACCGATACGTGCGATCCATTGAGTGGGCAATGCGGTGTGTACTGAGTGGGCAGCGCGCTGTGTACTTAGTGGGCCGCGCACCGTGTATTGAGTGGGCCGGTCTGACAGTAACTCCCGGGCCACTTTTTCCCCCCAGTCCGCCCCTGCCTGCATGGCATAAAAGCATTTTTTCTCAGAAATCAGTGAATTTAATAAAAAACTAAAACTTTTTAAACCTATTCTCTGTGATCACAGCCAGCACAGCACTTAAGTTCTGCTATTTGATTTATTAGTCTTGAATGTCTTTTTGAAGATCATAAGATTTTGCTGGCTGGTGTTTTGATTGGAGTGGTTGGGTGAAGTGCTGAAACTTCTGAGGTAGCGTTACAGATTGGGACTCCAGTCTGTGCTGGACAAGAGTACTGGGCAGCTGTGTGCTTGTGGACAGAGATAATTACTGTTCTAATCCATGCTCTCAATCCCTCTGCTCTTTGTGCCCTGCTCAGCATTGATGTGACTGAAGTGCAAATCTTCATTATTGTCATGTATTTGCTGGCTGCCATTGGAGGATCCGCTTTTTGGCAGTCTCCGGTAATTCTGTGCTCTTCTCACTAACTCTGACATGTTCTGAGATAATTTGTGTTTTGATTTCTTTTTTTAGAATGCCATCTTGGATTGCTGATTTAGCCAAATAGAGATGCCATGCTTATGATACAATTGAACTTTTATTGCTTGTAGTGAGCAAAATTATTTCTACATTGTTTGCAATTGCTTTTTCTTTCCTATTGAAGCTAAACTTGTTTAATCATTTTCTTTACAAATGTTTTTGAGCATGTGTCTGTGATGCCCATTGATGCATTTCTGATCCCATATTTCATCCCTTTCACAGATTCCTATAATAAACATTCAAATGAAAATAGTTCCTGCCATATGTACATTTGCAGGGGTTATCTTTTCCTGTACTAATTACTTCCGGGTTATATTTACTGGAGGTGTGGGCAAAAATGGATCCACAATAGCAGTAAGTAGTTACTCACATTAATGTATTCGTTCATGTTGGATTTTTACCCGCAGTGTGGCCACAAGTTTCTAATTTTTCATTTGTTTTAGGGAACAAGTGTCCTCTCTCCTGTCCTTCACATAGGTTCTGTTATAATCTTGGCTATGATGATCTATAAAAAATCTGCTATTCAGCTCTTTGAAAAACACCCATGTCTTTATATATTGGCATTTGGCTTTGTGTCTGCCAAGATCACTAACAAATTAGTGGTAAGTTTACCTCCTTATGTATTTAAGAACTTTTGTTATGAATTAAAACTGCTAAATTGACCTTCTTTTCATTAGTCTCAGTAAGTGTTTAAGCCATAAGCCAACTCTCTTTCTTTCATTCTGTGGTAGGTTGCACATATGACAAAAAGTGAAATGCACCTTCATGATGTAGCGTTTCTTGGCCCTGGGCTGCTATTCTTAGACCAGTATTTCAACAGTTTTATTGATGAATACCTGGTGCTGTGGATCGCCCTGGTAAGTAATTCACTCCTTTGTTCATTTCAATGAATTCAATGAATATCACCATATGTCTTCGCTGAATCATCATTTAATTTCCAAAGCTCTTAATGATATTGTTATGTGTCAAATGTATATCGTTAAGGATAAATAAGGAACCACTCACAGTAGTCACAATAGACTCTTTCAAACCAAAGCAATTGTCCATATTGTAGGAGCTCTATCTGGCTACATAAATTTGAGTTATTCTTCCAGGATCTAGTTTTTGCATATGGATTTTGAATTATTATCTGTCTATTACCATCATTTTCAGTATTCATATGTAGCCATTGCTGTCATTACGACAATTCACAATCCCTGTCGGTGTGAACGAGCCTGTACATTTCCTCATATCAAAGATGTTAATTGGTTCGTATTTTATTAGTAGTAATAGTTTGGCCATCTTTGGCCCTTATAAGTTATGGAAAAAAACTAAGATAAAACCGGTGCATTTTTTACATTGGCAGATTCTCTCCTTCTTCGATCTGGTGCGTTACTGTGTCAGTGTTTGCAATCAGATTGCCTCCCACCTTCACATCTTTGTCTTCAAAATCAAGCCACTGACCAGTGCACCTATTCAGTGACAACTCCACTGCCAGCTATATGATGACTTTGCTTGTTTGTAGTACTCGCTTTCCCTTTTTTTTGTCCAGGGCAGGGTAGAGTAGGCACTTCTAATGCAAATTAATGATGAGGACTTTCCCAGGAGGAATTTGTTAGATGTATAATTTATTTCTTCCATCACTGTGATGTGCAACCTGTGTTACTGATTTTTTTTTCCTTTTCTCACCCGTACCACAAAACAAAATGGTATCTTAAAATATATTTAATACATTAAATTAAGATTCACTTGCTCTTGAGATTTCCTACTGTGGGACAGAGTAATATTATAGAACTATGGAACAGTGTTCATTTATAGGAAGGAACTGGCTAAAAAATAGGTGCTATTTTATTCAATTCTAACCATTATCCACTTGCAATCACCCAGGCTTTAGCAGCTGATAAAAATACAGGTTCCTTGGCCATCTTTAAAGCCGTCTTACCTTTACTGAGGGTTTGAATTTTAAATAATACAATTTAGTAATATAATTACATCGGCTTATCTATTAGTTTAACAACGTCAAGAACGGCGTCAAAGAAATGTCACACTATACATACCAAATTTACTGTTTTGATTTCCACATCATTAAGTCACTTTATGGAAATATAAGTACAATATAGTGTTCGCCCAAGGCAGATCTGCCTACAAACTTCCACATGTAATAGGCGTACATTTAGTATAGAAAGCAAAATGTATTTCCCTTCTGGTGAACAACTTTCATCTGCCAGTTGTGATTCTGTATCTTTCAAACCAGACAACATTTATTTCACTTGTGTTGTCACATGGGTTTAAGTATTATTTAAGGAAATTCGTTTAAGAAGCTGGTGTATTGCACTTACGTGTTGTAGATAGGTAATAATTTTAATTAACAGGATATAAATGTAGTTTCTACAACAGTTACTGCATGCACTTCTCAATTATTGCAGTGACATCTCTGAATCAGTCATCACAATTGAAACGTAGACATGAGATGTTAATATATCATAAACTGTCCTTCCCAGCGTAACGTATTTGAGATGTTCAAGTGTATTGCATTCTTTATTGTCAATTAGTGCTGCTCTGGACATGGTATTTGGTTATATTCCATTATACTGTAAGCAAAAAAATGTGTCCCTTTTCTTATATTTATTGCTTTTTTTTTTTTTTAAGAAACCTTTGCTTTGCGTGCCTGACTATTTATGTTGCACTTCTGCTTTCTGCCTAAAAGACTGAATGGATTCTAAAGTTTAAATAAAGTGGCAGTGTCATTTTGCTAAATTTACACATTTATTTAAAAACTAAATTAATTTGGTCACTCTGTCATATATCAGCTTTATTAATGGAAACATTTGTCTGTTTGTGCTTAGTTTTATTGACCACAGTAGTAAAGACGTGCAGATGGTATGTGTGGCGATTCAAAAATATATATGCACTGATGTGTCCCAGCATGCAACTCTGGTCATCAAAAGCTTTTTTTCCACATTTGTTGTGTCTCCGATATTGCATGTTATTTGCATTATTACTTTCAAATGCAAGCCAAACATTTGTTATTTGTTATCAAATATTTCACAAAATGTAAAACATGCTGCTTGTAGCATTCTCGTCCAATGTCCGACAAGAACAACCTCTCTGGCACATACTAGAATTGTAAGTGGAAGGTAAGGTAAAGCTGTACTAGCTGTGTAACATGCTGACCTCTTGTATTAATCACTGCATACGCACATTGCTTAGCCAGAAATATACTTATAAGTGCACCAGGGTCTTTTTTCATGGCGTGGCTTTTCTCTTCTTGCTTTGAACCATAAAGCCATACGTGCGATGTTATATTGGCAGGACTAATTATGATAAACTTATGTAATGGAAGTGAGAGGTCATGTCGGGCCACATTTCTTTGCTGTTCTGTATTGTCGCTTGTAGCTCAGGGGTGCCATTCCAAGTACATGGTTAAGTGACAAACCTGGGTAAAGGCCGATTTAGGGTCGTTTTAGACGCAGAGCCGTAAGCACGTAAGATACACAACCCTCCCTTGCGTGGTAAAATATCCCCCCTTACGTGCTTAAGTGCATCGCCCAAAATACCTGACTATGCGACTAAAACACTTCGGCCCTACACAGCTCGCAACGACTGTGATTGGCCGGCTACCACAGCCTTTCACAGAGTCTCACGTTTCCGGGTTAATATCATACAGTCTTTTTTAGACCCAGACATTTTTTTAAATCATGAATACCAGCAGAAAAATGCAGACCGTTTCACAAGCCTTTTCTTATGGATTAGGAACAAACATAACAGAAAAGGTCCGAAGACATGAACTCCTTTACAAATCCTCTTTAAACACTTAGAAGGACGCTCAAATTACCGCAAATTTATGGAGAGAATATCCCATTCTCACCCGCGATTGTTTGGAGAGAATGTGGTCATTCACGAACAAATAGGTACTTTCATATTCATTTTCCGCCACTTGTGAGTCATGGTGATATCTTTCATTGAGTTCATATTGACGTGAATCCATCAATTGCACCAGCGAGTTTGATAGAATGAGCCCGGTCTGCTCATATACAAAAGTTAACAGTAACCTGCCGTTACCTTGTGGCCAGCACCATTGTAATTACAAGCATTGACAACATGATGAGATTCTCTCGCCGTTTACCACCTCATCTTTGAATAATGTAACTCATAAACACATCGTTTTAAAGCCTGTCGCAGTCATTAAAAGATGTGTCAATAAACAAACTTTTGCGTCATGTGCTATCTTTTTCGCCACTGGTACTGAATTGCCGACATTTGTATTTTGTGTAACACATGTATTCATAACATCAAGCCTTTCGCCCACTACACTTTCATGCTCCGGTAAGTTTTTTTTACTTTGTCCTGCTGCAATAAATAGGCTTACTTAACTCAAAATAAATCTACAGTTCTGGCGTCAATTTGCTTTGCAACACGCAACACGGCTCACAAGCCTTGCAACACGGCTCTGCGTCTAAAACGAACCTTAAATCAAAACTTTTCTAAAACAAGTTCCTTGTGTAAATTACGTGCTTACGGCTCTGCGTCTAAAACGACCCTAAATTGGCCTTAAGTCACCTGAGAGTAAGTGGTAAACCTTGTTAGACAGGAGCCCCGTGGCTTCATTGTCCTAAGTAAAACAAAGCCACATGGCTCTTCTTTTAGGAGGTACACCACTTGGAGTTAACTTACCCAAGTTTGTCACGTAACCACATATTTGGAATACCCCCCCAAGTACTTCAACATGAGCAATGCTTATAGCTGTTGCCTTAAATGTAGTTCTCATTTACTCTTAAATCTAAGGTTATAATTTTAAGTTCATACCTCTCTATCAAGCTTGTTATTCCTATGCCGGTACTGAGAATGAGGTTGTTTTCTCACTCACCCTTTTCGTTGGTTTCTAGATGGCCAAGCTCAGGTATACTCTAGGATGTTTAACCTTGTTTGCATGTTCCCATAGACGAGAGGAACAAACAAAAGACAATCTATCCATTACCTAATGATTGCCGTTCTCCCTGTCCATTTGCAAATGCTGCTACCTGCTCTGTTGAATAAGTTTGTGAGCCTACTGTTCTGCCTCATCCATGCAATGCCTATGATGTGTATCTTACTGGTGGAAGGTGTTGGTGTTTTTTGAGGAAAGTCAGTAGAATATGGCCATTGTACTGCAGTGGCATTATCCAGCTTAACCTTCTTTATAGGATTCCTCCATATGTGTTCTGCATGAAATGCTTGCCCATTCGTCTTTTGAATTCTGTATGTTTATTTGGATTTTGAATTTAATTAATTATTTTCCTTTGTGGGTTTAAGGTCAATTTTAATTAATTAACTAAGTTATTTGATAATATCTGTTGGCACTGGCCACTACTAAATAGGCCAACATTTACGTCATAGTCATAACATTCTGTTTCTAGAGGCCAAATATTCTGGAAAGAAGTAAAGATGTACACAAATATGAGGCTGTTTGTTGAGTGGTTGAAATGGGTAGGTTGTTCCACATGCATTATGGCCAGCTGTAGTGTCTTTTAAATATGGCAACATCACAGAATGTTAAGGTGTTCTCGTAAAGCCTGTCAAAATTCTGGCCGGGCAATGATAACTTCTGTCCTTTTAAAAGAAATTACTTTACATTGAGTGCTGACTGTTTCTGGCAAACTATGGTAAGCTGACTTCTCTGTCTCTATTGGTTTGTAAGAGCTGCTGTTCTCTCATTTTGGAATAAAAAGCACTTGTAAAAAATAAAGATTGCTATATTTATGATAACACATGGTTTCATTTTATTTGTTCAGTAAACACACCACTCCGGCAGTAATGGACAATGTCTCTGTCTGTTACTTATGCACAAAATACTAAGACAATAGATAGGGTTTAACTGAAATATGATGTGTGTTTTTTTTTTTTTTTACAAAGGCCACAGTTTTCACAGTCACTCTGAGTAGATTTTAGCAATGTTGTGAGAAAACAAACCAGGCAGACATTTTCTCAAATAAATAAATATCAGATACATAAATACAAGGCGTTCAATATGAAGGCAGAATTGCAACCTAAAAGACATCACATCAGCATGGACTGCAAAGACTTGCGTACAGATGCCATCTCCTGGTTTTGCTGTTTTGTAACACAAATGGAAAATATATGAATTCCTACCAACATTCTTTCTCTTTATTTATTTATGGTAAAGTCCTTGATTCTAGTGAAAGGTTTTAGTTGGCACAAAAGCCAATCAAATTGCAACCTTCCCTTCTGTGCTCCTGAATAAACGTAGTGATCGGGTGAAATAGTGTATGGCTCAATCCAAACCACTTTGTTTCCAATTTACTGAGCTTGAACTGCACGACCACCAAACAGACAGATAGAGTAATGCAAGGAGAATTGCACTGAATTTGATAAAATGTGCGATTGATCAAGGACTGCACCTTTGAGGTCGATGGTAAAAGTATGACATGCTGCTACTTACGTTGGCCATGAGCATATTTTTCTGGAAGAGGGACATCTCCTTGCGTAGATCATTCAGAAGGGTTCCCTGTTCCTCATCCTGCGTTTCCTCCATTTCCTGCAAGCTCTTACAACCCAAACACCCAAACACAGTGATAGCTGACAACAATGACTAACAATGTTATCTGTTGTAAGAACATTTTATAGCCAGCATTTAGCCACACTATATTTACAGTGTATTTACTAGGGATGCACCGTTAACAGTATCAGTATCATAACCATCACATTAATTACCTGTATATACTGTTCCAGAAGCTGCTTTAGTGTCTTCAGTCTCTGCCCCTGTGCTGCTCTAGTGTGCTGAAACATCTTCTGCTGATGGTGGAACATGTTCTGATGGAAACAAATACAGTCAGATTTCTTCCCTCATATGGTTACAAAATGGTGAAAGCCACTTCTCTTACCGTAAATTTCTCATCTACTTCTTTGGACTTTTGCACATCAGTCTTCCATTGTTGAAACACAGCATTGAACTGGGAAGTGTAATCTTCGGCCAGTTGACTCCTGGAAGAGAGCAAACAGGAAGTTACTACGTGTCAAGTGTATTTATAAAATACAATATCAAAATGGTTAATCACAGTTAAATCACCTGCTTTTTAGATCTCACTTCAGGGCAAGCGACATGCTTACCTGTCTCTCTGCTGATTCTGCCACAACTGCGCCATCTTCTGGTTGCTGTTTTTTATCGATAAACTTGTGAAGGTCTGAAGCTGTTTCTTCTTGGCCAGGAAGGTTTTATTTACATTAGCTGCGAAAACATAATGACATAACTTATTATGGTAACATGGTGTACATTATGTACATGACGGAGAGGACGTATTTGTCAATCAACAATCAAGTATTCTAATGCACCTCCAAATTGGTCGATCATGGTCCTGAAGTTCTCCCTGTGGTTGGCATTATATCAAGAAAGAATTATACAAAACACTGCATTGACGTGTACTGGAATCAATTTGAATAATTTGTATACTTGCATCAGGACTCCTTACCCTGGCACGTCTTCATTGGACAATGAATGTGTCCTTTTGCTTACTTTTGTGGTGTCATCTGGGTAATTAAAGAGGAAAATGTTACTCACCCCCTAATGTTTAAACTACTTAACAGGGGGGGGGGAGTGTCCATCTACGAATTAGAATTATCTTATAGCGCAGATATTGCGAATACATTAGCTTCTAAATTAATGAATAACTAAGCTACAAGTTAGGCTTAACTTACCATTTCCGTCAAAGTAAGATCTCTTCGAAGCCATGGCAGAACTTTGGTATTGCCTTATTCTTGGATATAGTCAGACAAAATATTCAAGGGGGTCCCTTATAGGCTTAAATGTTACTGGTGAGAGGTGGAAATTAACTTAAATTACTGATAGTTAGACATATTACAGCATATATATGGTTGTAACAGTTACCTATTTTTAAGTTACTAACATACTTCCACTGTCAACCAGCAAGGTAAAAGAACACAGCAGTCATAGTGATCGCTAACCAACGATTCTAGCCTATCGCTACCAGGCTAACTTTGGCTAATCAAAATAACGGATTGGGTGATGCTGATGGTGATGCCAGCAAGTTAACAGCTCATTTAAGATGGATTTTGAAAAAGAAAAGTAGCTTCTCTTCCACCTGACACAAGCTGCACTTACTTGTTCAATTAATTAGCACAGGTGTGTGGCACAATAGAAAGATATCTTTGACGAGATAATAACATTAACTTAATTTGACAGAATTGAAAAACCGTTTATGTTACAGAACTGAACGTTGGTTAAATATTTTCACTACAAAGATCTCTGCCTCGTGAAGCTAAACTGCTTTTCTGTTTAGTTTTTAAACTAACACGCGGTTCTCATCTCACAGCACGTGCAGTGCAGTCTGCTCAACAATGGCGTTAGCTAACGAATCACCATTCTTTAGCAAGCAAAATGTAAATTCGCCATTTATGGTTTGTCTTCGGAACTTCTAAATGTTTTAAAAATATTTTTGTTCAGAAAACCCAGAAATGATGTTGAATATGAATTATTGCAACTATACTAAATTAAATGGGTAAATATTCATCAATTTTGTCATAGCAGTCCGTTAAATGATTTATTTTTTATGATAGCAGAAGTTTTAAGTGAGCGTAGACTACATGAGTGCAATTTGAGGGACCTTCTTAGTCCTTACACTAATTTACTTGGTTATACTTTATTCAGGAACCAACACGCAGGCCCTATCTAGCAGAGACAACTTTCCTCTTTCAAACGTAGTGATCATTCGTAACTTTTGCTTTTCGAACGGGTTTTTTCATTCTGTTACGGTCTCAGTAACAGACTTGGACGTCACAAATGTCTTTACATTATTTCTAAAGCTATAAAACCAACATGACAAACACTACTAATGCAAACGAGGTCATAATGTCGTTTGTGTTTAACTGGTGAAGTCTCTAAAAGGGAATAACAAGGGATTATATCAAGACTGCCTCTAGCAATTTCTCTGTCTTTTTGGTTATTGGTGTTTCTTCAACTAAATTATTTTGAAACATTGTGGCTTTAAGTACGCTCGAGGCCATGTGGTCTATGATCAGACGTCTACACGCTGTTGTGATTATCCGGGCACTTTTACGACAAAAAAAAAGAAACAGGAAGTATGCTACACTTGACTCGAGTCGGTCAGAGTTGTCTGAAAGACCCCGGACAGACCTCCCTCTCTGTCATGTACTTTTAATTATTGGGAGCGAGATTGTTTTTGAGATTGCCGTTCGTCTTTCCTGATGTATTATCGTGTCAACATGTAAATGATTGGCGTCTATCCTTACAATGACGTGACATAAAGAATAAAACTTTGAAAGGTAAGCGACTTCTCCTTTAGCTAGCCAGCTAACCTAGCTAACGTTAGCTCAATGAACATCAGCCAGTCCACGTTAATGTCACTTAAAGAAACGACTTTCAGTTTTCAGATTACCTCAATTTGGGCGTCATGCTTGACTAGTGCGACTATTAGTCGTTATGCTGAAAGAGCTGTCAGATTACCTCAATGTGGGCGTCATGCTTGACTGACTATTTAAGCAATAGCACCACGAGTGGGAGTGGGGAAGGTAAGGGATATTCCCACGGGTGGTGTTCGGCCGTAGCCACCGAGGCCGGAGGTATCTCGCGCTAGTCAAGCATGACCCCAAATTAAGGTAATCTGACAGCTCTTTCAGCATTTGTCCATTCACACAGTTAGACATTCTTTATAATGCAACAGTATTATCAAATCTGTTTCGGCAGTTGGTTGCACAAGTTGAGCGGAACCGAGAATACAAATAGTGTTCTTCAGCAGGTCCACACTTTCACTTTCTGGAGAAACAGGAACCATGCTCTCCTAGGTGTGCCTTCAGATTGAAGAGCTGTTCACAGTACACTAAATGTAGACTAGAACTGCACATGGACGCATTGTTTACAATAATTCCTTGACTGAGCCCTTATATTGTCATATCTAGCCGTTTACTAAGTTCTCTGTCACATCTGTCTTGCAGTCTCATCAGGTTACAGCCACACCAAAACACAGCAATGTGGTGGTTTCAGCAGGGTATGTGTATACTACCTGTGGCTCTAGTGATTTGGACCACTGCCACTTTCATCTTTGCTTACATCACTGCAGTGTTGTTGAAGCATGTTGATCCCTTGGTGCCATATATAAGGTAAGAGGACTGAGTCAAAAAGATATTTGCTTAGTTGGTGTGACGTGTAATGCTGTTTAGTTAGTGTGGATGTTTCCAGTTTGGATTTATAATGATAGAAGAGATTCATTTCATCAATCTCTGTGTTATAATGGGCAATGTAATGTTATGTGCATGATGTATCCATGCAGATGTTTAATTTGGAAACTGCATGACATTAGGCCTAGGTTGTTCAATGTGAAAAGCAAGAAGGTTCTTCTAGCTCTTAATATCTTGATGAGGCTAGAATGTGTCATTTTTTTTCAGAAATTCATTTGTTTTACATTTGTATATTTATATTCCAAAGTGTGTGTTTACTTACCTTTTATGTGTTCCGTTTGAAGCGACACTGGGTCTGAAGCTCCTGAGAGATGTGTGTTTGGGATTATGCTCAACATCTCTGCATTCCTTGGTAAAGTACCTACCCTTATCTCTCTCTCTCTCTCTCTCTCTCTCTCTCTCTCTCTCTCTGTCTGTCTGTCTGTCTGTCTGTCTGTCTGACATGTCTATAATATCTGTTCAATAGCGTCAGGGCTGTAAATATTTAATTTTAATAGTTTTTTAATGCAGTTCAATCAAGTACAAAATTACTCCTGGCCACCAAGCCAATGAATGGTTTCTTTTGATGGTGTGATTATGAATATATGTAACATAAAGGATTAATCTTCCTCAGATCTTTCACACTGTGTGTCCTGATTTGAAAAATCCACAGGTATCGCCACCACTTACGTGCGGTACAAACAGGTGGAAGCACTTATAGACCAGGGACAAACCAGACTCCATCAGCTAAACCTACTGGGTATTATTCTTGGCTGGACCAGCTCCCTGGGCATGTGCGTTGTGGGAAATTTTCAGGTAGAACAACATTCCCTGACTCGCATGACCTGGTTTTCATATCTTTTCCACCCACAATCCTTCACTTTCATGGTCTCTCTCTTTCTCTCTCTCTTTCTCCAGAAAACCACCATCTTCTCCATACACATAGTAGGGGCAGTGTTGACCTTTGGTGTTGGGGCGCTGTACATCATGGTGCAGACTGGGGTTTCCTATCATATGCAACCACATGTACACAGCAAAAGCATGTTCTGGACTCGCTTTAGTGTGGCAGCCTGGAGCACGGCCAGCAGTATCAGCAGTATCCTTCCCCAGTGACTACATTTAACCTTTAACCTATTCAGATGATGCCTTTATCCTAAGAAAGGTACAGTGCAGGCAGGGTATGGTTCCTATCTAGCATTCCTACTTTCTGTGATATGCACACCATCACCCTGGTGTTGCTGTGGCGATAGTTTAATAATAAAACTACACTTCCCATCAGGATTCTTAATTATTGTGACGTTATCTTAAGGAGTATTAATTTGAGAAGTCAGTCCCAATGCTGGAATACTGAAAATTAGTTAGTTAGTGTAAAAGGACTAATATATTTATAAATGTTTTATTTATTAAGTACGCAGAAAAAGTTTTGAGTAATTTAAAATGCCCCCTGTAGATCTTTATAGTCTATGTCAGTTTCACTATGACTATTTCACTTTTTCACTTCCTTATCTAATGAATGTTCTGGAAATGTTGCCCTCATCCTCTCTTTGGTTTCACTTCATTCACAGTCACAGGTCACATGTCACAGTCACGTGTGACATTCACAGTCTCACATGTCATTACTGTATTTGAGTCTTCCCCATAGTGACTGTAATCTGTGTGCTACACCAGAGTGCTCCTTAACCTGGTGCTCCCTCAGTGTTTGTGTCATCCATGATCATGTACAGCAGTTTGCCTGGGGTGGATCTGTCGAAGAAACTACATTGGATCCCAGGAGAAACAGTAAGGTTTTAGTAATACAAGCTTGCATGTTGAGTGTGTCCTATATGGGCCATTCTACCGAATTCGTGTAATATGCAGTCCCTCAACAATAAAAACTATTTACAAAACAATTAGGTATTTAGGCATAGATATTTAATTAGAAAATGTTATGGTCTATATAAACCCAATGCATTACATGAGATAGTGATAAGCTAAATATATACAAAATCATCATTTATAGGGTACTTTCTATTGGGAAGTAGCTGTCCCCAACCCTGACATCTAAATTTCAATGCCTTTAAATAACACTTTTCAATTTTTTTAGATTTTTTTCAATTATTTGATTTCAAAGATCTTTATGATTGGGTTGAAACAGAACTTGGAATATTTAGATTTATTGTGGGTTTAATTTTTAAATCAATTTTCTATACTCAAAAAATCATGTCCCTAGTTTTCATGTCACTACCGAAACACAAGAGTTTTAGTCCATTGGCTGAGCCTGTGTTTTAGCCACGACTCTGCATTTTTGACCATGCAGTGACACTGCATCTCTGAGCCTCATGGTTGAATGGTAAGTAGCTAAATCCCATAGTTTTTATATAAATGTGTTCCAAAGTCTGAAAATCGACGTGTAACCTTAAGAATTGTCACTACCGAAACGCATGTTTTCTTCAATTAAGTAAACCTTTTGGGGTTTCATGGAAAATCTTATGTTTGTATGTGTGTTCACCTCTTCAAAGATGTGTTTGCATGCCGTGTGCTTGTTAGAATTCTTTATTTATGCTTAAAGTTAGCTAGAATTGTCACTACCGAAACAGTCACTACCGAAACATGTGGTAGTGACCTGATGATTTCAGTAGTGACAAAATGAAATGGTAAGTAGTTCAATCCCATAATTTTTAAATAAATGTGTTGTGTGGACTAAAGGGCGGCCCAGAGCACCTTTTGGAAGATTTTGGGAGAGAAATGAACATCCATCCAACAGTGCAGTCACTACCGAAACACTGGATGTCACTACCGAAACAGTGCAGCACTACCGAAACACAGGATGTTTTGTAAAAAATTAAGTATATTGAGTAATCAACTAAATTGTTATGATACTGATTGGATTAATGTATGTTCAATTTCATCAATGAACAACTCTGGAATCAATATGATCAGTATTTTGCATTGTACAAAGAAATATTGCACTTAGATTTTGATGAATTGTATAAATTGAATTTGAAAATTTGGTAAAAAATTCATTTTTATGGATTTCATTGTAAAAACCTTCAAGAAATATTTGTAAAAATACTCTTCAGAGAAGGGAAGGAAACACAATCTGAACAGGTCAATAATAATACTTTTTTACTATAGTAAATGTGATGTTTCGGTAGTGACAATTTTTGGAAGAGGAAAAGCATTCCAACACATTCTGAAAATACAATATAAAAATTGACTGCTCTTTTACTAGATAAGTGTACTTTAGATATGGTACAATATACATACGGACAAAGTTTTGGGAATAAAACATAAAAAAAATCAAAATATTTCCGACCTGACTTTGCACCAATTCGGTAGAATGGCCCATATCCTTGATAAGGTGTTTTGCATGTCTGTTGGTTGAAACTTAAATTAACACTTTCCACACTTGTAAAAATAGAGGAAGTTCAGCACGATCTCTCACAGTTTCATAACCATTACATGACTGGTTGTGGTTATTTAGTTAGACATTTTTAACCCTGTGTCAAGTGCAAGAAATGACCAAAAGCTGGCATACCCTGAGCTAATGCAATAAAACCTGTGAAACTTTATCATTTTTTGTTTTACTTTTTACTTTACTTTACTCGAGTGCATGAACGATTTAAGCGATGGCAAAGTTACTGTATCTGTCATCATAACAAAACCTAGTGAACTGTTGGATAAAACATTTTGGAGAGTTTGACCAGGCTTTCTGTGGCAGGGCTTCACAGCTCATCTCATTAGCACCATCTCTGAGTGGTCCCTGGCCCTCTCCTTCGTCAGCTTCTTCTTCACCTACATCAGGGACTTCCAGGTAAGAGCATCATTTACCAACCTCCCTCCCTTCCTTATTGTTTGCCATTTTCCCTGTCCTCTATTTCACCAGACTTTATAAATTCCATAACCAAATACATTTAATTGATCTGCTTGAGTTAACATGTTATTAAAAGTATGCATGAATGTCACTCTTACCCTACCTCTGTGTGAAACTGAACCATGACAGAAAATCAACCTGAGAGCAGAGGCAGTGCTTCATAGCAGTCATCTGTATGAGTCAGGGCACTATGGCGTCATCGGCCCTCTGAATCCAGGAGAAAACTCCCCTCTGCTCGCCGGCGGCATCTAAAGTAGAGAACAGCCGGACCGGAACCTTTGTATATGCTCCACAATGGAATGTTCAGAAGCTCTGAGGAGAGGACCTGAGTTTGGTGAAATGGGCTTGAGCTTACAAATGACAAGGTATCATTTTCGCTGTATGTGAGATTCGGTCTAACGGAATGTAGCTGCAAATATTTAGCTTATAGCTTCTGAACTAAGCCAGCCCTGCCAGTCTCAAAATGTCACATCAGTTATAAGAAGAGATTACTAACACCCAAATAACCCAAAGGTTATTTATATTTTGTGACTGGTGTCATAACAGTTATGATTATGAAAATGTTCCAGATTCTGACATAAATTATGTCAAACCTCCACAGAGGGGGTGGGGAACGGATCATGCTTTCACAGTATTAAGGCAAATAATGCCTTTTTAGTTTTTTTATTAAGTGTTTTCTTCTCGTCATTTAGTATGTTACTGAGATGAGCTGCAGGGGGCACTAAAGCAAAACTGTTGAGAATAATGACATGGGTTGCAACGTTTACACAGGGGGCTCCGGAATTTGGTGTGGACAAGAACTGTCCTCATATTTGTAATGCTCGAGGAGTAAGTCCAAGCAAACATGTAACTACGAATTATGTAGTCATTGCTTATGATCTCACTGCATAATGCCAGGTTGCAGTAATTTCACATGCCCAAGTAACAATAATCAACCATCTTCAATGATTTATCAAACCTAGGGACATTCTTCTGAGAATCTGTTATCTTCTAACATTTACAATGGTAAAACTAACAAGAATTTAAAATGAAATATCTGTCAAACTGTATAGGACTGTACAGTATTGTAGTTCAGTATTGTCATTTTCGTCATCAAAAATGTAACTGTCTACACTTGCAACAATGTAACTCTGAAGGCATTAGAAAAAAAGGATGAGCCAGAATGAGTCAATTCAACCATCAATGCTGTGCTTTTTGAGCATGTTACATTTTCTACTATTTTCAAACCTCTATGCAATTATTTGCATTAAAACACCTGATATGAACTGGTAGGAACATTGGGATTCAGTCCATTATGATGGCTCATATACTGGCCTTTCATGTTTATATAAATTGTATATTTTGCTACCAGAGATTTACTACTCTAGAATCAGTTGTTGATTTGGAGCATAACCAATGATCATATATCCTGTTAGTACAATGCGCTGTACATTTCAGGTATGTTTATCTTTCCACATTGAATTATGGACAATAATAAAGGAGACAGATGAAAGCAGCATTTACTGCCTGATTCCTCTCAATGAAGCCTGGTTTACACTATAACATTACAACATGACACAGGACCAACTCAAGTCTTCAGTTACATCTGCAGCTAAGTGCAGTATTTTATCAAACAAATACTCCCAGGTTTTAAGTCATACTTTATTCACAAAACTAAAACAAAGTGCTGTTTTATGTGTAACACAAATACACCATCTTCACAAGGTTTGTGCTACATTTACATAGTTGATAGTTGAAATACTAAATGAAAAATGCTCAAACGAACAAGCACCTTATAATCTCATTTAGCAGATACATTTTTTACAATAGAAGTGCAATAAATATGAACATTTTACATATCATCCAACATCCTTAAAGCTACAGATTCCCAGTGAAAATGTGTTCATGAAAAGAACCCAACTGAAAATGTTAAACCAGGAAAGGAATGCGCATTCATACCAGGTTGCTGAGGTTAACCAGTGACAGCAGCCGAGACATTTTTAAAACACACCGTGTTTTACACTCAAGGAATAAGAAAACACTAAACACTTTCAGCTGACTCTCACCATCTTCTAAAATCAGGAGTTTGATTAGAAGAGAAAAAGTCACACTTAAAGCCAAGCTCCTAATGTGTACTGAGAAGGTGGAATTCAAAATAAAGCGGTGATCCACAGTGCTCTGCTTATGATGTCCAGCCTTACACAAATCCCACACGTCCCAATCCACCTTTGGCCTTCTCGGTTTTCTTTTTCTGTTCATATTCAGCAACTTTTTTATGAAAGAAACCTGAAAATAACAGACACAAGGGTTGACATGATTATACATTATGTAACATAACATAGAGGTCATTCAATTATCTTTACAATATTTCAGAAAAGTCTTTTGTTAAAGATCATACACTGAGAGAAAGACTGTCTATGTCCACTTAGATTACTGATAAAATGGTCATTTCATTTCCCCACAAGGGAACATCTCTGACCTTCCCGATTAGGATGCTTTTCCACCTCCTGTATGAACATGTCAAACATTTGTGTCTCGACAAAATGCTTAACAAAATGGCGATTGGCCTTATGCTCTGTGGCCTTGCAGAAGCTTTTTTTGTTGAAGACTCCGGGCTGGCCTCCACTGCCTCCACGCTTCACATGGCTCGCAAAGTGCCCAACCGTCTTCACAAAGAAAGACAGGAAAGCCTCAGAGATAACCCTGTTCAACTCCTCGCCAGCTGAAAGTCAACAACACAGCAGTTTCTGTAAGAACCTTTAACCACCAGTACGACGCTGTGTTGTGTTTTAATGCAACATCAGCGTTAAATGACAGAAAGCCAAATGAATAACAAACAACTAATGACGCAGAAAATAACTCTCTTCTCACTTGAGTTTGGTTGTCTGGCACTGAGTTCTTTCAGTAATTCCTCCTGCAGTTTGACTGGAATTATATTGTCCTCATCCCCTAGCTGTTAGAAAAAGAAAATGGAGGAAAGTTTAGGGTTAACGCTATTGTGGGTCTAGAGGGAGGGATTTGGCAGTGTTCTGCGACAAATATTTCAATGGTTTGAACTACAAAATAATTAGAATCATGCGAAAACGAACAGAGAGGACACTTGTGAATTTGACTCATTGCGTGTGTGTGTGTGTGTGTGTCTGTTTTTTTTATAGAAAAACAAAACTGGTTCAAGTGCCTTTCTCCAGAGTCTAGTCATACATGCCTTCACGGTATCTGTTTAATAACGCTCACCCGTGTGATGAACCTCTCCTCTGCACCCTCTGACAGATCAACGATAAGCAGCTGTAAATTGATAACAAAACAGAAACAAAAAAAATCACCAACCCTGGCCCGTGGCCACATCCTCTAATCCAGTTTGCTTAATCAACATCACTAGACATCTGGAAGTCCTCAGAAGACACAAAGCCAAGTCTTTACTGACCATCTAGAATCCCTAAACAAAAAACAAGAGCCTTCGTAAAAAGAAAAAAGTTCCACATTCCTCAAAGTTTCCCTAATCTCCAAGGGGATTCAACATTAAACAGCACATACACAAATTTAAGAGCCAGGACAACAAACTGGAGGCTTTTTACTGAGAACAGCACACAAGACTCAACACATAACACACTGTCTGCCTGAGTAGTAAGTGCTTTGTGAATCATGAAAATCATGTAAACTTTCTATTTTGCAATGTATTACTATGTAGCACCCATTGAGCAGGCTACTCACATCACTGTGGTCCTCGACCAAGTCAAGCATGTTGCGTGTCACTCCCACTAAATATGGAGTGGGCGCCATGACAACGTCAATGAGAACCTCTGGCACAATGGAGATGAAAGTGTGCTGCCATGTGAATGGGTAGAGTAAGGCAGCTACTGCATGGATGACCTGGGACAGGGTGCTGTTGCGCATAGAAAGGTATTTCATGTTTAAACTGTATCTAAACACAAAAATATGTACAAAAAAAAACACTTTTAAAAATATTGCAACAGTTTGCCAATCTTAATTATAATCATATGATATGAGACAAGAATGATGTCGCAAAAATATTTTAGAAGCAACAATATAATATGGGGTACTCAAGTGTACCTGAGCTCGTCAGCAAGGAAGATGATGCGGCGCTCCAGCACTGAGGCAGCAAACACCTGAAGCACCTCCTCATCCCTCAGGCAGCGGAAGAGTGTCCGGAAGTCCACATGCTCTAGCCATGAGTCCATGGGACGTGTAAGACTGATGATCTGACAACAAGTGGGGAAAATGTGTCTCAAAGAGACTCATATCGGAGGGTTCATAAAAGCAACCCTCCATTTAACAGATAAATGTTTTAACCTAAAACCACATTGGTTAATGAACTCATCCAATATTACAAAGGATGTAACCTTCCAACTTTGCAATCGTCTTCAAGACAAAACCTCAGTCAAAAGAGCAAAAGCAACTGGCCATGTGTGCACCTGCTCAGTACCTCAGTGCCAGATTCGGGGATGAAGCTCTTGATCTTCACTGTGTTTCCGGGGGCAGGGAAAGGTGCTTCCCTCAGGCTCTGCATGAAGGGGTAGATCATGGCCATGGACTTCTGCCTGCGTTTCTCTACCTCATCGAATATCTGCCAGGTAAACACACACTCATGCCTTCAGCACGCACTATCCAATCCAATAATTCATGTTTCAATGCTTGTAAAGCCAGGGGATCTGCTGGAAAGGGAAAGGCTGACAGACTGAAGATGACTTGTGTGGTGTGGTGTGCTTAAACTCTAACTTCCTGTGAGCAACCAGTAGCACTGGGTTTTGTTGTGATGACCAGAGAGCAAATGAATGCTTCCTTTCTTAAACTGTGTTGAGGCACAGAAGTGGTGATTGTTGTATTGAATTTGGGGGAAACCAGAGCATTTTGGTTTGCAGGTGGTTAAACTCCTCTTCTTACTTTTATCTGGTTCATGTGTGTACTTGTTTATTGCCTCCCTAATGAATTGTATAGTTTAAGCTTGTATGTGAATGCTTGAGTTTCTTGTTCGATTGTATGCTTCAGAGGCAGTTTCCTCAAGATGCTTTAAGTAGGAAGGGGCAGAGCTGCAGTCGTTATCTCGTTAACCAGTCAGTGGTCCCCAGTCTTCTTTTTCAAAGCTGTGGTTTGCTGGAGAAGCGGCATATAGAAGAGGGACTCTATTTGGCTGGATAGGCTGGTTTTGCTCACCTTTGAGAAGAGGCCGAAGCAAGCTACACGACTGATGATGCAGAAGGCCTCTGGCGGCCGTGCTCCTCTGCCAGTCGGCTGAAAGTAAGCAGTTTCTGTTTTAGTTCTATCTTCATGTCACAAAAAGTATTTGAAAGTCCACGGAGTAATAGTGATGCAAATGGATGAAGTTTTATTTACATTCATATATTAATACCAATTCCAGCTATGGGTCTTCTTGAGGTCTACTTTTACACAAAACGCACATGGGATTTCATATAATTTCTTCTTGAGTTTGATTAAGATCCCATCTTAAAACAATCAGATGTGGGGTTATATAGTATATGATTTATTAAATGTGTTCTATATAACATTAATGTGAACTGAGTTTCATTACCAGTAATCTTCGGCAATAGCCATTCCGCCTGCTACCATCAATTTCAGTCAATACGAAAGAGAAAGTTTCACTGAAAACATAAAAGATCAAAGGGTCAGATAGAACGCTCACACCAAACAAGAGCAAAACAAGACAGTATGACACAAAAAAACTGCTATACAAATCCATGACATGAGGCTGAAGTCTTTCTGTGCACCTTAAAAATGTAAAACCTTTCCCTCTTTCCCAGTCATGGAATGAATACAGACAACAAACACATCCAAATAAAGAGTGCATGAATGCTGCACAAAGAGATAACTGTGAAGTCAAGTAAAGTCAATAGTTTTGCACGATTACCGGTACACACTTTCATTGCTGGAGTACTTTACCCAAAAGTTAGGTATATAATAAGTTAGTAGGGTAGAGCCTTTACTGCTTTGACAACGGTCATTAGCTGAAGTCATTTAACACTTTGGAGTTATGTAATTATGACCTTTGTGGTTGCATTTTGCCAAACTGTATCACCAGTGAGAAAATACTACTACAGGGTAGAAGAGCTACATTCACTGACTCAGTTATGGTAAAAGACCAGCAACAGTTAAACTGATTTATTTTGTGCAGCACCCTTACCACGTCATTATTCAGAGGTGTAATGGCATAATATGGGTGCTGGTGTTTTTACTAGGTTTCTAGGTTGTTGCTGCTGAGGAATTGAGGGTACATTTGTTCCATTTGACATCCTCCAATGAAAAGCGTGCACTACAAACAACTGCACCCTGCACTCTACATGACTGTGGGGGTGTATCAACGAGATTGAAGAGTTGTTTCCATGTGGGGACGTTGTTTCCTAGTGCCACAGATTGTCAGTAGATTTGGATTAGGGCTTTCACTCAGCCATTCTAGAATACTCACTTTAGTGTTTTTGAGCTGCTTTAGCCTTGTGCCTTGGGTAATCATCCGATTGGTAGATAAAACCTCAACAGACTGAGACGGGTTTTCTAGGGATATTGTGTAGAATTTATGTCCATTCTTTCTTCATTTAATTTTTAAAAGTTTTCCAGTTCTTTCAGACGAGAAATATCCACACAGCATGACATTTCACTGCCATATTTCACGACTGAGATGGTGCTTTTTGAGGCACTGGCAGTACGCCAGGTTAGGTAAATCCGGCTTGTGTGATGCAACTTGGTGCTCAATTGTACATTATTGTTATTTTACAACCATCCTGATGACCCATAGACAGGGTGATTTTCATTGCCAAAAGGAAATCTCTACTTTAAAACCACTCATAGGTACTACCTAATTATGATCAGTTATGGTTAACTAAATGGCACCCCTGTACCATTTGTGAATAATTTGTCTTTATATAATGTAATAATTTACTAATTCAATTAGTATATTTCAAATATGAAATAATGTATTGTTTTTGTTAGAAGACAAATAACTATATAACCTATGGAAGTAATTATTATATATATATAATAAAATATCTTGTGTAATTGTGAAAATGGTGATGACTTCCAGGGGGATTGAGTACTTTTGCAAGCTACTGTATGTTGCCGACAAGGCAAAAAATATGTGTGCGTGTGTATTTGTGTGTGTGTGTGTGTGTGTGTGTGTGTACCTGGTGTACTCAGTCAGGGGGGCCCAGTTCACACCCTCAGGAAAGCAAAAGAGAGTGATGGCCTTCAAAGACTTCTCCTCATCTTCTTTCTGCCACTCACCCATTGCATCACGCTGACAAACAAAGAGCACAAATTGTGAATGTTTTTACACACATCCCTGATATCAAACAACAACCTTCACACTAACCAAATCTTGCAACAGGTTAGATTAGACATATTATATCCAAATTTTCCCTCTCTTATAGCGTGACCTTTGCTCGCAAATGCTGATGGCTGTGGAAACATTGTTTTTTACTAATCACCCTATCCATTAAGCACATATGTGTGCATTGGCAGCCGCACTCCCCCCACAAAGTCTAGACTATCTCTGCTGTGGAATGCTGCTGTAGTCGCACCACCTGATATACTGTAGAAACCATCAGCCTACACAGCGGCGTAACAATGTCTTGACGGGCCCGAGTGCAAATCATGTCAATGGGCCCCCCTTACCGTCGTAACGTGAAAATGATGATATTGCAGTCTAGTGAGACGCATGTACAATACACATTAAGGGTTGCTACAATATGTTGTCATGAAAACACCAATGAACACAGTATTTCATCGATCAAACTGATTTTGGAGAAACAGTGTATAATGAGCTGATAGACAACACATGGGAAAACATTAATGCCACTTCTTCAGGGTTTATCAAACATTATTGTGAATTACGAACATTTACATGGATTTATGGGAACAGCCACTCGACAGCGCCTCGTCTGCTGCAACCAATTACAAAACAAACTTCCTCCAACAATATCTCGTAGACCTATGCGCAAAGTAACTTATTCTTTTAACGACATTGACGCGAAAAAATACATTTCAAGTATCATTAGGCGTATTATAAAACGTAACATGCATGACGTTTAGAATGGCATTCTACGGTAAGAAACAATAGCAGAGCCGTGCACACCTCACCAAATGCTGATGTAACCAAGTGGTTATCCACAATCTGAGCTTTTGCAATCTGTTGCACTCATGACTGCTGAGAGATCGCTGCTTGAAAAGCAGGATGTGAACTATGGGAGTTGACAGTATATCAGACAGTATACCAGACAGTTAACGCTATGTGATTAGCAGGGACGTGCAGTCATAGGAGGCAGGGGAGGCAGAGCAGTATATATTATAAAATAAATATTCATATTTCTCTACTAATCTGTGGTATGGGTGTAATTTCTGCAGGATTCCGATCATTTCAAGCATTTTTATTATCAAAATCGCTGAATTTGCGCATTTCCGCTTCCTGAAAACATGGACGTGCCGTGGACTGAGGCAAATGCATTGGTGTCTATGGGCAGCTGAGCTAGTGCCTCAGTAAGGATTGCGCAATCACTCCAAACTGGGTTTTACACATGCGTGCGCAAGCGTAGAACCTTTGAGTTGAGCTCAAAACGCATTGAAAAATATTGTTACTGAGGCAGGCAGTACCACTGCCTCTGGAAGGGAGGCGAGCGAGAGCGCAATTGTCGGGTATATGTTGTTTTTAAAGTTGGGCTTCTTCTAGGCTTCTACTTGACAGCGAAAATGGAAGGTTGTATTGCTAAGCTGAAGCAGTTCTCAAAATTGGACTTGCAGTCCAAACGTGAAATGATTAATAATGGGAGAACAATGGCGGAGCTAAAATGTTTGCTTCAAACGACTGGACTGAAGGTATTGACATGCATTGGAGTGTTTCACGTTTCCCAACGGGACATATTCATGCGCAACACAAACCTCGCTAAAGGCTGCTAGGTGCAGGGGAGCCGTGAATGGATTACGAGCTCCAACGAAAGTGCACCAACTTTAAATTATACCGGTCAGTAGAACATTTTGGTATTGTGTGCTATGTCTGTGGTGTTTAACTGTTTGCTTGTTAATACGTTGTGTAAATAAATATGTAAGTGTTTTTTCTCAACTTCGAATTCAAGTGTCCGAGTTGCAGTGTTGGGCAAGCTACTTGATATTTGTAGTGAGCTAAGCTATCAGCTACTCTACAATAAATTCAGCTTCACTACACAGAAGCTACCACTCAAAAAAAAAGTAGCAAACTAAGTTACATAAACCTGTCAAAAGTAGTTTGATACATTAGAAGCTACTTTCAGTTAAACAAACTGCATGCCAAGTCAATGCAATTTTAGGGATCAACACAACTGTCAGTCAGATAAAAACGGTTGAATGGATGAAATTCGTGTGTTCGTATGTTTGTGTTGGATGTTATGACGTTGACAGGAACTTTTTCTTTGGATTACAAAGAAGGCATCTGAAAACATATTTAGTTTCACTCGTCTCTTATAAAGTGACGTACTTTTGAAGGTATGGCTGTTGAGTCAGGTATTCAAACGCAGATGAAAACAAATGAGTGCAGAAGACCTCGCCTACCTTCATCTTTCGTCTATTTTGTGCATTTTCGCAATTCGACTCCCTGAGCAGCAGGCACAGACTTTTCACTTTTAAACTTTCATCATCTTCAGCTGTATCTAAATATCAACAGCATTCTAGTTATCCGGTTGTCTAGAATCTGCATGCAAACTACCCATTTAAAATTAGGGGATAATTCATTTTAAATGTATGAGCAGCGTCTGGTGTACTTGAAAGGACGATATCTATCTATCTATTTTCACTCTTCTCGACGATATCTATCTATCTATTTTCATTCTTCTGATGTACTGCTTAACTTTTGTGTTTGATGGCTGCAGGGAAGCCTGTTATGAATGAACATCACAAAGGTCCAGGATAAATGAGCTTCCGAGGACGCTACTGCGGTACTTGAACAATAAAAGAGCTTAGCTACTGAAAAGTTACTTGGTTTTGTAAATAGCGACGTTACTGCCAAGCTACTGACAAATGTAGTTAAGCTAGTAGCGTCGCTACAAGTAGTGACGCTACTGCCCATCACTGCTGAGGTGTGTAAAAGGTTATATTTTCCCTAGACAAATTGAAATGAGCCATATCATTGGTGGGAGGGCTACATACGCTACCTTGTAACTATTCATATCTTATTTGACACGGTGTAGGCTAAAAGTTCAATTACCACACCGATTGTACGTTTAGCTGTAGGCCTATAGCCTCGTAAAAGTCAGTTGGCTATTGAGCCGCATAACTTCTTATAATAATAATCGTTTAAAAGTAATAGTATTAGACAATAAAACATAAAGTTTTTTCAGTTCTGGTGAGATAACAATTTTTAAACCATAAGCATATATACATGTATGATGTATACATTTCTATTTTTTTTAAACAACTAGAGATCGGAATGACGTAATCACTTCCGGTTTCTGTGCCTCACCGGCTGCGAACCTCACCGCACGTCACTGGTGATTAGCCTACCCTGGTGGGCCTCATTGCCGTTGGGCTGGGGGTCAGAGACGTAGCGTTCTTCTGAACACTCTTCGCCACAAATCCAAATGAAGATCATTTTGGCAGTTTTGCCACCCTTTAATCCTGCTCGTTGCGTTCGCTTCCTGCAGCCACTTTTGTGTTTGAAGGGCATGGGGTAGCCTACTTATCGCTTACTCAACACGCAATGCAGCACAACACAGGATGGGAAACAATTGCAACATGTTTGGGTGGGATATAGAATCTTTGACAACAAAATAACCCACACACCCTTGCTATTTTTCGATGGCAATATTTCTAAATAAAAACGAGACTCGTTTCATTCAGCAAAAAGCAAATGAGGCTAAATTAATTATTTGCTGTTGTCAAGACTGCCTATTGTTAAAATGGTTATTGGGCTAGTGATAGCTTGTGAATAACTGTCACCGTAATTGAGAAATGTTTGCGAATTGATGAGACTGGATCATACACAATTTCCGATATGTCGAGCATGCTGGGGGGCCCGGTCAGAACTTCAATGATTCGCTTTCGCGTTGAGATTGAGGACGGGCCCCCTTCCGCCACGGGCCCTAGTGCAGCTGCACTCCCTGCACTCCCTTTAGTTACGCCACTGAGCCTACACCAGTGTTTCTCAAACGTTTTCAGACCAAGGACCACTTAGCCAATAAAATAAAAATCGCGGACCATCTAACTAAATAGAATATCCCCGGCCGGAATATCATTCCTCCTACCCAGACCTGGCGCCAGACAATTTTTAGCTGCATATGATTTTACGGTGGGCTCTCCTTTTTTACGTACCGGTAGGCTAGGTATAGATATGACAATGCGCAAGGCAAAGCATGTGTAACCCTGCTCTATGCGTGTCTTATGTTACAAACTATAGTTCGCGCATAGCCTCATACTCCCATCACACACTCAGACAGGCCAATGTATCACAAAACACAACAATGCGCATACCGACCGCAGTAATTATCTACCACAGCCATCCTAGAAGTCAACTTTTCATAATTAAGAGCGGTCATTATCCAACGTGGCGCCTGCAGTCGTACGCACTGTGCGTACCTTCTGCTAAGTGAGAAGAAAACAAATATATAATGAACGCATATTTATTACAATGGGTAAACTGCAGACAGAGGGCGAGGCAAAAAGTTGTGGTACTGCGAACTTCCTGTCCAAATGAATGGAGTCATTTGACTTTATAATCAGCATCACTGTTATTTAGGGTTTGCTTCAGTATCTTACGCCTCTCAGCAACAGTTTGAAAAGCCCGGACTGCAACTAATGCAACCGCCTTGGTAAGGCTTCTCGAAGGAAAGAAAGAGACCGGGTCTAATAGGTTATGGGAGCAGGGGCGGACTGGGGGGAAAAAGTGGCCCGGGAGTTACTGTCAGACCGGCCCACTCAATACACGGCGCGCGGCCCACTAAGTACCCGGCGCTTACATCATATATGTTTGTTTTTTAATAACATTTGGATCCACCAATTTGCCTGGATGGACACATGGAATAAAATGATTGTTTTATTGTAACACTCCAAGGTAGGTATAGTTTGCTAGATGAATATGCTTAACTCTGGGCTACAAAGCCTATTGGTTAGTACACTCAAAGTGTATTAGATAAATATACCTGAAATTAGTGCTGCCAAACTATAAAAATATTTAAACACAATTAATTGCAGATTTTTATCTATTATATATGTCCCTTCATTTATTTTTTATCCATATTTTTTTCCATTGTTATGCTCTTATCAACATGGAAAAGTGGATTGGCTTGCTTTATGCAAATGTTTTATTTTATTGAAAAACAACATTGCCAAACAGGGCGGTACAAAATACAATACAATTTTTTCAAGTTTGTTGTGAGCATAGCAGTCAGGCCTCTTATTTAAGAAACAATGAACCGTAACAGTTAGGTTACCAAAAGAAGGTAAGCCTACTACTTCTTTGCTTTCAGCCAGCAAATCAAACAGTCAGGCTCATACAAAAACATTAACGTGAATTAATTGATGCTAATACCTAGTGCGGTGTCTATAGGATTTCCCATATCCGTTAGCATTAAGCTAACGTATTTTCTACCACAGTAAAACATGCAATACTATGTGATTGTTTTTAGAAAACGAATGTTACGTGATGAGATTACTCAAATGTAGTCTGCATGTCTGCTCAGTTTAACAGTGCTACCCAAGCAAAGGTTTGAAAAGAACTTCAAGCTTCAGACTTTCTGTTAGGGAAACAGCTTTTTATCTGCCAAGCAAATGGCAGGCTCATGACAACACGCGCAACCTTTGGGAGCATGAACTGCTATGAGTAAATTTTGCGCAACAATTAACCCCAACGCAGAAGCAAGCAGCCGCCTTAAGGCGAGACACTACAGGTGAATAGGGTAAAAATCTTAAATAATAGGTATCACCATGAAACTTTCTCAGTTGATTAGTCATGTTTAGATGAGAAAAAAATGTATTACAAGTTTTTTGTATTTTGATGTTTGAATATGCAAATTAGGCGTTGTCTCATTAAATATGCGCTAATTTGCATAATGTTTAAAAGACCATGTCTGATCATGGGATAAAGCCAGGTTAAAAAATCCTTTTCCCTTTTGTTGGCATATTAGATGGGAAAAAAATTACAGAGGGATTTATGGATATCTACTTTTGTTTTCCTGTAAATCAGAAAAGACTGTCAATAGCCTTAAAAAGTCGATTTTCGCCATGTTTTTGGGGATATAATGTTATATAATTCAGGCTAGGAATAATATATTTACAAATCCCTCTGTAAATGTCTTCATAATATAGTTGGGTACAAGACTGGAAAGTTTGGTGTATATAGGTTGAACTGAAGTGGAGTTATTATCCTTGGAGTATGACAAAAAACTCATTATGAGAAAATCGCATTTAAAGATTCAGGAAGTGTCAAGCCATACCACGTGATGCGTCTGAGCGAATCACGTTATCAGAAACCACCGCAAACCAATGAAATTGCGTCCTTAGGTTTAAACCCCCGTTTTTGCTAACATCATTGGTTACTGATGGAAAGGAAATGTCCTTATTTGGATTAGATAACGTTGTGTGAGAGCTATAGCGCTTTCCAACGGTACCAAACATGTCAGGCATCAGAAAGCCGACATACTGCACGTTACGTTAGAATGCGAACTTTCCTGGAAACCTATGAGAATGCTGACGCCGCGAACAGACAAAATGTGAATAAATATACACATTAATGTATAATTAGGATATTTTCTTTATGCTAGTATAAAAGATTACATGTTTAGGGAGTGAACTAGCTCAAAATCTCAAAATTGACCACTGCTGAAAAAACTATGTTTTTGCCTGCCGTGTCTCGCCTTAACTTACGGTGTACGTTGTACCCTGGCTCTTATCTTGGCTCTCAGGAAGACATTGACAGAGGCAGCGACGAGTTGTGCCTCATCTGAGACTGTGCAATCCATACTGTATGTCTATGGTGCAATCCCTCACAAACTGGGTTGAGCGCATGCGTAGAACTGGGTGCCAGGGCTGACTGCACAAGTCACTACGGTTGCGTGCCCTGGCGGGGCGTGTTGCGTGTATGTATGCAAATCCAAATTTAAGAATCCGCACAGCTGAGAACACTTCGGCTGTGTAAGAACCAATATTCAGGGGTTCATTAATAAGGTGGAGATATTTTCTTACGTTGAACTTCCGAAGTCCGTAAAACACATTTAGAAGAAGACACTTAAAAAAAAATTCGAAAAATAGTCACCATAAGTGTGAAGACAAAACGCGAGTAGGAGTATAAAAGTCAGTCAGTGCCATTTCAATATAAATTCCTTAGGGAAAACAAGGCGTGTGCTGTTCTTGACAGCTCAAATTGATGTGGCCCGATGAGTGCAAAGTGCGATATCCCCGGTATCCCCGATGGCCAGTCCGCCCCTGTAAACATTCATTGCGTTGAACGTCTGGTTGACAATGCCCGTTTCCACAGCGTCTGCTGAGCGGTCATTCAGTGGCCTACAAGGAGGCGTCTTAAGACACATCTACGAAGTACGGTGACTGACAAAAGACTGTCCGGACTTGCTCTTATGTATATTCCGGAGATTTGGAAATCGACAGCGAAGAACTACTAAAACAATTTGATGCAACTTCAATTAGAAGGGCAATGCGTTTAGGGTGTAACCTATTTTTGCACGCGTGTGTGTGTGACTGTGAATGTGCGTGCGTTATTTACTTATTTATTATTTTAGGAGGGGCGTTGGTGGCTCTGTGCGTATCTCAATTTTTTTTTCTGCAGCAGTCCTGCACAGAATATAGTTATCATCTTGCTGTCTCCGCTCTCTCTGTTTGAATGTAGCTCTGGGATGCAGCCCAATGAGGCTGAACCCTCTCGCCGTTGCACCTTCTCCTTGTCTGTGTCAGAGGCTTTCTCATTTAACTTCCTTTTCATAGTCCCTGTCTTAAGCCACCAATCCATGACCTTGTTAATAGATTAGGCAACTATTTATTAGACTAGGCTACTACTGGCTGTGTTCTCTTCGTTCTGAGTTGTATGTTAGAATGTCGCAATAATTTACTTTTGGCCGTCGCGGACCATAACGGGGCACTGGCGGACCACACTTTGAGAACGACTGGCCTACACCTACGAACCCCCTCAACATAATCATACACTTATTCTACCCAATACTCCCCATACAGAACAAGCTGAGTGCTTCTAGGATTGTGTGTATTTGTATTTACTGCTTTGCTTTTTAAATTTAACCTAATACTCTTTAATACTTTTCTGAATTGCTTAAGCCACACCTTCAGACAATCAGGCTCCTTTGTGGAATCAACTGCTGGGAGTCACTTCAGCCGGATGCAATCAGTGAGCCTGCTATTTCCGTGTGACTGATGCTGAAGCGTCAGCGGAAGTGTCAGCCCTCGTGTGAAGAAATTTTTGGGTAAAAACATGCAAGTCTACCTGTGCAAGTCCACCGAAGCAAGGACACGAACAAGGTAAACCTTAAAAAAAAAAAAATCCTAAAACAATACAAAACAAAATAAAACAAAACAATTCTAGCCATGTGTCACAGCAGCATCTCTGTTGTCACTCGCTGCCACAAAAGATCCAAGCGCATCAGAAGACAGTGCAACCTGGGTTACCTCCGCTCATTTCAACAAACCTCATCTGCTGTAACCTCCTTCTCTGTTGGCCTGTTGAACTGTCAGTCTGCAGGCAACAAAGCCAACTACATTTCAGGTTATGCCAACCACCTCTCACTAGGGCTCTTAGCTCTCACTGAGACTTGGATCAAACCTAAAGACACTGCTATCCCGGCAGCACTCTCCACTAACTATGCCTTCTCCCATACTTCTCGGCCATCTGGTCGTGGAGGTGGGACGGGGCTGCTGATCTCGGAAAACTGGAAATTCACTCTACTGCTGCCCTCGAACAGGTATGCCTCCTTTGAATATCATGCAATTATGGTAACTGCTCCTGTTAAAACATATGTGATTGTTATCTACCGGCCACCAGGACAACTGGGTGATTTCGTCCATGAGCCGGACACCCTGCTGTCATCCATCCCTGACCATGAGTGTCCAATACTCATCCTTGGCGACATGAACATCCACCTAGACAATCCCAACTCGGTAGACTTTCGGACCCTGGTTCACTAGTTCAACTTACAACAGGTACCCACTCCTCCAACTCACAAAGCAGGGAAAGCGCTTGACCTCATCCTTGCTAGGAACTGCACCACGGACAACCTAACCGTAACCCCTCTCCATCTCTCAGACCACTTCTTCATTCGCTTTGATGTTCAGCTCATTGAGCAACCCTCTGTCCCTCCTCCTATGGTCTCGTTCCGGCGCAACCTCCGCAACCTCTCTCCCACTCACTTTTCCTCCCTGGTTTCCTCTGCTCTTCCACCTTTATCCACCTTCTCCTCACTAGGTGTCAATGATGCCACAGAATTACTCTTCTCCACTTTGAGCTCATGCCTGGAAAGTTTGTGTCCACTTTCTACCAGACCTGGGCGATCTACCCAGTCTCATTCAGTGGCACAAATCTGCAGCACAGGACGATCTTGCAAGCTACCAGACACTGCTGGCCTCCTTCTCATCCAGCATCACTGCTGCTAAGAAAACTTTTTTCAATGACAAGATCAACAGTGCAACTGATGCGCGGAAACTATTCTCCACCTTCAAAACTCTGCTCTACCCTCCTCCTCCTCCCCTCAGCTACTAACCTCACAGCCGATAACTTTGCTTCCTTTTTCACAGAGAAAGTGGCAGCCATTGGGAAACAATTCGACCAACTGTCTACCCGCCCTAAGGGCGCTACCATCAATGGCTCATCGTTTCCCTCTTTCACCCCTCTCACTGAGAGTGAGGTCTCCAAAATCCTAGCAGGTAGCCGTCCAACTACATGCCCGCTGGACCCTATCCCATCCAACATCCTAAAAGCTATATCCCCTGCCGTCTTACCGGCAATAACACAGGTGATTAATGCCTAATTCTGCAACATTTCCTTCTTCATTCAAAGTGGCTCGGGTAACGCCGCTACTCAAGAAGCCGTCTCTCGATCCCACTCAGGTGGAAAACTATCGACCGGTCTCACTTCTCACCCTCCTATCTAAAACAATAAAGAGGGCAGCTTCCAAACAGGTCACAGAGTTCCTGTCAACAAACAATCTCCTCGATCCAAACCAGTCTGGATTCAAAAGTGGTCACTCCACCGAAACAGCTCTGCGATCTGTGACAGAGGCCTTAAAAACAGTTAGAGCAGCAGCTCAATCCTCAGCTCTCGTCCTGCTTGACTTATCAGCTTCGTTTGATACAGTCAACCACCGCATCCTTCTGTCCATGCTGTCAAGTATGGGCATCTCAGGCAAGGCGCACTCCTAGTTTGAATCGTACCTCACTGGGCGCTCATTCAAGGTGTCATGGCAAGGTCATCTGTCTGTACCTCACCACCTCACCACTGGGGTGTCCCAAGGGTCGGTAATGGGACCACTTCTCTTTGCCATCTACACCACCTCGCTGGGCCCTATCATCCGCTCGCATGGTTTTTCCTACCACTGTTATGCCGATGAACTGGTGCTGTCCTTCCCTCCTGAGGACAACACTGTTTCTGTGCTACAGACAGCGCATGTTGTACCGTGTAGGAAGGCCTTTACGGTTCCCGGGTACAGCATACGGCGCGTGTTGCGACTGTCACCAGCCAAATGGGCACTCCTGCCCTGCAACCCTAACTAAGCTTACGACTTAAATCTCCACATATACCAAACCAAACAAAATGCTCAATGCCAGCAAAACTAAAAATCTAAAGATATGCAATACCCCCCTCAGCAACAAAACTGGGCTATAGACAGCGTATGCTGTACCGTGGCCAGGAACCGACTCAATCACTCATGTGCCAGCTAGTGGAAAAAGAAAGGTGTGCTGAGAACTTCTTTTTGGTGTGGTTTGGGCTGATTGACTCGTTGCTTCCTGTACAGCATATGGCGCATGTTGCAACTGTCACCAGCCAATTGGGCACTGCTGTATACCCTGCAACCCTAAAGCTTACGACTGATATCTCCATAAGTACACTACCAAACTAAATGAACCTGGCCAAAACAGAACTGATGGTCTTCCCAGCCAAACAGTTCATCCACCACAACATCAACATCAACACTGACTCTCTATCTCTTGCTCCGTCCAAAACAGCAAGGAACTTCAGGGTCATTATTGATGACCAACTTACCTTCACAGCCCACATCGCCTCTGTCGCCAGGTCATGCCGTTTTGTGCTATACAACATCCGCAAAATCAGGCCGTACCTAACCCAGTATGCCACCCAGCTGCTTGGTGAGTTCCCGCCTCGATTACTGCAACGCCCTTCTAACGGGCCTGCCGGCTTGCGCGGTAAAACCACTTCAGATGATCCAGAACGCGTCGCGCGTCTGGTGTTCAACCAACCAAAGAGGGCACATGTCACCCCGCTACTCACTGAGGTCCACTGGCTGCCGGTAGCTGATCGCATCAAGTTCAAGTCACTTATGCTTGCCTACAAAGTGCTTACTGGTTCTGCTCCCACCTACCTAAATGCTCTTGTAAGGGCAAATGTTTCACCCAGGACGCTGCGCTCATTCAGTGAGCGTCGTCTGGCTCTGCCCCCGGTGCAAGCACGGCAATCCAGACTATTCTCAGTTGTAGTTCCACGTTGGTGGAACGACCTGCCTAGCACTACCAGAGCAGGGGCGTCCCTCTCTACCTTCAATAAGCTCTTGAAGACCCAACTCTTCAGAGAGCACCTCCCTTCCTAACTGGCACCTTGGCTTAACCTGCACTTAAGCAGTGACAGTCCCGCACTTCTTTTTTTTTCTATGTCGTTTTCTATTTTTTCTGAAAAAATAAGCAGTATTTATTGTTACACCAGGTTTTATTGCTCTTAGCTTGATTGTTCTCTCCCTTGTACGTCGCTTTGGACAAAAGCGTCTGCTAAATGACTAAATAAAAATGTAAATGCATACTCTGTGCAAGCATATTCCTGAAATGTAAATAATTGCCACCATCTGCATAGTTTTCTGTTCCATTTCTCTACTTACCCTTGTAAAAGCAACCTAACAAGCACACTGTATTACCACGTAGCTGTTCAACAATACTTGAAGACAATTCTATCGTTTTGGTGCTATATCGATAACATTGAATTAAATTGGATTGAATACACTAAAGTCAAATCCAGATAGCAATATTAGAGCATGGGATTATACATGCATAGAATCCAACAGTGTCAACCGCTGTCAGAGTGTTACTAGCAGTGGCATCTTACTAAAAGGTAACTAACATTGTTGTTGTTTTTACATATGACAACGGTAGTGCTGTCCGATACATTACAGTATCTTCCTGTAACTGTAAAATTAAAGGCAGTACTTATCCTAACAGTCTTTCTATAGTGAGAATGGGGCCACCCCCTCAGCATTTGTTCTACAACGTTGGCACTTGGAAATGCTGTGCGCTGGTTAAACGTGCTTTCAATTATGAGCTTTTGGGCAGGGTGATGTTAGCCAATTATTTATAACCAATAATAACACAATAACAAGACATTTAGTAAAAAATGTATTTAGTTTTAGCGTTCCTACACAACTAGCTATTGTTAGTCATCACAGTTATACTAGCCACTTCTAATAATAAGGTAATATAATAAATCAAGTTTGCAAGTTTAGTACCATGCCATTAGAGCAAAACTGAGAGATTTAATGGTTGGGACCACACCAGCCGGAGGATTTCACCCTCATGGAAAGCTTAAAAAACGCTCCTTCAGTCTAGAGTGGTTCAAGAGAAAAACACTGCAATAAGTGCATTTGTGATTTAATTGATGATTCGTTTTTTGGATTCACTGAGCAAGCAGATTTGTGTGTAGTTTCCCAGACGAGTCAGATGCTGCCCATACAGAGTTTATTGTGCCCTACCAGGCTTTCCATGCCAGAGACGCCACTGGTTAGTACAATCGTGGCCAAAAGTTTTGAGAAGTTGCCTTGGAGGATGTTTTGGTACCATTCTTTTTTTTTTTTTTTCCTCGCAAGATTTCTTTTTTTTTTTTTTGAAAATTCTTTTTATTTTAGTTCAGTATGGACATAACATCTTGAGCATATCTGGGATTTTTTTTTTTTTTTTTTTACATTGAAGGTATTAACTGATAGTAATACAATACAATAAAAGTACAATGGACAAAAAATAAAAAAGAGAAAACACAATAAAAAAACAAACAGACAAACAAAAACAAACTTCAAATTAAAGGTACAGGGCAGGCACGTGCAGAGGGGGGGGGCTAAGGGGGCTTGAGCACCTGCCCCTTTTGCCCTTGATGCCCAAAGTGCCCTTTTGTCAGAGTGTTTTTTTATTATTATTATTATTTATTTTTAATTTGTGTGTGAAAAGTCCGTCTGTGCGGCCCAAAAAAATAATACATTTAACAAAATGATAATATTTTAGATCTACCTTGGTCGGTCACATGACCCACAACGTGCCCTCTCTCTGCCCTGACGTGCCCTGCTGACCGACGCCTCGGATAAGTTTCTCTACAGCTCCCGTTTTCTAGGTAAGCCGAGTAGCCTTGTGATGCCAAATGTGCCATGATGACTCGGGAATAACTCGGTGTAAAGTTTGCTATAGGGGCTTATATGCCTCTCTCTTGTACGTCGCTTTGAACAAAAGCGTCTGCTAAATGACTGCATGCAAATATGAGCCAAAAATAGTTGACTAACTCCCGTAAATAAACTTGTCAATGTATGAAGTTTGTATCGTTTAATATAGAGCGGGGTCTTTAAATCTGAGAGCATTTTCGTTCATTTCACGTCATGATTTTGTATTGGTTGGTGAATTTTGGTAACGTTATTTTCTTATCAATCAGAGAGAGAGAGAGAGAGAGGGCCAGATAGCGAGAGCGAGCAGAAGTCTTTGAGCAGAACGAGTGCGAGAACTTAAAATGAAACACAGGGAATTTCTGATAGCAACAGTGTATTTGAGTGCGACAACTTAAACTGAAACACGGCAATTTTGCAAGCAACAGTGTATTTGAGTGCAGGCAATCCGTTTTGAGCAGGATCTCCCCCCCCCCCCTCTCTCTCCATCTGTCTCATTCCCTCTCTCACTATCTCCATCTCTCACTCCCTCCCTCTCTCTCCATCCATCTCACTCATTGAAAATTGTATGTTGAAATGGACCCACATTGGCTATAAACATTGCACCCTTTTGACAACTTTCATACTCACAGTGAAACACAGCTGTCTACAGTACTTGCTGCCTGTAAAATTATAGTTTAAAGGCCTTGTTCCCATATAGTTCCCCCGCTCATTTAAAACCTAATGAGTATGCACCTGTTTGTGAAATGGATGTATGTGTGTGTGTGTGTGTATGTGTGTATGTGTGTGTGTGTGTGTGTGTGTGTGTGTGTGTGTGTGTGTGTGTGTGTGTGTGTGTGTGTGTTGGCAGCTGTGGAGACACTGTAATGTGTCTGGGGGTATAAACCAACCCCTTGTGATAACACTGTCCTATAGTGTGAAATGAACTCAGCGTCACACTGGTGGAAATGACCGTCACACCAGTGGACATAGGCTATAGAAAAGGCCTAGATAAATACATTTTAACAAATCCGTGCTACATGTGCCCCCTTTTTAACTTTGAGCACCTGCCCCTCCAAAGGTCTCTGCACGGCCCTGGTACAGGGTGACCACTGAATAGAAGCTGTAATTACTTTATGGTAAACCAATCGCAACCTCTGCTGTGGAATATACTGTGTCTTGACTTAATCTAGGGAAAGTGTGATGTGCGTCCAGAAAAGGTCCCCCATATCTTATTATAGTTATTTGCTGATCCTTTCAAAGAGTGTCTTATCTTTTCAAGTTTGAGAAAGTAAAGTGCTTCCTTGACCCAGTGTGTGAATGTTGGGGGTTTGCAGTCCTTCCATTTGATCAAGACAAGCCGCCTGGCAAGGAGCGTGAGGAAAGCAATGCTATTTGATTGTGCCCTAGTTAGACCCAGATGCTCAGGTGTTGCCCCAAATAACCCAATTAATGGGCATGGCGACATTGGCCGTCCCAGGAAGCCTGTCATTGTGTCAAAGATGGAAGACCAATAATGGTCTAGCTTTGGGCAGGACCAGAACATGTGAGTATGTGATGCTGGGTTGCACTTACATCGATCACATAATGGGTCTACATCAGAAAACCGTTTAGACAATCTGAGTTTAGTCCAATGGATGCGATGCACAATCTTGAATTGCAACAACCCATGTCTAGTGCAGATTGATGAACTATGAACTCTACTCAAAGCAGCCTCCCAGGATTCATCGCAGATAGGTTCCCCCAGCTCACTTTCCCAATGAGATTTTAAGTTAGAAGTGGATAAAGGTGAGAGTGCCATCAGAGCACTATAAGTGGCCGATATAGTTCCCTGTAATGATAATGGCTTGCTTAATATATGGTAATAGGCGGAGCAAGGGGGTTGACTTGGAAATACAGGAGACATATTTCTAATGAAGTTACGAATTTGGAGAAAACTAAAGAAATTAGTTCTAGGAATATTAAAGTTATCACACAGATATTGGAAGGAGACGAAAGAACCATTATGATATGGATCTTTAAATTGCTTGATACCCGCATTGTACCATATAAGGAAGGCTTTATCCATTAACAATGGTTTGAAATAATGATTAGCAAAGACAGGGGATTTAAATGAAAAGGTCTGCCACCCAAAATGTCGTCTTATTTGAGTCCATATTTTTAGGGATGTTTTAACTAACAGGTTTGTTGTGTGAGCTGAGTACGATGAGGGGAGGGGCGCATACACGAGAGCTGCCAATGAAGATTGTTTACATGACTTGGATTCAATTGACTGCCAAGAAAGTGCATCTGCACCGGGGTCTTCATAGCCTGACGATGTCATACTCATAATTCTAGTCAGAATATGTCAGTCAGTTAATTTATTTATTTGTCCGTTTGTCTGTCTGTGGACAAGATTTCTCAGAAACTACTGGGCGGATCTTTCTGAAATTTTCACAAGAGGTGGAGCTTGCTCCTAGCCTGATGATGTCATACTCATGATTCTAGTCAGAATATGAGTCTGATACCGAACCTTTGGGCTGTGATTATGGGGCGTGTTTCAACGAACCAGGAAAGAAAATGCCTATTCGCTGAATTGGCTACCTAGAACCAATCAGAGCAACGTAGTAGCCTATTACCATCTGATAGATTAAACTTTTACCTGATCCCGTAGGAAGGACGGCAAAAACATCTTTTCAATCGACAAATGCCTTGATCGCGTTTCTCTGTTCCTCTTTCAAAATGAATGCGCGCTGTCAATATCTGTTGAGATATGCCTGCTCACGTTACTTAATTAGCACTCAAGGCTAGAAGCTACCATTTGTTTCAATGTTTTTTTTTGTCTACGCGTTAGCATAACCAATCAATAATGGTCTAGAGTGCTTCAGTTAAGACCTACAATCCTCGGCAACATTCTTGTTGCACATACACAACTAACCGAGTCAATGTAGACATAAAAAAAGTCGTGTAGATAGATTAAATCATATAAAATATGTCCCACTAAGCTCCCGAGACGGCGCCATCTTTGTTCGATGTATATTCTATCTATCTAATCAACTCAAGCGTTGGTCATCTGTCCATCAATGTATAAAGCCAGCCCTTACAATTTGATTGTTCAGAACACTTTTCTGAGACGTTTAATCTCTCCCAACTAGCTCCATTCCAGACTGAATCTCCCAGACCAAACATTTTGTGGGCGGAGTTCAGGCTGGTATCCAGGCTAGGGTCTTCATATAGCCAGTGCAACATGGGTCGGATGTTACATGCCCAGTAGTAGGATTGGAAATCTGGAAGAGCCATGCCACCAAAACATTTGGGTTGTGTTAGGAGACTTTTCCTTGCTCTGGCAGGTTTATGATTCCAAATGAATGCTGAGATAACTCCATCCAATTTACGGAAAAAAGACTTCGGTATAAAAACAGGAATACTCTGAAAGAGATATGTAAACTTTGGGAGAATAGACATTTTTATTGAATTCATTTGTCCTGCTACCGACAATGGAAGTTGGGTCCAACGTTGTAAGAGCTGATCCACTTTTGTCATGAGAGGAGAAAAGTTCTCTTTAAAGAGTTTTGAAAATGTGTCCGGTACATTAACTCCAAGGTAAGTACACTTAGAAGTTATTTTGAAAGGGAAGGTATTGAATGATAATGTACGCGCTGCTTCATTTACTGGGAATAGCTCGCTCTTAGATAGGTTAATTTTATAGCCAGAAAGCTAACCAAATGTGTCCAATATATTTAAGGCTAATGGTAGGGAGTGGGAGGGGTCTGATTGATAAACCAAGAGGTCGTCAGCATAAAGGGAGACCCTATGTTCTTGACCTTCCCTAAAAATCCCGGTAAGTGGTATTGTCTGGCGTAATGACTGTGCTAAAGGCTCAATTGCAATTGCAAACAACAAGGGTGATAGGGGGTGATGCCACGGCAGACTGGAAAGAGTTCAGAGGAAATGTTATTTGTCCGTACTGAAGAGACGGGGTCCACATATAACAGCTTGACCCATGATATAAACGTATGTCCAAAGCCAAACCTTTCTAATGTATAAAACAAATATCTCCACTCCACCCGGTCAAACTGCTTTTCGGCATCCAATGAAACTACAATTTCAGGTATAGCAGACTGTGAGGGGTGATAGATTATGTTAAAAAGTCGACGTATGTTAACAAAGGAGAATCTGTCTTTAATGAATCCAGTTTGGTCTGGAGAAATAATATGTGGGAGTATGGATTCTAGACGTGTGGCCAGGACCTTGGCTAAATTCTTAAAATCTACTGATAGAAGAGTCACAGGGCGGTATGAGCCACAGGATTGAGGGTCTTTACCTTTCTTCAATAGTAAAGAAATAGAAGCCTTGCGTAATGTTTTGGGTAAACTGCCTGATTCAAGTGACTCATTATACATATTCAATAACACCGGTACCAACTCTGCAGAAAATTGCTTATAAAACTCGACAGGAAACCCGTCCCGGCCAGGGCATTTGTGAGTTTGTAAAGCAGATATAGCCTCTGAAACCTCCTCATGAGATAGGGGTCTGTCTAAAGACCGCATTGTATCTTGGTCAATTTGGGGGAGAGTAATATCTGAAAAGAACTGCTCCATCTCAAGGGGGGTGCAGCTCTGTTCAGAACTATATAAAGATATATAATAGTTTCAAAATGCTTTATTTATTTCTAGATAGTCCCAGGTGACCCCCTGTGGTGCTTTAATTTCAGAAATGACATTAGAAGCAGAGGACTGTCTGAGCTGATGGGCCAGGAGTCTATGAGCTTTCTCACCAAACTCATAGTGAGAATGCCTGGATTTAAGTAGCATTTTTTCAATGTCCAGAGATGTAAGTGTGTCAAATTCTGTCTGAAAAAGAAGGCGCTCTTTGATCAGATCCGGTGATGGGGCATTGGCTAACTGATTATCAATTTGAGAGATTTTGTTAGTTAGATTGTTTAATGTCTGTCTGCGCTGTTTCTTTGCAAATGATGACATAGCTATTAACTGGCCCCTAATATATGCCTTAAGAGCTTCCCAGATTGTGCTATGGGACACGTCTGGAGTGGAGTTTATTTTTATGTAGACATCAATGTTAGTGGTAATAAACTAACCATATCATCATTACTAACCATATCATCATCTGAAAGCATAGTTGTATTAAATCTCCAGCGTGGATGAGTTATAGGTATATCATTAAATTTAAGTTTAAGAAAGAGTGGTGAGTGATCTGAAATGACAATTGCTTCGTAGGTGCAAGACATGACTGATGGAACAAACTTCTTGTCTAAAAGAAAATAATCAATACGAGAGAAGGTTTGGTGAACATTAGAAAAAAAAGAGTAAGCCCTTGTAGTCGGGTTTAGAAAACGCCATATATCTACAACTGCATAATCTCTAAGAAAAGTGTGTATCGCCTTTGCTGACCTGGAGGTAGCCATTTGTCTCTGGGATGACCTATCTAACATTGGGTTTAAGCATGCGTTAAAGTCGCCTCCAATTATCAAATGGTGAGAGTCAATGTTTGGAATGGATGACAGAAATCTAACAAAAAACCCTTCATCATCATAGTTAGGAGCATACACATTGGCCAGCACAACAGGGGTATTGAATAGAGTTCCAGTCACAATAACATATCTCCCATTTCTATCAGCAATGACATCTGAAGCCTTAAATGAAACATTTTTATGCATGATGATAGCAGCCCCCCTGGCTCTGTTGTTGAAAAGAGAGTGAAAAGTCTGGGAAACCCACTTCCTTCTTAGTTTTGTATGATCTGAGAGAGAGAGGTGAGTTTCTTGGAGGAATGCAATCTGTATGTGCAAGCTATCTAAATGGGCCAACACCTTATTGAGCTTACTGGGTCGACCTAGTCCTTTACCATTCCAGCTAGCAAAATTAATGCAGGCTCCCATACTTAAAGGGGGGAATTATGGATATAAAGATCACAGCGAAGGTAAAACCATAGAGATAAAGTGGTCACAACAAAACATTTAGAGGGTTAAACATAGAAAACACATTACTACATTAAACCCACTCTTCCCACCACCCCCCAGCACCCCCCCAACATGGGCGCGGACTCACTTTATATCCCCACATAAAGCTTTTACACTAGCTTGAAGGCTGCTTAACTACAGCTGTATTCAAACCAAAAACAAAAAAAATCCTTTCAGGTGTCATGAAAATAATGACTGCAAGACCAAAAGCCTACATTTCCATAATCAAAACACTGGATAAACTTGAAATATTGGTGAGTCAGGACTATCACCAACGCCATGTGTGAATAGCCTCCTAAGAACCATATTTTAAGCATTCACAGATGTGTTAACCATTTGAGAAAGAAAAAAGAGAGGAGAGATTAAGTTTAAACCTTTTCAATCAGAAGCCCGTGGTAGTCTAGCAGTGCCTATTCTGGGTCTGGAGTCTCTGACGAGGCTGATTTGACATAGATCATAGCCTTCTGTGGATCCGTGAAGCGATGCTCATCGCAGCCGCCAGCCGGGCATTGTGATTCTGAAAGTAGCGGGATGTCTGAAGCCAAACCGGGCACCCGTGATGTTCTGTAAGGTTTTCCGTACGTCGTTGAACGCTGCCCTTTTCTTTGCCTCGCCAGCGGTCAAGTCTCCAAAGATATGAACGGCATGTCCGTTGTATTGTTTGTAGACTCCGTTTCTCCCGAGCCAGGCGGAGAATCTGTTCTTTAACGTGGAAGAAGTGGACCCTCAGAATAAACGGTCTGGGTTGTTGCCCCTGCTTCGGCTTGATTTGGGCTAATCGGTGAGCTCGGTCGATAAGTGGCTGTTCGCGGAGATCCAACAGGTCTTTCAGGAGGTTGGAGATGAACGCTGTCGGAGCTTTGCCCTCATCCCCTTCTGCAATGCCAACAACTACCCTTAGGTTGTTCCTCCTTGATCTGTTTTCAAGATCTTCACATTTGTTTTAAAGTGCTCGGATCTCCCCTTTGAGAGCAGTCACACTCACTTCCATGCAGTGGTGGACAGTAACGAAGTAAATGTAATTCGTTCCTGTACTTAAGTAACATATCTATGTATCTGTACTTTATAAGTATTTCTATTTTGTGAGACTTTATACTTTCACTCCACTACATTTGAAAGTGAAAATTCGTACTTTTTACTCCATTACATTTAGTAAAACCTCTCGTTCCTTTTTACCAAAGCGAATCAAATAATGAAAGGTCAAAGTGAGTTCACAATTACCCCAATCAGGATTAGCGCTACTTGCTCTAAAGTCCTTTCGGTTTTGTCAGTTTCGTTCGTTTGTTGAGCACGAGCTACGTTGAATTCTGCAGCAGTTTGAGGCTGTTTTATGCTCAAGCAGCCTACGTAACGCTACATAAATGATGTAAGAAACATGCACAATCAACGGTGTTTCTGCTCAGGCACACGATGTCGCAAACTTTTATCATGCAGTTCTTGACTCCCTTGGTAAAGGTATCACACTTCTTTACAGTCTTCGGTGCAGACTGGTATGCTCTAATTTTGTGCAATTTATGCAAAAACTAGTTCCTGTAATGACATTTTCTTTCTTCACGTTTGATCTGAGGTCAAGTGTTTTGTTTTTGTACCTAGGGTTGTGTGGAATATCACTGCTAGTTTTCAGCACAAACTAATATAACTAGGTCAAGTGTTGTTGTTTATGTACCTAGGGTTGTGTAGGGAATATCACTGCTATCACTAGTCTTCAGCAAAACTAGTATAACACCACATTCTCTGATTTTGTGGAACAAGTTCCTGTAATGTTATTTATCATTAGTCTTCAGCACAAACTAGTATAACACCACATTCTCTAAATTTTGTGGAACAAGTTCCTGTAATGGTATTTATCATACTTTGAAACATAAATCAGGATTTATGTTCAATGTTTATGTTTTAGGGTAACACAGACAGACAGATGTGATAAAGTAAAGGAGCTTATGTTTAACTCCACATTTTTCTATAATTAAATGTGCAACTAAGTTAAAAATAAATGTAAAATTAAATAATTGTTCTCTTGTATTTCATAACCACTTTGTCTTACCTAATGGCAATAGATAGCTTTCAATGTTTTGTGCTTATTCACCAGTGGTGGACAGTAACGAAGTAAATGTAATTCGTTCCTGTACTTAAGTAACATATCTATGTATCTGTACTTTACTCAAGTATTTCTATTTGGTGAGACTTTATACTTTCACTCCACTACATTTCAAAGTGAAAATTCGTACTTTTTACTCCATTACATTTAGTAAAGCCTCTCGTTCCTTTTTCCCAAAACGAATCAAATAATGAAAGGTCAGAGTGAGTTCACAATCACACCAATCAGGGATTAGCGCTATTTGCTCTGAAGTCCTTTCGGTTTTGTCAGTTTGGTTCGTTCGTTGAGCGTGAGCTACGTTGAATTCTGCTGCATTTTGAGGCTGTTTTATGCTCAAGCTTAGCCTACGTAACGCTAAATGATGAAAGAAACATACACAATCAACGGAGTTTCTGCTCAGGCTCACATTTAAAAATGCTTGCCTTTTATAAGGGCACAAGATGTCGCAAACTTTTATCATGCAGATGACAAACTCCCTCGGTAAAGGTATCACTACATACTTCTTTACAGTCTTTGGTGCAGTCTGGTATGCTCTGTAATTTTGTGAAACTTATGCAAAAACTAGTTCCTGTAATGACATTTTTTTTTCTTCACGTTTGATCTGAGGTCAAGTGTTTTGTTTTTGTACCTAGGGTTGTGTAGGGAGTATCACTGCTAACACTAGTCTTCAGCACAAACTAGCATAACTAGGTCAAATGTTGTTGTTTTTGTACCTAGGGTTGTGTAGGGAATATCACTGCTAACACTAGTCTCCAGCACAAACTATTACAACACCACATTTTCTGATTTTGTGGAACTAGTTCCTGTAATGGTATTTATCATACTTTGAAACATAAATCAGGACTTATGAGTTTAAGGGTTACACAGACCGACAGATGTGATATAGTAAAGGAACTTATGTTTAACTTCACATTTTTGTATAATTAAATGTGCAACTAAGTTACAAATAAATGTAAAAATAAATAATTGTTCTCTTGTATTTCATAACCACTTTGTCTTACCTAATGGCAATAGATAGCTTTCAATGTTTTGTGCTTATACACTTTTAAATAGACAAATGTAAGACACTATTTAAAGATTGGCATTAGTATTTTCATCTTATATCAGTTGATTGAGCCCGAGCTTTGATGTGAAAATGATAAAATGCCATTAGAACCATAATTCATTAAGGTACTTTTACTTTTAATACTTAAGTATATTTGGAGGCAAATACTTTTATACTTCTACTTAAGTGGAAATTCAAAATGCATACTTCTACTTTTACTGGAGTAATATTTTACACCAGGTATCTATACTTTCACTTAAGTACATAGTTAGTGTACTTCGTCCACCACTGTTATTCACTATTCAATAGACAAATGTAAGACACGATTTAAAGATTGGCATTAGTATTTTCAGTTGATTGAGCCGGAGCTTTGATGTGAAAATGATAAAAGGCCATTAGAACCATAATTCATTAAGGTACTTTTACTTTGAATACTTAAGTATATATGAAGGCAAATACTTTTATACTTCTACTTAAGTGGAAATTCAAAGTGCATACTTCCACTTTTACTGGAGTAATATTTTACACCAGGTATCTATACTTTCACTTAAGTACGTAGTTAGTGTACTTCGTCCACCACTGCTTCCATGTCGGCTAAGGCATCACTAGTCTTTGTAGCATGGTCCTCCACAGCAGCTAGTCTTCCCTCTTGGAGAATGATGGTCTGTTGTATGGCTCCTGTTGTTGAAGTTATCTCTGCCTTGACAGCAGCAATATCAGCTTGAAATCCTTTGACTGCAGACTCAATTGAGCTCCAAATGTCCGCTTTTAAAGACGTTATTACTTCACGGAGCATAGTTGCGGTTACCCCATCTTCCTCTTCCTCATTAGCATGAGGCAGTTGGTTAGCAGAGGCAGAAGATGTAGTCCGCTGTGCCTTGGACTTAGATTTGCCTGAACCCGACATATTTTGAGATTGAAAACTTAAAGAAATGGCTTCGAAATGTGAAATAAGCGTCCTGTAACTATTTCAAAAGTAAAACATTGTTTAGTTGGTCTTTTTTGATCGATATAAATTCCACCTGTTGGGAGCTGTAGAATATCACGTCTGCATCACACCAACGCAGCAGCGCCCCCCAGTACCATTCTTTATTCATGGCTGTGTTCTTAGGCAAAATTGTGAGTGAGCCCACTCCCTTGGCTGAGAAGCAACCCCACACATGAATGGTTTCAGGGTGCTTTACTGTTGGCTTGACACAGGACTGATGGTAGCGCTCACCTTGTCTTCTCGGACAAGGTTGTTTGCAGATGCCCCAAACAATCGGAAAGGGGATTCATCAGAGAAAATGATTTTATCCCAGTCCTCACCAGTCCAATCCCTGTTCCTTTTACAGAATATCAGACTGTCCCTGATGTTTTTCCTGGAGTGGCTTCTTTGCTGCCCTTCTTGACTCCTCCAAAAGTCTTCGCCTCATTGGGCGCGCAGATGCACTCACACCTGCCTGCTGCCATTCCTGAGCAAGCTCTATACTGGTGGTGCCCCGATCGTGCATCTGAATCAACTTTAGGAGACGGTCCTGGCGCTTGCTGGACCAAAACATCCTCCGAGAGCAAATTCTCCCAACTATCCAGGAACATTTTGATGATGAACAATGCCCTTTCCAGCATGATGGAGGACCTTACCATACAGCAAAAGTGATAACTAAGTGGCTCGGGGAACAAAACATTGATATTTTGGGACCATTGGCCAGGAAACTCCCCAGACCTTAATCCCATTGAGAACTTGTGGTTGATCCTCAAGAGGCGGGTGGACGAACAAAAAAAAACGAATTCTGACAAACTCCAACCATTGATTATGCAAGAATGGACTGCCATCAGTCAAAATGTGGCCCAGAAGTGAATTGACAGCATGCCAGGGTGGATTGCAGAGGTCTTGAAAAAGAAGGGTCAACACTGCAAATATTGACTTGTAATTGTCAATAAAAGCCTTTGACACTTATTAAATGTTTGTGATTATACTTCAGTCTACCATAGTAACATCTGATAAAAATATCTAAAGACACTGAAGCATCAAACTTTGTGAAAATGTATATTTGTGTCATTCTCAAAACTTTTGGCCACGACTGTAGTCATGTAGAGTAAAAGCATTGGCAAAATGAGACACTGTCATGTGAGAAATAAGTTAAACTGTCAACCAATCAACAGCCCAGTACTTTTATTTACACATGTCTGTGTGATGTCTCTATCCTAAGTCTAACCTTAGGGAACTGGTAAGTTATTTGTGGTTCGTAGCCCTCCTGATCCCTCCTTTTCTTGAGGCTGACCACCACCAGGTACTCGAAGAAGAAGTGCCCGCTGGCATTGCTCTGGTCCTGGGTGCGGGAAGATTCTGGTGCCTGCGGACCTGAGTTTGGACCAGGAGGAGCCCTCTCTCCTCCTAATGGTAAAACAAAAATGGCTTTTGTTGTTGATTCCATGTGTATATTAAACAAAGACAAGTACAAATGGTGAAATTAGAGCAGTTATGTCTGATTTAATGGCACCATCTGCTTTTTATATGTCTCACAGCTTACACCCCGGTGTTCAGTTCAGTTGTTCATGCTCTGACATAATAAGCAGAGCAGGTAAGTGGATGGGTCATCTGTATAATCTCAGAGAGCAGCAGGAAAACAAATTCTTTGCTAACTCTATAATATGTGTAACCCATGTTGTGTAGACAAGCACAGTCCCACATGGGACTCAAACTCGCAACCTCGGACATGGGAGGCGAAGGCTAAAACTCATTGGGGCTAGCATCCGTCACTAACACATTTCTCTTAGGTAAAGTATATTGGATTTAATGTAATCTAGTGATGAGGCTGCAAATTGCAACCAACTGAATACCTCTCCCTTCCTAGGCATGAAGAAACTACGGAACTGTCAGGTGTCAGGTGTGAAAGGCCCTCATTAGTGTCAGTGCTTTTGTTTGTCTGTTCTGGGCTACTGTAGAAACATGGTGGCACAACATGGCAGACTCCGTGGAAGAGGACCCACTCCCTATATAGATATTAAGGGCTCACTGTATGCTTACAAAAACACAATCACTCTAAATCCTCCTTTAAAGTTGTCAGGGAGTGAGTGAGGTTTGCTCACTGCAGAGCACTATACCTGTTGGCTAACGTCACATATGTTTTTTTCACTTCACCTCTACCCTAGACCTTGGGTTGAGCAGAGAAGTGGTGGATAACTTCCCTCACCTTATGGACAGTGCATCAAAATGCTTTAAATCACTGTCCTCCTTGAGCTGAGAGTAAGGCTTGTTGAATAGTATTTTTTTCTTGAATCATTGCTCAGACTTCCCATAAAAAAAAAAAACAATATTACTATACCATGGCAATATTGTGTCTGTCATGATAACAATGCAAATCACTCAAAGGTTCTAAAAATCAAGACTGCTGTCTGTGACACTGTATGTTCACACTGAAAAAACAAGGGAAGTGCCACTTAACAATAACGTCTTTGATGTGATTTTCAACACCCAGGGCTAATGAATGAGGAAGCTCAATGAACACATCTGTAAGCCTACAGACGACCCACAATTTATAGCATACATATGACAGGGCTGGCCAGTCCACCCCTGGGAGACCTAACCTTGTACAGATTATAGTTTAGAATTTCATCTAACACATCTGGCACACCTGAGAATCCCACTGTATTACAACTGAGCACACAAGTAAAGCTCACCACTGGATTCGCATTGCCTTTGAGCATGTTACAGACACAGATAAGGACAAAGTTACTTCCTGTACAGTCTATGCAAATTCAGCCAATGCCCTTCAGCTGACGCCTGCACGTGAGATAATTCTACACCACTACCTGTTAGGCATTTTTACAGTTATACTTTGTAATGGTCATTTGTTAGTAAATAAAGTTAATGACTCTCTGAATCCAGTATAATGAATAAGAAGGTATTATCACTAATCTGATGATTTCAATGTGGTTTTATCGCATGATATTGAGTCTCTGGAAGGGAGCAAGAAATCTTTGGAAGAAAACTTGAATTCATCAGCCATAATCTGACAACACCCTTTTAAGTAACAATTTAGCCTTTAATTTGGCAATTTAATACATAACCATGTATTTACTATAAATGTACTTAAATGACCCAGTCATGAAGAGACTCTCCTGTCATGGCACATTTCAATTCAGTACCATGCGAACCGCTCCTGATTTGACTAGCTACTTGCAGAATCATCAAGCCTTCACCACTTGGCGCTGTAGTTTCAGATGGAGCTTTGAAACACTTACGGTCTTTGTGAAGTTTTGCATTGAGGGTGGAGAATACATTGCTTAGTCTCTTCAGAGTTCCGGTATCCCGATCATCTGTCTTCCTGGACATGATGGCACCCTGCAGGGTTGTGGAAAGGGGAGAGGATTTATCATCACCATTTGACATTACCAAGGGCACACTAATCATTTCTCCAAAACAACTCCCTTTTGTTGATATATTTAGCTTGATAGGCCTTTTGGTATTTATCATCAAAAAGACAAAATGTTGGCTTATTACTTTTTTGTAGGGATGAGGTGGACAGGGAAGTTGAGGGGCACTGTGTCTGAACAGTCTATTGAATACAATACAATGCATTAAGGCCACAGTCAAGTAGCCTACTCTGGCTGTCTTCTGTGAAAGGACCAGCAACACAAAAAGAACAGAAACAAACATGACACTAAATATTTTAGCCACAGTGCTTTGGCTGAAGCCACTGAGCCTGCAGTACCGGATTGGTGACTTTTGCTCTCCCACAATCAGGTCGTTCCTCTCTGTAATGGTGAGAACACTTTTCTCAGCTTTTGTGGCTACTTGGAGGGACAAATTACGGAATGTTGAATCAAGAAAGAGGGTGATCTTTAAAAACACCCAACATAGGCTAACTAATCCGTGTCACCTTTATAAACGTATTAAGCCTAACGCTGCGTGTAACAATTTGTTTCTGTCCATCCCTGGTGTCAATTTAATGCATCATGCATGACCCACCATGTTTCCTCAGATTGCCATCTAGTGTCAATTCTATTTCTTCAGTTTTCATTACGAGTGGTAAGACTAGGTCTAAGATCTGAAAGCAAAACTATATGCTACATATATAAACACTTCAAACTATTCTGGCATCACTTAAGGCTATCATTCAGAGAAATATTAGCCAACTCACAGTTTGACGTGTCTTCGAAGTCAGTCTACACAATTTCGTAGCCTACAGATTACTTGGTTTAACCTTCCGTCATTCATCGCTGTGTGAACGCATTTCGAACCTTGTGTCAAGTAGGCTAGGTTACAGTGACGGTATCCAGGTGAGCTGTTGGCTTTTCAGCGATCTTCCTTCTTTCCTCCAGAGATGAAACTTCAGCGATGTAGGCTAGTTGCGTATCATGACAACTTGAGTGCAAATATGCTGATCCCTCTGTTTGTTCACGTTTCGTAGCCTGTCGACAAAACGCTTTGTTTTTGTAAGGCTGGCCGTATCTGGCTACTGTCTGTTTTATTCTACTTGACACACTACTCCCGTGGTTGTGCCACTCATCAGGTGGATTCGGGGAGGTGTCTTGAAATACAGCCTGTAGCTAGACTAGTCCCATTCGCCCTTTGCCAAGTAACATATCCTTGCTTTTCTTATAAACTTTCTGTGGATGCAATTAGGCCTACATGTTAACAGGCTAATGTTAATTTGAGATAGTAAAACTAGCTGTTAAGTGTTTTACAAACAAAAAAGTATTTACTTTCTACTGAAGGTGCAGTCCTACAGTTTATCCAAGTTACACATCATCAAAGTACAATACAGACTTACGCCTAATAAATAACTTAAGTGATGGAAAAGTATTGCCTTCCTTGGCGGATTTATTGCGTGATTAAGTTTTACATTCACGATGATTGGCCGGTTATCTAGCTATATAGCCTACCATTGAACTCTGAACTTCATCCCTTATCTTCACAGGACACACTTCAACTCATTAGGGGCCGGGGGATCATAGAATGGGTCGGGTTTCCTGCGGCTCTTTAAATTGCCTTTGAGGTTTTCAGTGGCATTATAAAATTGTATGATATACATTATCTAAAACAAATTGTATCTAGAAGTAGGCCTACACTACGGGAAATCATCTGAAGTCAAACTAAAGTTACCGATGAGACCATGCCCTCTGCATGGACAATAAGGTAAAGCCTACCCCCTAGTGACACAAATGGTTACACGTTTTTAGTGACTGGCTAATAATGAAAATGAACTGGCAGATGTAGGCTATTGATTAATTCAATTACATGTTTTTAGGAAGCATATGTATTGTAGGCCTAATGTGCAGTAAATTGAGTAATTGGCTTACTTGACCTATTCCTTAGAAGCAGTAGTTGGCTTATTGTTTAGCGGCATACCATTTGGAGCACACTCTTTAGACATGCCATATTTATTTATTTATTTATTTATTTATTTACAATGTTTGGTATTTTAAGTTTCAGTGGTTATACAAAAAACAGCCTTTTGTAGACTTGCCTGTGAGCTGTTATACACATAGAAATTCAACAAGAATGTCTTGTAAGGCTCCAAAATCCGCATTTCTGTAATTATATTATAACATTATCATAAAACTATTTCCATGACCAAAAGGTCAACTCCACAAACCAGACAACCAATGGAATTCGAATATGACTGGAACCCATTTTGCTAAACAAAATTCCTGTGAAAAAAAAGTGCAGTGATGAAAATGGGGCTCTTCAGCGGTGTAGATGACTGTGTTTACAAGCAGTAGAATTAATCACAAACTCTCAAGGGTTCTTAAATGTTATGCTTTAGAGACACTTCAAGCCTACTTAGTGTCAAAAATGTGTGTATGCGTCCAAGATAATTGCCTCCCAAGTGAGTGATGTCCTGGCTTGACTGTTCTGAGTCTTGTTTTCGATCTGTCCGAAATATGTAAGCAAATAAAGCCATCTTGTTCAAGAGCAACAATGTGAAAACAAAGATACTGTATGCTGTGTCGCATGTTCGGTTGTTGTGTGTTTGTTGCCGATGTTTTAGCTGTTAGACTTCAGGTTGTGTATCTCTTTTGTGTTTAGCAGGAGTGATGTGATTGTTACCATGTCGTCCCTGTGTTAAGATAAGATAAGATAAACTTGTATTAATCCTGTGAGGGAAATGCAGGTGTTATAGCAGCAAGGTAGTAGAAATATCAAAATAAATTAACACAAATTTGAATAATATTAGAAAACATAGTAAAACTCCGCTGGTGTAAATTACATAAAAGTTAAGTTCGGTTGTGGAGTCTAATGGCTACTGGGACAAAGGAATGACCAAGGCGCTTTTGTGGTGTGCCGAGGAGGGATCAGTCTGTGGCTGAACGTGCTCCCCATCTGCTGTAGATCGTCATAGAGGGGATGAGAGGGGTTCCTCAGGATAGCATCCAGCTTCCTCCTCGTCCTCTCCTCCGCAACTGCCCCCAGATTGTCCAGTTCTATTCCCACCACGGAGCCAGCCTTGTTCCTCACCAGCTGGTTCATTTTGTTGAACACACACACACACACACACACTCACCACGCCAAAGAAGAGGACAGGTAGAACATCTGCAGCAGCCTATTGCATTCTTTAAAGGACCTGATCCGCCTCAGGAAGAACAACTTGCTCTGCCCCTTCCTGTAAAGGGCCTCAGTGTTCTCAGTCCAGTCCAATTTGTTGTTATGTACACCCGGGAACTTGTAGTTGTCCACCTCCTCCCCTCGGATGGTGATAATAGTTATGGCCCTCTTCTTGCTCCGCCGGTAGTCCAACACCAGCTGAGAGCTTCTCAGCTAGCCAGGGTGGCTGGATGGTGTTGAAAGTGCTGGAGAAGTCAAGGAACATGTCTCTCAAGGTGCTGCATGGCTTCTCCAGGTGTGTGTAGGCTCTGTGGAGCATGTAGATGTTTGCATCATCCAGACCAATGTTTGCCTGATATGTACTGCAGGGGGTCCAGGGAATTATTCACCATGTTCACCTTTAAAGTTCAAACCAAAGATCATTGAGCGCAACAACCAACGCTTTTTAACATTAAAAGTGATGTGTTCCATTAATCTCGTGCACATTCTAAGTGCAGAAACAGACATAACCTGACGATTGACGATCGAAAAATCTGATTGACAGAACAGTTAGGATTTTTTATAAGTTAATATAAGATAGGAGGCCAAAGATAAGATAGGAAACGACCAATAGGTTAAGAACTGCTTCTGTAATAGGAAGTTAGGATTTTTCCTATCTTATCTAAGTTAGGATGAGCAGTTTGGATTTTTTTCTGTAATGAGGCCCCAGGGGCTTGAGGTGCTGCAAGACTCTCAAAGCGCTTAATGACGTGTGACGTCATTGAGGGCGCTTGGGCGTCCCTTCTTGGGCACCGGGACAATGCCCATACTTAATTGTCAGTATGAATTATGTCCTTTCCCTTCCCATCAGGGACCTACAATTCAAAAATAAGCTTTGCAGCCACCTTCGATGTCATCATTTAAAGAGATCAGAACGCTGCAATATAGTGTAGGCTACCTTATATAACAACTAAGGCTATAGTCAAACGTGTGTACATTTAAAACTATTTAATATTGTTAAAAAAAAATCTTGTGCTCTACAATATTTTGGTAGCCATGATTACTTTTGTAGACTAACTAGAGTCTAGTTAGGCTACTAGACTCCAAGGTGTGTGTAGCGAAATGCATTGAAAATCACTCACGTTGGAGAGAAAGAGCAGTCGCTACCATGAGATAATATTTGGTAGGGGTGAAGTATGTGGGTGTCAAGATATTTTGAGTAAGACATTCAGCTTCTGTCTAAAGGTTTTTCCAAATTTCTAAATACCGTGTTATTGAGTAATAAATATGATTCCTGGATGACATCGATTTCTGCATCTGAATTGACACGATTGATATAGACATCCCAAAAAAGAGTTGAATGGGTCGTCCCAACGATGCCGGAGTGCAACAGTAGCAAGGCAGGAAGAACTCCACTGGTTGGCAATGCAGTGTAGACTTGTGACATGATTATTATGGCAGTATGTTGGAAACTAAATTACCATGCATTGGTAAGTTAGTTAAGACCAGTAGCTATGTATGTATTAGATTTATTAAATGAATCAAACTGAACAGAAGTGAGTATTGGAGTTGGAAAATAAAAGTGTAAGCAATCAGTAAAATGCAGTGCAGTGAATTAGCAAACAAAATCCAAAATCGGTGAGGGAGAGACAGAGCAGCGGCAGACCCCCTCCAGTCTGGTCTGAAGCGCTTTTAAAGGCCCAGACCTAGCGCGACTCCAAGCACCTGCGCCCAGCTCACCTATAAGAATCAGATGCAGCACACAGACAGGAGGAGGAGCCAGGCAAAGCCGTAAAAAAGTAAACAGGGAAAATGGTTAGATAACACAGCAGTTAGAGCTTAATCTATACTTGATATAACACATTGCCAGCATCATATCAATGGGTGATATAGGTGAGATAGACTGCTAGATAATGGCATGGGCTTGGGTCCACCAGCGCCAGGAGGAGACCTGCTATTGGTGGACTGCCTGTGTGCACTGAGGAGGAGGAGGAGAGGAAAAGGAGTAAGGAGAGGAGGAGGGGGAGAGGAGGAGGAAGAACAAGAAGAGACAGAGGATGAAGAGGTGATGGAGAGAGAGCAGGGGTAGAAGAGCGGAGAGGAGGAGACAGAGAGGGAGAAAGAAGATGAAGAGAAGGAAGAGAGGGAGACAAGAGGAGGAAGAACAGGTTTTTAGCTTTGGCTCTCTCTAGTAAACCCACTGATCAAAACACAGGCTTGCTTCAGAAGAGCCACACTCTCTTTACACTCTCATTACACACACACACACACACACACATGTAACACTGAACACGTGTCTGTCTAACACTGCGATACCCTCTTCAGACACACATTGGAAGCACACCAGCCTGGCAACACTATATTACAGCACTAAAGCACTAATATTATTGTATGTGTGTGTGTGTGTGCAGACCAGCCTGGCAACACTATATTACTGCACTATTAGTATTAGCAGCAGTGGTATTATTTTGGTAATGTTTTAAACCTAACAATCAAAACAACTTTACATAATAATGTCACCTGACAACAAAAAGTCTAATCACGGACTTATCACGTTAATTACCTCACGAAATGATCACGTTAATTACCTCACATTAGCCTCCGTTACCAAGCTTTCAGTTAGGTCCATACATCCATTACATGTTTAACATCAACATCGACATTTCATGCAAACCAAATGTAAAAAATATCGATGTCTAAGAGTATACTACTGATAGCTAATGCTTAAAAGTGTGAAAACGGTTTAAAATGCTGTTATTTCATCAACTTACCAGTAATTGTTCTTGACGCGCACTTGAAATGAACGGGGCTCCGTTGGAACTTGGGAACTTACGGCGTCTCCATAACCCGGAAGTTTCGTCTGCCATTTTTTACAATGGGAGTCAATGGAAGTGTCGCAACTCTGTTTTCTATGGCTCTGCCTCAAGGTAAGAGTCTTGAAATCTCTTAGTAGACTGGATTTTACATTGGCCATATTGTAGATTTCCTGGGCTTCATCCATCCATGTCCTCTATTTAGAATAGAATAGACTTTATTTGTCATTGTGCATTAGATACACAACGAAATTAGTTTGTGCAGCCACTAAAAAGTGCAGTTGTGCTGGATGGAGGGTAGGAGGGTAGTGTGATTATTAAGTTCTGTGATGGCCCTGGGGATGAAACTGTTCTGCAGTCTGGAAGTGCGGGCTGTAGTGGCCCGGTAGCGCCTGCCAGAGGGTAGCAGGGTGAAGAGATGGTTTGCGGGGTGAGTCTCATCCTTCAAAATTCCACATGCTCTGCGGAGGCAGCGCGTCCTAAAGATGTCGTCCAGGGGAGGCAGTGGAAGTCCAACTACTCTCTCAGCAGATCTTATGACCCGACTGAGGGATTTCCTGTGCTTGTCTGTGCAGTTGACATACCATGCACTGATACAGTATGTGATCACACTTTCAATGCAACAGTGGTAAAAAGACTTAAGCAGCTCGGGAGTTGTTTTTCTTTCCATTTCAGGTCCTCTGAGAGCATAACCCCCAGGAAGTAAAGCAGGAGGTCCTCTCTACTTCCTCACCATTGATGGTGAGGGGTTGAGGGTTCGCCTTTTGCCATCTGAAGTCAACTATGATTTCTTTTGTCTTTCTGACATTCAGGGTCAGGTTGTTTTCTGTCAACTTCATCTCTGTAGGCACTTTCATTTTCATCTGTGATTTGTCCTACCACAGTGGTGTCATCTGCAAATTGATTTAGTCATGATTGTCATTGATTTAGTCATCCCTTGCGTACTAACTCTACTCATGAACCGCGTTCTGAGCCATCACAAACTATCCTTTGACAGTCTTTCCTAACTCAGTCTTGTTTATCCTATTTACTAGGTGTTATCCTTTGTCCATAACGCCCGTTTGACCTGCTTTTGCCACTTAAAACAACAGTCGTACCTTGTGGACGCATTACCTGGAAAGCCTCACAGTCAACACAGAGGAATAATGATTTTGCAGATTTTACTGTACAGTGAGATGGTATGCACGCAGACTTCCAGATAAAGAGTAAATTCAGAGGTTAGGTTGTATGATGTAATATGCTCTTATGCTGATAATTCTATAATTATCATTACAGATAAGTACAAACAATTCAGGGCCCCTTACAATGGACATTTTACAATCAACACATTAAATCCCGTATTAAAACAGCGCCAAGCCGAGCAAATCAGTGAAGTGCAGTCATATATTGCCTGCCAAAAGACAAAGCAAATAAGAAAAGTAGTCTTTTATTTCAAATCTTTTATTTAGATTCCAAACACAAATATATTTTCTTTTTATTATGGGGTGGGGGTAGGGGGCTAGGACAACCGGGGTCAAGCATATGTGTACGTCTGAGTGGGTAACAGAGGCACTCGCAGACAGAGATGCAGTAGAAGACCTAAACAGACATGTTGTCAATGAGCACAAGAGCAGGAAAGGCTACATAACTGTCACTCCACAGCAGAAAGATCTGATTGGACTTATCCCTGTAATACTACCCTACTGCTCCCCCTGCAACTTTGTCACAGCCAACATAATCAGGCTCGCAACGTGACTCACGAGTGGCCTGTTCTGGCAGTGACATGCTTTGCGATGTCACTGGTAGAGAAGACTTAATTGACTCAGAGAGGACAACTGACAGAACTGTTTCAGTATTTGGAGGATAACATCACAAACATGCTGCTGCCATGAGCTAGTTGCATTGTGATTACCTACTGACTATATGCTATATGTGGATTTTATGATCTAGTCTGTGAACAGAAACATTTTCAGGCAGTCCTCTTCACAGGGTGTTTAAAAAAAAAGCATGTCTGTGCGGCGTGTATGCCTTTTCAAAAATCACCTCTAGGAGGCTAGATTTGACCTAGATTCCATGTGCTGAATTTGACCTACTGCTGTAGTAACATTTCTACTGAGGAATTGATTGTTGATGTACTTTTAAATGACTTGAAGTTTTTTGGGAAATGCAAAAGCTGTGCATTATTTAGTTTTGAGAATTCTGGTTTGATATTATTTTGAGTACATTTTTGGTACATTAAGTGGCAATGCCTTTAAGTTAACCTTTTGGAAGTTATCACTCTAGCCAGTGGCATCAATGGCTATTGCCAAAAGCAGTGCCTAGCATGGGCGGCTCAGCCATTGAAGTAGATGAAGCAATGCTTAATAAAAGAAGCACAAAAGCAAAAAAACGACATGCATTAATTCAAACTGCATGTGCCTGTTATATTTAACGTTTGATGTGTATGTGTTGCATTGACAAGCTGCTGTACAAACAGTGCCCCCCACTGACAAAATTATAAATAACATGAACCACATGTCAATGGCATGAAGCACATTAATGGATATTTTAGCTGTAAAGTTAATTATATGAACTGTGATGAAATTAATCAATGGTAGTCCTAATATTGACAAAATCTGCATTTTATGGGTTGAAAATGGCTCAACATGCCATCTACTGTTAAAAAAAATCAACCTGAACCTTGCAAGCTGCTTCCAAGGCTGATGCTAACTTATCCACAACCATTTGATACATATCTACGTCATAAAATGGGCGGCTCACCTCCTGTGAGTGAGGAAACCTTTGGTCTTATTATTGCTAGCGAGCTAGCTATAAGCAAATGTAAGCTTTGTTATTATATGCAATGCAAGTGCATGTGATGACTAATGCATCGAACGCATTGATGTTAAATGTACCCAATATGTTTAGCCGTAGAGAACAAAAATACCTATCTACGACCACTACCATATTTGATCGCTGTTCCCCCTTCCTATATTGACTAAGAAGATCCACTGCAAGCATTGTAGCGATGGAAAACTATAAGTGTTGATTATGTATGAATGTTAAGTCATTGTATCTATGTCCAGATTCAGGGGTGTCAGTAAACTCAGTTTTGTGTACATTCCTTCATAATCTCAGTTTTGTGTAGGATCCTTCATAATCCCAGTTTTACAGTGTGTAAGATTGTGTATAGTTTCAATGTATGGATGTATGCAGATGTTTGTCCATGGTTTGACAACATGTTAACAAGCTCCATGAGGCCACTGAACACAGAGATCTAAGAGCACAAAGACTCAAATACAAAGGCAGATGGGACACACACACACACACACACACACACACACACACACACACACATTTAGACAACAACCAACCAGATCAAGCTGCTCATGACATCACTCCTACCTTAAAGAGATCTAATGGGTAATGGTGAGGGTGAGGGAACAGATGCTACGCCCAGCCTGCAAGCTGCTTTGGTTGGGCAAACAATCCCTAGCTGCCAACAAGACATCACTGAGTGTGTGTGTGTTTTTTCTGAGTCTTTGTATTTGCACATACATCATATGCAGTGTTCCCATGAGCCCAGTCAAGACTGAAAAGGAACGCTAACAGGTGCATTTATGTGTTACAGAGACATAGTGCGCTCATGCTGTTTGTTTTGGGTCACATGCTGGTTCAGCTGTTCACTGTGATCCCTTTGGCTTGTGCTCAGTAAGTGTAGATCAATGATAAAAGAGTTAGTCCCTAGTCTCCTCTCACAGCTGGTGTTTTTTTAATTTTTTTTAAACCTACATTTTCCATGGGTAGCAGAATATATGAACACTGAATAATTTGCCATCCTCTCACAGGAAGTGCCCTACGCCCAGCGATGAAGAGGGTGAAGGGCCTTACCAGGTGCCCTCCCTCTCTGAGCTGGGCTTTGAGGTGGGGTACGAGGTGCTGTGGCCAGGAGGGGAGAGCCACGCCCTGGAGAGGCTGGAGAAGCACTTCCAGAGTCAGGTTGTTCACACCCTAAATTAAACTACTTTTAACTATAAGGACTCTTGAATTTAACATTGGCCAGTGTGACTGCAGGTTTTCATTCTAACCAAGCATCACCATACCTGACTCCATTTCATTGTTTAGTTGCCAGACTGGCTTATGCACCCTCGGAACCTCTGGTCATAAGAACGCCTGCCACTAGTTACATTGGGCCTCATTCTCGACAGCAGTTGGGAAGACTTTCCGAAGGATTTCAGAAGGAACTCCACTTCGGAAACATTTATGAAAACATTTGCATTCTCGTTATTTTTTTCTTCTGTGCTTTCTTCTGAACTTCAGACAACTTTCAGAACTCGAAATAGCAGTCGTAACTCTACCGGAATCTTCTCAAATGGGGTTCCACGGGCCATCTTGTGGTTATTTGAGGAATCGCGTTGAGGAATGACATTTGAAAAAACTCCGTATTACAGTAAAAGGGTTAACGGGCGAATTTGTGAGAACCCGTTGGTGATTGCGTTCACGTCAACTCTACAGACATCCTCGGATTAAAATAATTATGATAATAATAAATACGAGAATATTTGTATCATTAACAATAACGTTTCACATTTATAGTCATAATTATACGAGGTAGTGTTTATTGTTACACTAGGTCTATATGGCTCGTAGCTTGACTGTTCTCTCCCTTGTACGTCACTTTGGACAAAAGCTGGGGAACAATAGTCCATATAAGAAGGGGGAGAAGGAGAGAAAAGGGAGAGAAAAAAGGGAAGAAATTCCATGAAATCGCCGGTTCAAATCCCAGCCGAGACAAATGCAGATACCAGATATTTATACATTCTGTTTTATAATCAATTAATTGACTATAAGTAAGTTTTGTGTATTGTATGAGAATACAAATTTAAACTTTAATCCAAAATACTTTCATTTGCATTTTAAATCTGCATAAACTGCATTGGCCATAGTTTTTTGTTGCTTTTTAGAGTAGTTTCATAATTTACACTACACCGTTACAGGCATATATTACATTCAGCCTACAAGAAAGCTATTGTAAAGCCATGCATTGCCTTGCATAATGAATTCAAATGCAACTCCATAAAAAGGGCATTACAGTTGACACAATTACACCTGATTGGGAATGAATACAACACACCAGATTTTATTTTGACAAAAAGGGTGTTTATTATCAAACATTTACAAAATAATAATGTATTCAAAGTTAAATAAAAAATACAATAAAAAATGTACACACACACACACACACTGGCCGAGCCACAGGCAAATCCAGCCCTTGTGCAAGCACAGCAACCTCTTGGCCCTTCAAACGCTCATTATGCCATGTGATCAGCGTCCTCTGGTTCACCTCCACAAGCTGTAGGGTGGTGAGTGTCACTACGGGCTCATTCATAATGATCAGCTGCCTAATTTTCCTATAGTCCCTGAGTATAATGTGGGATGCTGTGCCTTGTTTTTCTGGGCTGCGGTGAATATTGTACAGTCTAATGAAAACCTAATGAAAACCATTTCCACAAGGCAGTTGGGCCATTGAGCCGGCGAACCGCTGGAGGCAAGGACGCACCTCATGTGCTGTCTACCCCAGGAGTGAAGGTAGCCTTTTTTTTGGCGACCTAGGTTCCGCCACAAGCTAATGATGCTTCCCACTTGCTCTGGACTCAGGACCAGGCTGCTTTGTGTCCTCAAGTCGACCAGATACTCCGCCAGGTTATCCACTCTGTCCAACCCTGGAATGCCATGTCCACCAACAGCCTGGAAATATACAACTGCTGGTTAGTCGGGTGTACATATGCATTATTCAATTATTTAATTGGGCATTGTAATAGTACTAAATGATTGGGAATGTGAGTTTGTCGGTTGATGTTATGGTCTAGGGAAACCATAAAGTGATGGAGGACGGAGACGTAGCTTTCTTTAACAATATTTAAGGTTTATTTCATAAACCCAAACGATAACGACAGAAATGACAAACGACTGGACTAACGAGTAGGCAGGAAGCGATCAGTAATCAGTAGTGTGGTGCGAACGACTGTTGCGTGTAGGTAAAATACTGCGTGCATGTTGCATGTTACACCAAGTAAAGATAAACACAAATAACAGCAGCAGTTGGAAGCAGGCAGCAGCAAGGCGCAGAGCGGCGGAACCAGGAAGCAGATATAGGCCGCGTCCTAGGCGACCCCGCCCACCTCAGTCCTAATCGGGATGACACCTGCAGACAATCACAAGCCAGGCCTGGCGGCCGTCACAGTTGACTACCATAGGAAACCTTACCGTTGCTCAGGACACATGACCAGTTGGAGCAGGCAGGGCAGAGGGCGGCTGGACAGCGGACAGCAGAGGAGCAGGTGGACCCAGAGGGCCAGGTGGACCCAGGGCAGAGGGCGGCTGGACAGCGGACAGCAGAGGAGCAGGTGGACCCAGAGGAGCAGGTGGACCCAGGGCAGCGGACAGCAGAGGAGCAGGTGGACCCAGAGGAGCAGCTGGACACAGGGCAGCGGACAGCAGAGGAGCAGCTGGACACAGGGCAGCGGACAGCAGAGGAGCAGCTGGACACAGGGCAGCGGACAGCACAGGAGCAGCTGGACACAGGGCAGCGGGTGGCAGAGGAGCAGCTGGACCCAGAGGAGCAGCTGGACACAGGGCAGAGGGCGGCAGAGGAGCAGCTGGACCCAGAGGAGCAGCTGGACACAGGGCAGCAGAGGAGCAGCTGGACACAGGGCAGCGGACAGCAGAGGAGTCTGAGCAGGGGGCAGGTGGGAACCTACTAGAGGTGGAGAAGAGGGTAGCAGGGCAGAAGGCAGAACAGTGTCTGGCTCCACTAGATCCTCAACAATGGCCTCCTCTCCCAAGGTATCAATAAAGCCTTCATCCTCTTCCCTTTCACCTTCCTCCACGGTGATGTCCTCCAGCAACTCTGAGGTCCTGTCTGAATCAGGACATAAGTTAAATGTCTGGGTGTTTGGGATATTTTGTATGCTCCACACAAAACATGGACATAACTCTAGTAAAATGCCTGGGTGTTTGGGATATTTTGTACATGTGAAACCATAATAGGACTTGGGCAATTTCATTGTACATGATCTCAACATATTTAATATAGGTTCAGCATATCGTTGCTCCTGTATAATGTCCATGGCAATAGCATTACAGAGACTGCAAATAGCTTTAACCTCACTGGTACTAACAGAAGTACCATACTACTACTACACAATTGTATTTATGTACATCAGATATGCTTAAAATACTACTTCTGGTGATTCTGATTAATACTGTGGAAAAATAATGAACTTAAGCTACGTAAAATAATCTGTTCAGTTTGCCACTGTGCCACTGTTGGTTAGCTCGATGCTAATCTTCGTGCGCTAGCATTACAGAGACCGTAAATAAGCAGGTAGCTTTGACCTTCCAAGTGCTAACAGAAGTACCATACTACTCCTCCACAATTGTATTCATGTGCATCAAATATGTGCTTTAAATACTACTTCCTTCTGACTCTGATTAATACTGTTGGAAAATAATTAACTTAAGATAGACTACGTATAATAATCTGTTCAGTTTGCCACTGATGGTTAGCTCGATGCTAATCTTCGTGCACTAGCCATAGACACCTATGTTGCTAGCAGAGTGAGAAGCTCTACTTCGTTACTAGGTAGGTGTGGAATAGTTCCCTTTATAGGAGGAAAGTCAACGAACGCTGGGAAATACTGTTAATACTGACAAAATATAATAACAGCGGTAATAAACATTTGGAATATCTTCATCAAACAACATGTATATTCTGAAAACACCTGGCTTCTAGCTTCCCTAGTCTAGTCTTACCTTAATGCTAATCGAATAGACAAAATAGCAGCAGCCACCAGCTGAAGCCTGTCACGCTAAAATTGTTCATTTGGGGCATTTTAATTCTGAGCAGGTAACTTGTGTTAACATTTCGTAATAATTGCGTAATAAAACACATAACATTGGCGACATGAAAAGTGAAAACTCACCTCTTTCTGCTTGGTACTTTATCAACGGGAAATATACGTGCTGATACTGTATCTGATATGACGTATGGGATATCGAAACCTAGGCCACCTGCCGCGATTGGATATTTGAGAGAAAGTCTGACCATGTACAGTGATTGGACGACGCAAACCTAGGGCTAGATATTTCATTGGGGGGCAAAGTCTGAACTCGCAATGTGGCTGGGTTTTGACATTTTGGACCTAGGAACGTGATTGGATCAGCCGTACAGACTTTCCCTTGTCAGGTACCGCCATTTCGGCGACTGTGATCAGCCTTTGGTCCAGAGAGCCGAGCTCGAAAAAAGCCACCCCCTGGCTCTTCGTGAGATACTAGAATGACCTTTCGGTTGAAACCACAGCCTCGTTAGCGCAGTAGGTAGCGCGTCAGTCTCATAATCTGAAGGTCGTGAGTTCGATCCTCACACGGGGCAAAGTGCCTTTAGAGCAACCGATATGCAACACACACCCACACTTCAGAGATTCCTGCTGTTGTCGGGGGTGACCTCTTCACCACCTTTTGTCAAAAGACCAGGCCCAGCGGTAAGGACACAACTGGATGTCAATTGGGAAAGAAGACCTCTCTGAGAATGCCTGCAGTCACGTGACACTGTCCAGATGCAACAGTCTACGTAGTCGGCAGGATTCGAACCTGCGCGGGGAGACCCCAATAGATTTCTAGTCCATCGCCTTAACCACTCGGCCACGACTACCAGAACTGCCTCTAGCGTGACGCCCTGTCTGCATGCGTTTGTCCAGGACTCTGATCGAGTGCATCAGAAAGGCGGACGTGGACAACATCTTGGAGGAGAGAGGCTGTCCAGTGTCTCCCCACACACTAAAGTGAAGCTCTTGTCAGAAGTGGGATTCGAACCCACGCCTCCAGAGAGACTGCGACCTGAACGCAGCGCCTTAGACCGCTCGGCCATCCTGACTGCTTAAAGAGCAAACCTTGAGAGGGTGCGTGCAAGAACTGGCCTAACTCGGTCCTGCAGCGAAAATCGTCAGCCCTCTGAGGCCCACCGGAATGCTCTTAGTGAGACGAGTGCACTGGCGCTGGAATGGACTTTCTATCTCCAAGCAGTCCAAAGTTATGCACGTTTAAAATATGAATGGAAATCCGCCAGAAAGAGGGAAAAGATGTGTAAAAGAAGCCTCCAAAACCGGGTTCTTTGGCGCATTGACCTTCCAGTGTGCAATGGAATAGGCCATTTGAAAGGTTGTGGGATCGAGGCCCACCAGAATGGTGTGCTTTTCAGAATGCTGACGTACCGCCTGGTCCAAAGACGTGCTGATCTGCCTTTGCGACCACTCAAAAACCTCAAGTGCAGTCTTCGGTTCGATTCCCGGTCAGGGAAGCAGTTTTTTCGGCCACCATTGGCCTTAACATGGCGAGGAAGACCGGCAAAAAAGCAACTCTTCCTTCGAGCCGGAGTTGAACCAGCGACCTAAGGATGTTGTTAGATATAGGCATTTTTATAACTTCACATAATATGATTACATCTCAACAACCCTGTGCAATATAGTTTGCATAGCACTAGGCCACAGCTATCAATATGGCACCTGGCCTTTTGTCTATGTTGATGGGCCATCAGACCTGGTCCCTAGCTTTTGTGTGTCTCCGAGCCAGAGACATTAGTTGGCTTTTGTCTTCAGCCACGACAAGACTAGCTGAAGCAAAGACATTAGCATCCATATGGCCCTACCTGTTCATAGGTGTGTTCCAAGCTAGACATCCCCTTTGACCTCAAGACACACCCATACATTAATTCTACAGTATAAATGTATGTACAATGTTTGCAATGTTTAAGAAGAAGAAGCAAGGAGACCGACTCCTCAACATGCAGACGTGCCTTGTGCATGCTTGTGTTGTATGGAGCTGATCGTGGCATGTGATTGAATAAACACATTCTTTCGCTAAGCCGTCTTCCACAAGTCTGTTATTCTGAACAAGCTAACTTGAACCAAGCGTGGGCATCTGAGGATTTTGCCGGAGGACAGCACAAGCTTTCATTTACAGCATAATCTTTCAATGTCTATTTAGTCAACTACAGTCCTCCGCTCTATTCAATTCAATTCAATTCAATTTTATTTGTATAGCGCCATAACAATACAATTGCCTCTCGGCGCTTAACAGAGCCCAGAGCCTGAACCCCCTTAGTGCATGCACAACGGCAACAGGGGCAAGAAAAAACTCCCTGTTAGGCAGGAAGAAACCTTGAGCAGAACCACGGCACATAAGGGGGGACCCATCTGCTTGAGGTCGGCCGGGTGGAGACAGGAAGGTGGGACGGGGGGAAGGGGGGAAGGGGAAGGGTAGTGTGGCAGAAGGGGAAAGGAAGCAACAGGGGCAATACACAGCCAGCATTTGGTCACTCTATTCAATTCAATTCAATTCAATTTTATTTGTATAGCGCCATAACAATACCATAACAATACAATTGCCTCTCGGCGCTTAACAGAGCCCAGAGCCTGAACCCCCTTAGTGCATGCACAACGGCAACAGGGGCAAGAAAAAACTCCCTGTTAGGCAGGAAGAAACCTTGAGCAGAACCACGGCACATAAGGGGGGACCCATCTGCTTGAGGTCGGCCGGGTGGAGACAGGAAGGTGGGACGGGTTGAAGGGGGGAAGGGGAAGGGTAGTGTGGCAGAAGGGGAAAGGAAGCAACAGGGGCAATACACAGCCAGCATTTGGTCACTGGACATATGTGTACATACATCTGGTGGTAAATACATGATACAGACAAGACCAGATTACTGTGGCAATAGGGTTACTGTTACAGGGGTAGGGGATGTAGGGACAGAGAAACATTTCGGTGGAGGCAATAATGTATATTGTACATAAATGCTAGCATAGGGTATTGGGTAGAGTAGGTGTACGGCAATGCAGTGGCAGTGGGTGCGGTTGGCCAAGGGTTTCTCTAGGTAGACCAGGTAGAGAGACTACGTGCAGAGTGGTGGGGGTGGGGAGGGAAAGTTCCACATCCATCAGCGATTGGAACACGCCAGGCTCCGGGGAGGCAGTGGACCTTGCAGGGGCCGCTTGTTGAAGGGGGGGGTGTGGACATATCGGACCATGGAGCTGCCGATGACCAGGGTGGGGGTCGTCACATCCAGCGGGAGAAGTCGTCAAGGGGATGATGACTGAGTTGAGGGCCCAGGATGGGGAGCAGGGCGGCGTGGGCGATGCTGGTGTTGCTCTGGAGCCGGTCTGCAGGGGCGTTTCGGGGCGGGCTGAGGAGGGGAGTTATCAGGCCCAGGAGGCTCCTCCTGATCCATCTAACAAACAGGAAATGACGAATCAGTCTGCAGGTCTGTCAGTCGGGAATCAGCACGAACAAACACACAGATGAATCATTTCACCAACCAGGGACATGTCACCTGTGTGTCGGTTTGCCTGTTGCATATTGCAATACTTAGATATGTTTAGTTTTTCTGGCATTGAACATTTTGTTTTTTGTTGTGATCTGTTTGCCGGGGCCGTACATGCATCCACTCGGCAAACAGGAAACACATTTGATGTTGCGGTACTAAATTACAAGTAGTAATTTAATTTGTTTTTTTGTTGTGATCTGTTTGCCGGGGCCGTACATGCATCCACTCGGCAAACAGGAAACACATTTGATGTTGCGGTACTAAATTACAAGTAGTAATTTTATTTGTTTTTTGTTGTGATCTGTTTGCCGGGGCCGTACATGCATCCACTCGGCAAGCAGGAAACACATATGATGTTGCGGTACTAAATTACAAGTAGTAATTTAATTTGTTTTTTGTTGTGATCTGTTTGCCGGGGCCGTACATGCATCCACTCGGCAAACAGGAAACACATTTGATGTTGCGGTACTAAATGCAAGTAATATTTGAATTTGTGTTCGGATATGTCTGGGTGGCTGGTACAGCAGGTGATTTGTTTGTTGGCGCGGTTACTTTTGGCTATATGATGCACTAAAGAGGAATGTCTTAAGTCTTGATATGAATATAGGCACGGTGTCTGCAGCTCTGATGGAGGCAGGGAGATTGTTCCAGAGGAGAGGGGCTTGGTAGCTAAATGCTCTCCCTCCTATTGTGGTCTTTGATATTCTTGGAATTACCAGGAGGCCTGCACTCTGGGAACGGAGCAGCCTTGGAGGGCAATAGGGGACGACTAATTCCTTGAGGTAGTTTGGAGCCAGATCGTTTAGGGCTTTATATGTTAGCAGGAGTACTTTGAAGTCGATTCTACTTTTAACGGGGAGCCAGTGCAAAGAAGCAAGTACCGGTGAGATGTGTTCATATTTTTTTGTTCTGGTGAGTGTACGAGCAGCAGCGTTCTGTATAAGTTGGAGGCTCTTTATTGTGTTGATGCTGCATCCGGACAGGAGAGCATTACAATAATCGAGGCGGGAAGTAATAAATGCGTGGATTAGTTTTTCTGCATCTTGGAGGGATAGGACCTTTCTAATTTTGGCAATATTGCGTAAATGAAAAAATGATGTCTTTGAGATCTGTTTTATGTGTGAGTCAAGTAGGAGGTCTTGGTTGATAGTTACACCAAGGTTTTTGATGTTAGTGTTGGGTGTTGGGAAGCCATTGAGTGTGGGTAAATGGGTAGATAGTGTAGTTCTCAGTTGATCGGGGCCTACAAGCATAACCTCAGTTTTATCAGAGTTGAGGAGCAGGAAGTTGCTAGTCATCCAAGATTTTACATCATGGAGGCAAGCTTCTATCTTGGGTAGATGTACAATTTCATCAGGTTTCATTGATAGGTAGAGTTGGGTGTCGTCAGCATAGCAATGGAAGTTAATGCCATGTTTCCTTATGACAGCACCTAAGGGTAGCATATAGAGGGAAAAAAGCAGTGGTCCAAGGACAGAGCCTTGTGGGACACCGTAGCTTACTCTGGTGTGATTTGACGACTTCTCATGGACATGAACAAATTGATGGCGATCAGAGAGGTAAGATCTAAACCAAGATAGGGCACAACCTTTGATGCCAACGTGATGTTCAAGTCTCTGTAACAGGATCAGATGATCTATAGTGTCGAAAGCAGCACTAAGGTCTAGGAGAACTAATATTGAGGTGCACCCATGATCAGATGCGATTAGTAGGTCATTTAAGACTTTGACTAAGGCCGTTTCAGTACTGTGGTGGGCCCTAAAACCGGATTGGAGGGTTTCTTCAATTTTATTTTGATGTAGAAAAGAAGTAAGTCGCTTAGCAACTAGTTTTTCAAGTATTTTTGACAAAAAAGGAAGGTTAGATATGGGTCTTTAGTTAGCGAGATTATCGGGATCAAGGTTAGGTTTTTTAAGAGATGGTTTTATCACTGCTATTTTGAAAGATTGTGGGACGTAGCCTGAGATAAGTGAGTTATTCATTACAGCTGAGCTATCGAAGGTGGGGACAAATGTTCGGGCCAAGGGACGAGTTGAAAAGTGGACGAGGTGGTCGGTCGGCTACTAGAAACAGGAAAAAGATACGTCTGAGTAGATGTAAGAGCGTAAAAAAAGCAGCCGTATCTGGGTTC